>NC_062541.1:8530543-8845543 GCF_022655615.1 Tachysurus fulvidraco | reverse complement strand
GATTTAAAGGTCACAGAGATCAATTATTTGACAGATCAGAACTTTCAGAGTTTCAGAAAGGTAAATCTGTAAAAGCATGTAATATTTATTTAATTCATTAACCTGGATGGACTTTTGGATCAGCAGGTAGGAGGTCATTTGCATGGCTGTAGCATATATCAGGATGGGTATCTACATACAACAGATGGAGTTTGACAACTGAAATTATAAACAAAGCTTATTTGCAAATATTTATAATCATGTGCCCTTTGGTAAATTTGCATATGTCCTCAAACATACACCAGAGGTTCTGCTGCAAATTCCTTTAACTTTTAAATTAATTCCATTTACACCCATAGTGCAGAAATTCAGTCACTGTCCACTTTAATAGGAAAATCTGTACACTTACACATTCGTGCCAGTTGTCTACTTAGCCAATTGTAGCAGCAGCAGCACGATGCATAAAATAGAGATACAGATCAAGAGCTTCAGTTAATGATCAAACCTGAAAAAAAAATTTGATCTTTGACTTTAACCTTGGCATGGTTACTGGTGCCAGATGGTTCCAGCCTTGTTAATATGAGAGGACAGAGGAAAACAGCCAGATTGGTTTGAGCTGCCAGGAAGGGTATACTGTAGTAACTCATAACTCATAAAAGCACTCATACCAGCCGTGTTGAGCAGAAAAGCATCTCAGCTTACACACAGTATAAAACATTGTGTAAATACAATAATATTTTGGTTATATTTTTGGAAAACTAAAACAATTTATTCCCAAAACTTCTGACTGAATTAGTTTTATATATATTATTTATACACCTATTTAATAATCACTACTTATTTTCATTTAACTTAGTGATCAATACAATAGAATAATGGCTGTATGAACTCGATATTAAAAATGATAACTTCTCTAGTTATCTAGAAGTATCTTTAGTTTAGGGACCACTTGTGTTCAGGTGACATGTGCATGAGTTTACAAATCTAATATCAGCAAGTATTAGATTATATTCTGTGTTCCATAATCCTGCTTCTAATAAACCTCTCAGATTTATTTAATGGCTAATAATGATTAATCCTAAATCAATATTGTATAATGTTCAATATATTTGTATAATGTTCAATATATTGTATAATGTTCAATATATTTACTGTAATGTGATAAATATGATAATAGTGTGATGTTTTTACACCACAACTTTTTAAGATATACAGAATGTCACACAGAAAGAAAGAAACAGGTTGTCACTTCAAATGCCAGGACAGAGAGAGAACTGAAGCTGAAAAAACAATAGCTCTTTAAAGCTTTACTGCATTACAGAGGAAGCAGCATGACTTATATGACAGAACCTGACTGTACCTTACAATAGAAATAAAGAGGACATGATCTCTCATGCTAGAAAAAAGATTTAATATTGTGGGCAGAATAGCAAAGTCATTGATTTCTTCTGCTGATTCAGTATAACAGTGCATATCATTGAAATCCAGAAATGAATCAAGTTTGAATCCACAGGACAGATGGAAGTTGTTAAACAGCAGATAAATATTGCAGTGATGGAAATTTGTCTGAGCACTCTGTTTCTGTGTTATAGGAATTTGAGGAGTTCAATAAAAGGCTTGGTGATGTTTCCAAACAAGTGCAGATCCCCCTCCCTGTTTCAAATGTCCTCTGGGAGCACTGCATCCGTCTGGCTAACCGAACACTAGTGGAGGGGTGAGTAGTCACATCTACCTTGACAACAGGAATATGGAGGCATCTACTGAGCTGTTTTATCACCGTAATTTTATTTTATTTTTTTTTTGGTCAAATCAGTTTGACTACAAAGTCAATAGTGCTGAATGCAGTCAGTCAAAGGTTTATATAATTGGTCTGATTCTAATATGTTTCTATAAGACTATACTAGAGATATATTGGAGATTCACTAGTACATATGGTGGATGCTCACATGTAATGTAACTCTCTAAAAGTATTTGTTTCAGAAATTGTTTTGTACCTCTTCTGAATACATGAGCTCACAAACACCCATTATTGACTATTGTTTCTGTTATTGACAAGGCAAAGAGGGCATGCTATCCCTTCAACACCCGACTTTCCAGGAAGGTTTTTATGCAATATTTTTAGTCTTATCTTCCTTACAAAAGAGAAAGAAAGGCCAGTGAGAGAATGATTGCTGTCTTTGTTGTACCATCTATATACTAGAAAATACTGAGAGGGAAAAAGGTCTGTTGCTGAATTTAATTATCTCTTGTTTGTAAAGTAAAGCGTGCACCGTTTCACCTGTGGAATATTTTATTTACACTGTCTTTAAGTGGTGGAGAGGTTTGAGCTGCTGCATCCATCTAGATTTTGATTGTTTTTTCTTTTCACGTGATGTTTGTGTTTTTGGAGAAGGTATGAGGCGCTTACCCTTTGGGTGTTTTTTTGTAAATGCTATTTCAGACTTTGCCTGCCTCTGGAGCAGTGATGAATGTAAAACATCCACTATATTTCCCTTCTCCTATCTCTCAGACAGCTTCTTTTTTAATTGCTATTTCTTAATATATATATATCCATATATATATTTTTTATACAGTTTAAGCATCTGCTTGTCAAATTTAACACGCCCCGTTTCTATGCGCAAGGAGTGGTTCAGCAACTGGAGCAACAACAAGCTACACACACAACACTTTACACTTCTACAGATTAATTTTTTACTTCCTTTACTCGTATGCTCCATATGTCCACAGCCAGGCTTCAGAGCATTAGAGTGTTCAGTAAAGAACAGGCTTTTTCATGTACTTAACTTTCATGCCGTAGTTTGAACGATAATAAAGTCATGCTCTGACGGTGGCAGTATTTGATGTCAGAAAGTTTCCATAAAATATCTAAATTGCTTAAAATTGTAGGTTAGGGAGATTTAAGAATCAAAATAAAGCAGTTACCACAGTAATCGTTTCCCACTACATTACTGATGTGTATTGACTATTGGTCTTTGAATTCATATGTCAAGCTGGATAAAAACTAGGTTTATGTTTATATCATGTATATACAGTACACGCAGTAATACGCATTCATGATGCCCTTAGGCACCAATATTTAGAGACCAGTATGACTATTTCGAGGAAGTAATCTTATATGGTTCCATTTGCTTTACTTACGGTTTGGTCTTCCCCAGTAGAGAGGATGGATTACACCAAATGCACATCTCACCTAATTTCTCTCCACATTTTCAGATGGAATTTACATTTACATTTTTGTCATTTGGTAGATTTCCTTATCGAGAGCAGCTTCAAGAAGTGGATACACTGCTAAATTATATTTCTAAATAAAGTACTTTTGTCTTAAAGCAGCTGTATTGTTTAAGCTCCAAATATTTTACAGATGATTGTCATTTATCAACATTAACAAGAAAATCCAAAGAAAATCAGCTTTTGTTAAAGAACATTAGCATGTAAAGAACATTTTTCTAGCTCTGTTTGACTTAGAGTCTTTTACACTATTCTTATTTCAAAGATTGATGAATAAGGCCCAATGAGAGTATGGAGAGGGGAAGTACTGCATAATTTCCTGAGGAAATGAAAAGCATAAAAATGAATAATTGGAAGCTCGGTGTGTCTTCCTGTGATCTGTTATGTTGGAATGTTTGGGCCAAAGTTTGCTTTAAGCTTCTTGCACTCAAATTTGCTTCACCCAAGCATAATTGAATTGGCTCCCGTTCTGAATTAATGGTGTTTTATCCACCACTTTGTACACAACACATCTCCAAAAAGTGCACAAGTATTATTTTTGGGGTGGCTAGGAGGGAGGGAGGGAGGGGGTTAACTGAGGAAAGTGCAGGAGACACACATAGCTTCGTATATTTTATTTTAGTACTTTGTTTTTTGAGTGTTTTTATCCATCTGTCTACAACAGACCTGCTGTCTTGGTGTGTATCTCTGCAATAATTCCCAGGCAGCTGTTCTGCTCCATTGACAGCTTTAACCACTGTTCACTGTCCACTGAGTCTGTGTGTCTTTCTGTATCTGAGAGGACTCATGCTTATTTACTTTCTCTGAAAATCTGCACAGCTGCCCACTGACAGGATGTAGAGATATGAGAAGTTAGGAACTTGTACTTGGTATGTTTCATTCTAGCATTTTGTGACAGTCCGCAGGTATAGTGCACCTTGGGAATTACACTAGCTATAAGATGGTTTTAACCTGCCAGGCTCTGTGCGTGTGTGTGCGCGCGTGTGTGCGTGCGCGCGTGTCTGTGTGTGCGTGTGCGCGTATGTGTGTGTGTGCGCGTATGTGTGTGTGTGCGCGCGTGTGTGTGTGTGTGTGTGTGTGTGTGTGTGTGTGTGCGTGCTTTGTGAGGAAGCACTACACATTTTTGGTAACATATGGACTACAGAAATACAAAAATTTTGCAGCTCTAAGTATGTTCACAAAGAGTATATCAAACATTTTTTAGCTTTTGTGTGGACTTTTCTAGTTATAATGTTTTTAACATTGACATTGTTTGTCGTGTTTTCCTGTAAAAAGTGCTGTAACTTTTATTACTTATCTAAAGCTGTTTAAATGTTTTTAGTTTTTAAAGCAGATAGACCATCTTGCCTGAAAACTGCTCATTCAATACAGAATTTGTAAAAATAAAATATTTACCATTAATAAATATTGCCAAGCAAATTTGTATTTGCTGGACTCAGTGTTAGTCTAACCTGGAATTAGCAAAGAAAACAAATGAACTTGTCCAGCAAATACGAATTTGCTTGGCAATATTTATTAATGGTAAATATTGCCAATCAAATTCGTATAGTCTAACCTGGAATTAGCAAAGAAAACAAATGGACTTTGTTACATTAATCCAATTAAAGTAAGTGTAAGTTAAATTATATATAATTATATAAGTATAAAACTATTCATATTTTTCACCCGGTCAATATGTAAAGTAATCTAAATAATTTTGGTATTAAATCCCCATTTTGTTAGTGTTAGATATTTTTTTTCACACAGGTTTTTTCTTCCAGATATTGACATTTTGATGTGAGAATGTTAAAGCGTCAAGTTTACTGTCAACATTTTCTCTCTCTCTCTCATGTGTGTATGTACTGTGGGGATTTTGGAGAAAATGCATTACTTATCACTATGAAAATGTTAACAGGTTAATAAATGAACTGAGTTGTCCAGTGTGTGTGTGTGAAATTCACAATTCTCTCATCTGCTATCTGGCAGCTATGCTAATGTGAAAAAATGCAGTAACGAGGGCCGAGCACTGATGCAGCTAGACTTCCAGCAGTTCCTCATGAAGCTGGAGAAGCTCACCGACCTCAGACCTATCCCAGATAAGGAGTTTGTCGAGACCTACATTAAAGCCTATTACTTGACTGAGAATGACATGGAGCAGTTTATTAAGAACCACAGGGTAAGCACAGTTTCTTTTTTAAAATCTGACTGTGTGTGTGATGTTTTGGACTGAAGATTTTTTTATAATTAGATTAGCAGGAATATTATGTGTGTTTGTATAAATGGCCAGTGTGGATTCTCTGTATTCATTCAGGATCGTTGGTTTGTGGTCTGACAGTCGAATCCCACCCT
The DNA here is from genome assembly GCF_022655615.1 of Tachysurus fulvidraco. Classification (NCBI taxonomy): domain Eukaryota; kingdom Metazoa; phylum Chordata; class Actinopteri; order Siluriformes; family Bagridae; genus Tachysurus; species Tachysurus fulvidraco. The sequence continues at coordinate 8,840,008 of NC_062541.1, read as the reverse complement.
AATAACCAGACTTTAATTCTTCTATGTGATATATTTCATGTCATGCACAGAAAAAGTGTAGTGAATATTTTTAAATAATGCTAAAATTGTAACTGGAAACGTGTAGTCAATTCCAGGGTTGGGTGCAGATATTTTTCATACATCAATATAGCAAACTGTAGTGCCTGGAAATGTTGGCACTTAGCATTAGAAAGAAAACTCTTACACAAACTACAGAAAAATTTCATATTTACATATGATCATTCATAATCATATTCGTAATTATATCCAGCTGATGAATCACTGATTGTGGTCGTCACAACCTAAAAATGATTGGGTTTGAGTTAAAAACAGCATATAATTGCAGAATTTATGTAAAGTTTTCTCTGTCTTGTGCGTAAAGGTATTCACCACTGTGAAGTGTACTTGTTCTTTCATGCTGTGTTTGTGTTTGAGCAGGAATACTCCATGAAGCAGCTGGCCAACCTGGTCAACGTCTGCCTCGGCTCCCACATCAACAAAAAGGCCAGGCAGAAACTCCTGGCAGCTATTGATGACATTGACCGTCCAAAAAGATAAATGAAAGCAGGCCACCCAGGTTGAAAGCATGATCACAATGGAAATCTGCTAGAACTACAGAGTGTGCAGTATATTCACTTCTGACATACGTTTGCTGCCTCTGTACATTTCTGTGTGTATGTTCTTTAAGGTTACGGTACATCACTGTACATCACTTGTTTGTTGAGTGTGTTAAAGAGTGAGACATGAAGTGTAGGGATCTCCTAGACAGTTCACAAACTGTCCAACAGTAATATGCTTTACTATGAAAACTATTTCTGAAAACTGAAACACTCCATCTATAGATGTTGGTCTATTCTTTCCAATACGCTACATGGACATTTTAGAACAGGTAATGAAGCATTTCATCTGCTAAATGGGACAAAATCGAGGTTTTCATCATGTGGTGTCATGACTCATGTCTGTTTAATCCTGTTACACCAAGTTGTATGTTTTTTGCTTGTTCATTTTAAAAAGTACTGATTTTATTATTTATACCAATTGAACATGGCTGATTGGTGGCTTGACATTTAGACATTTTGACATTTTTTTCATTAAATATGTATTTTGGGGAAAAAGATAAAAAAAAAATCATTTGGTTGACGGACTTAGCGTAAGATTTGTGACATATAGTTTATATTGTATATGTGAATGTCAAAGCACCATCATATTTATTCCAGCTACTGGGTGTTACAACGTTCATAAAAACAACGTCAAAGTAAAATCTAAAACGAGTTAGTGTGTAGTTGTCAGAATATTACTTTATGTACATTATTATGTTACTGTAACAATATGAAATCCAAGGCCCTAAAATAAATACACTAACATTCTGAATGAGTGCTTGTGCAAGTCTGTAATTTTGTTAAATGATGTTAAATTTTTTGTCTCTAGTGAGGAGCCTGTGACTGAATGCTTTTCACCGGTGTGTCTAGTGACCTGTTTTTAACTTGCTCATTTTTCCTAATCTTTCACATAATCACATTTGGAGGTTGCTGAGAGGGGACATAGGAAGTAATCAATTAGGCCTGTGTGTCATTGTGTACCAAATCCGGTCAGGAAACCCTGCTGGACTTCAAAGGCTTTACTAACATGCTGATAAAGTTCCACTAACACACTACTAGCTGCTCAGCGCAGCACTAACATCTCCCTCAGGACCATCAGCTTTACTTGAAAGAGCTCTATCTGCCGAGCAGGTCAACTGGCTTTTAAATGAAATGTTTTTTAAATAATAATTAAACACCAGTATATGTAGTGCAGTCAGCCTCTAGCACTTTCTCCGGTTTGGATAAATCTAAATATTTAATCCTGTGAGCATTGAGCAGAATGAAGTGGAAGAAGCAGCATTATTGAGTCTCTAGAGAAAACAAAACTGAAGCATCAGGAGTTTGCACTAATGTTAGTTGAAGTCCTAAAATAATGTCCCTTATCATGGTAAACCTAAGACACCAAAGGCCACAACCAAAGCTTGCAATTATCCAAAAGCCTAATGAATGGATGAATGAACAACCTCCATTAACCTGTGTGGACGTCAACCTATAATTAACATAGTAAAAAAATAATAAAAAAAAAAAAGATTTGTGCTTTAGTAGAAACAATTCCAGATAAGTGTGATGTACAGGTTTACTGCTTTTACTTCTTGATCATGTTACCTGTGTGTAATTTGCATAATTTAGATAAAATCCTCTTCTGTTTCATGCAAATAGGTGTCAGTAAGTCCATCAGGATTTTAGCAGTAGAAGGTATTAGAAAGGTTCACACTTTTTAACTGTGTTGTATAGTCTTTAGCACAGATTGAGTATGTCCAAGGAAAAGGCATCTTTCCTGAAGCTGTCTCAAGTTTTGTAATGTTTTCAGATTTATTAGCATACAAGGCACCAGCTGGTCATGATAAATTTCAATTTATATTTTTAAGTGTTTCAAGTTATTAATGTTCTCAGAATCCCAAACACGGCAAATAGAAATCTGTAAGCCTATAATCTATAGCATAATCTATAAGCATAACATAAGGTTATGTCATCTGCCTTTTTGTGTAATTCTTACTTAATTTGTCAAAATCTGTTTTCTCACTATTCTTTCTGTAGAAAAAAATATTCACCTGACTCACATCCATTACACCAAAGATTGTATTCATCTGCCATGACGGTCACTGATGGGCTGCATGAATCTACCCTTTAGGCTAGCAAAAAAAGCCCCAGCCCCACTTCTTTTCTAGTGTGAATTAGTTGTTAAATTGTTTATTTTTATAAAAGTCCAAAATAATCTGCCTTAAAACTTTTGTATGTCACAGCCATCCTTAGCTAAGAGAGCAAGACAGCAAAATTGTCCATTCTCTCTCTCCCGTCAATCACAGCAACAGAAGCTAGTCATGGGTACGATGTGAGCTAATGTATATGGGGCAGATAGCATTTTCCTCACAGAGTGTTTTGCTGTTCTGTGGTGCAGCACAAGCAGCAGTTTAAGATAGATGCGGATGGCTGGCTTCGTATGTCTTGAAAGAAGAATGTTCTAGGTTTCAATGTCACCAGCTGATAATTGCTATGTGATAGGGGCAACCTAGCTGGTTTGTGGGAATTGACAGTGACAGAATTAGGGAGAAAATGTGGAAACATTTGTGGAAAAAATGCTGAATAATTTGATGGGGATAATAGAGATAAAACCTCAACCTGATTCCTTTTTCTCTTTAGAACAACCTTGTCCTCGTAGCCCTTTTTTTTATCAGTTCTCCCTGAAGGTACATTTATTCAGATGGTTTGAGACAGGCCTTGAAGGCAGCAAATATTACTATATTACCAAGAGATGTATATGCATTAACTGTTCCTAAGTCAAAGATGAACAAATTCAAGCTGGAATAACATTAAAAAATAGCAGAATAGATAAGATGCTAGATAGAAAGAATAGATTTAAGTCAACACCAACAAAAAAAAAGTTAGTTTGTCAACACACTTGTCCCTCTCTTCTATGTTTTCTACCACAGTTCTTGCCAAGATCACCTAATGCACATTTAGCATATTAAAGAATACACTGTGTTAAAAAATGGCTAAATAAAAGCAACTGAGGAGGCAACGATCTTGCAAATCATTTAATTTGGACATGATGATGAGGGTCAGCACCTCATCTTAGGCCAAGGCTCTCAGCTTGAAAAGAGTGGTTGTTCCCTCCAGGTTGGGAATGATGTACAGCCTCAAGCAGAAGAGTTTAAGTATCTTGGGATCTTGTTTACTAGTGATGGTAAAGTAGAGAAAGAGATTGAAAGATGGATCTGTACAGCATGAGCAGCTATGTGGACATTGTAGTGGTCTGTCATGGCGAAGAGAGAGTTGAGCCTAACGGTGAAGCTATCAATCTACGTCCCTGCCCTCACCTTTGGTCATGAGCTTTGGGTAGTGACCCGAAAGAATGAGGTAATGGATACAAGAGTAGAAATGAGCTTCCTTCACAAGATTTCTGCACCTTAGAGATAAGATAAGGAGATCCGACATTTGCCATGAACCTCTAAGGTTCTACAGCATGCCTGCCATAAAGCCACAGCAAACATGAAAAATATTGTTTGTTATTCGTTGCAAAAATAGTTAGCTTTAGTTTTTGTTATGCAGCCTTTTTTTCTTATGTAACTGCTTTAGATGTCGGTGGTCAGCAGTTCTATCTCAAGTCTCTGCTCATGACTATCACTAGAAAAAATCTCTCAAACTACCGTTATTTTCTTAGAAGACAACAAAACAGCAGATAATTAAATCATCCTGAGACATTTTTGTTCACAAAATCTTTCATACTTGAATCTTCGATGACTGTGTATTGACTTGCAGCTATTAGATTAATCCCCATGGGGAAGTTTCAAAACCGTCTTCTGGGTGTTGCTGACAAAAGAGAGGTCTCCAAATCCTTAAGTTACATGCCTTTTAGTTAATTAGCTTTTCTTTTTCTTGTTGAGCTGGTATAGAGTTCCTGCAGTGAGTTCGAAGTGCTATGTGGAAAATGGAGAGGTTGTATTGATTTGATAATGAGTCACAGAGCAGGAGGCATTTTTATGGCTTTTTAATGGTCCTGCAGGAGAGTGTCTAAAGACAAGACTGAGTGTCCGGCCAACATGAGGCTTTCAAAGCTACTTCAAAGATATAAATAATAACAAATACTACTACTACTAACTGTTGTTATTGTTGTAGTTGTAGTTATGATGAGGAAGAGGATTATAACCTCATCGTATATGAACGTATGTACACAGATAAAGCATGCTGCTGGCTGCAGTGTCTATGCAGTGTTTTGATTCCTTCTATGACTAGTATAAAGGCATTGACTGCCAGAGCTTTATCTCTTACTCTCTCTCAGTCTTGCACTCGTGATCAAACAGACAATGTTTTAGCCCTGTGAGTTTTGGACAGCTACACTTTGTTTACTCCTCACATTGTTTTTGCACCATCTGTTTCTGTGTAGGCTGAAAAAGATCATTTAATTTATCTCAACAATGATTGAGAACCACATGCTTTTGGAACATTTTGTCTTTGTCTGCCAAGCAGCTAATTCAGATCACAGTGTTCACTGCATAATAATGATTTTCATGTGAGGCAATGAAAATGTATCACATTCACAAGTTAAATTTTTCTGTAATGTCTGTAATATATTTATTACACAGAGAAGAGGCAAAGCAAAGTCTTTGGAATTGTACTGACAGGATGCACCACCTTCACGATGCCAGATTCCAAACACTGAACACAAATGGGAGTCTTTAAACTGATTTGTTAGCAAGGCTACTGTATAACTGGCTGTAAGGGCACTAAGGTCCAGTCAGTAGTTTTGGGAGAAGGTTTTTAGTCTTACTTGAGCCAGAATAGTTTATTTAAAATTGGATGTAAAATAACACAGAATATAAATTAGCAATTGGTGTAGTACGCATTTGGCACATTTGTAATATATTAACTATGAAGTAAGGAACATTTCATGTGACAAAAATATCAAAACACCAACTGAGGGGTTATGGTGTGGATGAACTGTGATCTCTACAGTACAGATCCTCAGTGTTGTAGACTCATTATATCTCATGGCACATTAAATTTCATTCATTCATTCATTCATTCATTCATTCATTCATTCATTTTCTACCGCTTATCCGAACTTCTCGGGTCATGGGGAGCCTGTGCCTATCTCAGGCGTCATGGGGCATCGAGGCAGGATACACCCTGGACGGAGTGCCAACCCATCACAGGGCACACACACACACTCATTCACTTACACACTCACACACTACGGACAATTTCCCAGAGATGCCAATCAACCTACCATGCATGTCTTTGGACCGGGGGAGGAAACCGGAGTACCCGGAGGAAACCCCAGAGGCACGGGGAGAACATGCAAACTCCACACACACAAGGCGGAGGCGGGAATCGAACCCCCGACCCTGGAGGTGTGAGGCAAACGTGCTATATATATATATATAAAGTTCCCCCTTTTCTCTTATCTGCTCTGTTATATACAATTCTGCATATAAGGAGAAGATGGGAGATTAATATTTTGTTGCTTTTGTTGCTGATATATTAATGTATGAAATTACTGGTTTTGTGGTTTTACATATGTAGGCATTTACAGTATAAATTTGTAGATTTTGTAAAATTTCTTTGAAAATTATGAGATGGACTTTATAATGTGCCATTAAAGGAAATTAGATTTTAACGGAATGCGTGTTTAGTCAGCTAACAATGTAATGACATAAATGAGATTGACAATGTCATTAGATTTATATTAGTATAGTTTGAATATTAAATAATTGTGATACAAAATGTGCTTGTGTCATTTTCTAGGTCTGGTCATTTTCTAGGTTTTGCACATCACGTGTGTGAATCACTTCAGACATTCTCATGGTTAGAGATTAGTTTGACAGTGCATGGTCTTGGCTTTTTACCTGAACATTTGGTTCCTTGGGCCGAGGAACAGCACTTTGTCTTGTGTAAATCCATCAGGCAGAAAGACTGGATGGCTTAAGGAGTCTGACAACATTTCCTTCATTTGTCATCTGTGTGATAAATCATTACTGGGACGAGCTGACACTCTGACCCATGAACCTGTCAATCACTTGATCAGGCAACCAGTCACTCTCCTTATCTTCGAAAGGCAAAACATGCAGAATAACTTGGGAAGCTTGTTTTTTTTTAATGTTTTATCAAAAAATTATAGTAAATTCTACAAAAAACTAACAAAAAAGGGTGATTGAAACAGCCTAATGCAAAGGGTTTTTGGTCTTTTTTATTGATTTGATGTTGCTATTAATTGTACTTTCAATTTAGTTCACAAGAGCATGTTCAAAAAACATTTTTTAAGTTTTTTTTTACCTTAGAATTCCTACAGTTTAAGTAAAGTAGAAATGCATTTAGGAAATCATTATCATTTTTCTTTTAGTTCATAATAATCATTTTTTTTTTTTATGACAAATCAATGGGCACAAAATCTTTGGTGTATTAAAAGTACACTGCAATTATACTCAGCACACAGCTACAATTCACCTCAGTTCAAAACCACTTTGTTAATACATATTATTTACAAAATACATTCATCTTTATGTCAATTTCTAAACAGCAAGCAGAATTTACAGAACATGATTTGTGTAATACAAAAATTTCCCCTTTTTATACAAAAATCAGAAGTTGCTGTGTTAGTGTAGGATCTAATTATAAATATTTTATCAGCGTTTCCTGAGCATACCCCTGTGCATCTACAATAGGTGGACTGGCTGAGTGATTAAACTTTATGAGTTTCAGGTATTCATGGATTTATCTGCTGCTATGCTAAAAGCAGAATGGAAAATGTGATCTGTCGTTCAGCTGGGAACCTTCATGTTTATTCTTGATCTCAAAACCATTTAGATATAACTGGTGTTTGGTTTGGTTTTGTTGTGATTCATGGCCACCTGAGACTAGAACCTGGCAGGCACAAGAGCTAATAATGACCTTTTTCCTCTTGAACAGCCTTAGCTGAGAGATCTCAGTAACCAGGTCTGGTAAGTCTGCAAAACGGAGACCTGTAAAAACTGTCATAGTTATAATTATATACAGATTAAATACCTACTTGTTGCATTACTAAGCCATTTTAACTGTCAAACATGGAAGACAAGGGTTATGGAAACCAACCTATCTCTATTTTAGGTAATAATGATATTCATGTTGCAATGGCATCAGAAATTGTGAAGTTGTGAAGTAGTATTTACTGGTGTGTCAAACTCACTATTATAGCAAATTTTATTGACCCAGATGGTATTGCAACACTTGCAGAACAGATTTGGACAGTGTGGTATTCTGAAAGTGTGTGTTGGATAACACAATTTATGAAGAACAGTAAAGTTTACAGTCTGAACTTACACAGTTTTATAAGGTTTACAAATAATAATCAGATTTCAAAAGGGAAAACACATTTTGTTCCTTCAGGGTACTATAGTTCTGACACGCTCATGTTCTTGACCTCACTGCATTTTTATTACCCTTAACATTACACCATGGAGGAGATCTTTTTTGCAATAGATTTTTCTTTTAAAATGCTTGTCCTGATTTTATTGGCAAGAACATTGAGAATATATATAAAGTAATTTTGGATTTATGCGGTGTTCATTTGGAGGAGCAAAACATCTTTTGTCTTTCAAGGTGAAAAGTAATTATTACAGTAATTACACATGAAAAGATTTTAGAAAATCTAAACAACTTTTACTCCATGAATCTTTTGCCATTTTATCCATGGTCCATTTTTGCAATAGAAGTTCAACCCAGATGTGTTTATTCCCATGTTCTTTTAATGCTGGTCTTCACTCTTCTGCACACTGGAGCTTTACCACAAAAAGGTCTTAGTTATTAGGTCTTAGAAAGTTATCTTATAAATAATAAAATGAAGACTACTTTAATTAATGACATAGAAAAATATATAAAACTCATTCATTATGATGTATGAATGCGTATGCAGTGTAATGTTTATTTAGGGCTTTTGCTGGTATGAGGTAGCATTATAGACCTAAAGTAAATTGTTTGCAGAAAAAAACTGTATGACAAACAAAACTGTAGCATTATTTTATATTAAAGATATTACATCTGTATCTGTTTAGTGGTACTGCGTCTGTTTCCAGATTTAAATCTGAAGTGGACCTGGTCTAATGTGAAAGGTTTTTCCCCCTGAACATTAAGCCTCTGGAAACTCTGTGGGGACAGATATAGAAATTCCAGATGTAGAATGTAGAGATGATGTAGAAATGTTCAGGATGGACTATAAAATCTGTCTCTGTCAAACTCATCTAACGTTCTTAATCTAAATTGAACGCATCTCGAGTTCATAATTGGTTGTTTTTGAATTTGGTTTAGTTATAAATGTAGTTACTTATAAATGATAAAGTTATAAATGTATCTCATCAATGCTAATGGACTTTATTTGTTCCATAAGCCTCATATCTGACTGATATGCCATACTCAGCTAATACAGTGTTGATGTGTCCTATGAGATCTCAATCTTGATGCACATCTCTAGTCTCAACTACATGTCCTGTGTCCTGTGACCTTCTCTGCCAAGTTTTCTTAAAAAAAAAAAAAAGAAGAAGAATATGACTTCATCTGTACATTGATAAAGTTTCTATTCAACCTGCTACTTTGCCTGGTTTAGAAATCAATAATGCCCTTTGGATAGTACCAACAAGGTCAAAAGGGGAAATATTTATCCCTACAAATACCAAAAACATTGCTTTCGTATTCAAATAGACTTGCTGTTATTTTTACTTCTCACTTTTGATAAAAATTAGATACATTTTAAGAATAATCCCTTTTAAATAGATTTGCATTTCTATATCTGGGATAAATTAAAAGTGTATTGTGAACTGTCACATAATTACCTCATGTCAACCTTGTCTGGGATGTGTGTTGACACAAGGAAATGTAGCACGTGTTAATGATTTGGACCCATGAGATGCAGGAGTGAGTGATGTTCCAGCACAAATGGTCTTCGGAAGAACTGACTTGGCATTGTTCTAGGGTCACAGCTGAACAATTTGGCAAATAGGAGCTCTTTTTAGAGATCTGTTTGCCTTTTTGTTTCTGTTAGTTACACAACTTTTCCATGTTCTCTGCATGTTGTATAGAATAGCCATGACCCTGTCTGTTCCTCCAGGGAGGACAAAAAGGTGAAGTAGAGAGAAAATGAAGGTTTTGCTGTTAGAGCACCTCTCAAATGGAAAGATACAGTAGGGTTATATACTATTTGGCATTCTGTGTGTGTTTAAGTTACAGTAGTAGCCTGGTATTAGATATAAGTAGAAAGGAGCTGAATGAAGACGAGGGACCCTAGGAATAACTGTAGAGCCCAAACTCTCTCACAGAGAGAAACAGAAAGATCCCATAATAAAAGTGATGACCCACACTTCACCAAAACAAATCTCCATCTAAAAATGGAGAGCTTAAAGCTTAAAATGCTGCACACGCATATGATTCTTTCAAAATAACAAAAAAAAGTATATTTAGAATGTTGAGATATTATAATTGATGATGCATACGAAACACCTTAAGTACTGATAAATACCTTGTCACATATTTCTTTCATTTTTTTCTTCATATTAACAAACTGTTTATTAAACATAGTATGTATTAGGGTTGTTGTCAAGATCACTGTTATCCAGATGAATAGCAGAACTAGTCAAGATTAATACAAGTGTGAGTTTTGAAGGGAACAAATCCAAGGCAAGACCAAATGAATGGATGAATTCTTCAGTTAGTGTTTTATTGACGGTGATCAAGAGTGTCTAACACATCCCTCTAAAATATCTCATAGCTGTTCATTTGGTTTGAAATCTAGTGATGGTGTAAGCCAAAGCATATAATTTACACCAATTTCATCCTCATCAGGCCATTCATTGAGTGCTTGGTGCATGTAGAGGGCCTGTCTTTATCCTGAGACAACCTTCAAGAGACCACTTGCATCAGAAGAGAAATGTTCCATCACAGGATAAAAGTGATCAATAAGAAGAACTTTTTATTGATTTGCAGTGACTCTTGACTTTAAAGGAGCATGTGTACTGTTCTGTCTGTGTACACCACACAAACACTCATGCCCTTGTTCACAATAGAATGAATGGTAACTCCTCTCACCGTATCACTTTTCTCACTAACAACTTTTTATGCCATGCTGATTTGCTTTTCATCACTGGAATCTAGAGAGGCTATTCATTTTTGTCGTGATGTGTGATACTGTACATTGCAATCCTATTATAATATCAGTCTTCTTCAGTCATGCATCAGTGTCTTTGACTGTTTGCTTTTGACCAAAATTTTCAAGCTTATGTACTAAAGAATATCTCATAGATCCAAATACAGATATCCCTTTTGTGATTGCTCCTTCTGGAACACACAGAGCCAAGCAGTCTTTCATTCGTGACTCTGATTTTTTTTCCAAAATCACTTAGATCATGAGATCACTTCTAGACCATTTGATACCATTTGATACTGTGTTGCTTTTTTGTTTTTTGTTTTTTTTATGACACATAAAGCCTGATTAGATGTTAATGGTTTTCTATATTACTGTTTTTCTGAAATTGCTGTACATGGAAAAAAAAAGTGCTACAATCATAACAGTAGAACCAAAATCTAAACATTATCATATGTTTGTCCTGTACTACGGAGCTCGTAGATGTTTGTTTCTCATCCATTTCCTTCCTTCCTGTCTAGAGAATGCTGATTTGACATTATTGGCCCTACAGATTTTCCCCCAGTTTATTTCTGCTTCTGCTTATGCAATTTCTATTGTCAAAGTGTTTTGTAAGTATTCATAAAAATCTGAGTAGTTTCAACAAATGTCAGAGATAAAACTAATACTGCAGTACATTATGTTTAAAGGCTTCTTTCCAAGATGGTGCAACACTACTCAAGCTCTTCCCACTGCAATCCATTATACTGTATAGTCAGGATTTTTAATGCTGCAACCTTCTATCCTTCTGTATGTTTCTCTATCAGTTTACTTCTCTTTCTGACTTTATCTGCATTGACTGCTGTTGGTGAGGGGCCATGGTTTCCTCAGGGCAGTAAGAGATTTTCCACCATACTAATATCCAGTCACTGGATGTGATTGATATAAATCCTCATAAGCTAACTCAATTTTTCGAACTGCATTTCAATTGCTTTTTGAGCCCCCTGATTTGTTCAATACCATGAATTACATTGCAGATAAAATATTGTTGTAGCACCATGACATTTGAATAGTAATTTACAGTAGAATCAAATCATAGACATCCTTTAAGAGGAAATCCTTAGATCCATAGAAAATCATGTAAGAGGCAAACTATTTTAAATAAAATAAAAACAATTAAGTTTTTATTTCTAACATTTTTGTCACTTTATGAAGTTCTTTCAAAAGTCTCAAAGTATAATACATTACACAGACACACACAGACACACACACAGACACACACACACAGACACACACACACACACACACACACACACACACACACACACACACACACACACACTCACAAACACATACATATATATATATATATATATATATATATATATATATATATATATATATATATATATATATCATTACTGTTAGATAGGAGTAGTCACCCATACTCTCTCGTGAATGTCAATGTTTATGGCTGTAAAGCTAAGTTCTCCTGTCAGTCTCTTATATACATTTTTTATTAACTGTAAATTGTTTCATAAATATGGACTACGATAGGACACTGATATTTCTCAGAAAATGGGTTGACAAAAAATAAACAAACAAACAAAAACTATTCTATGTTATCTATATCACCCAAAGAACCTAATACTGTTTTGTTTAAAAAAAAACAACACACAAATAAAAGAAAAGATTTTTCTATAGACTAAAATTTATACATTCAATAAATTAAATACTACAGAAATAGATGTAGAAAAAGAAACAAATGTTATATTATATATGTGATATTATACTAACAGATAATACTTGGTCATCATTAAAATCAAGAATGTTTCATATAATAATGAATTTCCCAACCAAGCAAAATATATGTAACTGTGAGACTTTATTGTAGTTAAGGACAGAGAGCATTCTTTTGTAAAGCTTCTGTAGATTCCACAGAACCATCTCACACTGCAGGAAGCATTTAAGTTATTTTCAAAGGTGCATTTTGATTCTATCAACAAATTCTAAAATTAAATTAACTCTGATGATACCACACTGTATTGTATTTAATTACACATATATAACACATTTTTAATTGTGCCTAAAACATTCCCCAAAAATCTTCACAATTATTTGCATTGAAAAGCAAATAAACAACTGAAACATTCTAATAAAAAATGACATGATTTAGTCACAGTTCTTAAATTCTGCTTAATTTGATAAACATTATTATATTTTTTATATAAATATTCTGTTCTATTTCACATTATATTCTTTGAAACCTGCTTTAAATTCATCTGCTAAATTTAAAATAATAAGATCAGAACCTTTCTATGTACTTAGACCTAGTAGTGTTTCAAACTCAAATATTAAATTTCACTTTCAAGCTCACAGTTAATTCATCACGTTTGCTATATGTCATTATGCCAAATCATGAGCGCGTAGCTGCTTTTACTATGACCTAGTGTTAATAATAGTGATTTTTTTTTATGTATTATTTGTTTATTTGTTTATTTTATTTTTCATATTTATGTACAATGGTCATTGTATTAATTTAGCTACATTTTGCAAACTTTAGCCAGAAAAGAATTAGATAATATTTAGATATCATATTTTCATGATATTGGTGTTGAAAACGGAAATTTACATGCACTGTACAACTGACTAGAGGACTGCCAATGTGGTTTCCCTTCGGAAATCATGGGGCATTCCCATTTACTCTTTTCCTTGACAAGTATTAACAGCAAAGTCACCACTTTGTAAGAGTGTCCGTGACCCCACTTTTTCATACTGGATCCTCTGTCCTTTCAGTCAACCTGTGTGACCAAAAAGCCCTGGTGGAAGAGCACAAGTATTGTCTGTATAAGGTGAAAAGCTTAATAGGTTTCTATACCATTCAACCCACATCAGAAGTTGCATTATCCTGTACCACAAGTGAGATCATCGCATCTATATTAGAGGCACTGATCTCACAACTTGTTCTGCCTTTGCATGAGTATAAGGACTCTTTAATCAATTGATACTGTACATTGTAGGTTAACTCAATTACTCACTTGGGCCACTATACTCTGGAATGGATCAGATATCTGATCAAGAGCTCTGAGTGAAACATCCAGATTGAGTTTCACTAAGGCACTCTTAAAAACAAACTTAACTCCTTTTCTTGGGCTTAAGTGTGACATGTAATATGTCCTGTTTTGTCTGTGTACATGAGGCAGCTATGCTAATCTCCTATTTAAAATCTACACTTCATTGTGCTGCTGCATTGCTGTTAATAAACATTTCTTCTTATGCCTGCTGCATTCTCTTCTTTATCTTTAACTTTTCTTATTCCAGCTGAAAGAGCAATATTTTTCCCCTATATCTGATCCTGATGCAACACTGCAGCAAAGGATTACTTCCCTTTTCCTCACTCAAGAGCTCCTTAGTCAAGTCAAGTTCTATTTCATGTTACTCCCTATTGCGATCATGCGGCATCAGAGGAAGAATAGATAATACTCAGCAGTATTTATTTAGCCTGCAAGCCTCAGACATCGCTACTGATTTTTAATTTTTGTCTCTCATCCATCGTTACTAAGTTGAAAATCCTGCCATAAAATACAGGAGGTTGGGAGTGTTCAGCAATTCGCAAACAAGGAATTATTAATTTAAGAATTTATAAAACTGTGAAATTTGCAGCTACATGATGCCAAAAACAATAAGTCAAATGCCTGTTCTAAAGACACAGTCAACAGAACACAGGGTCTCTCTCTCTCCCTAATCAAACCAGTGGGATACTCAACTAGTTCCAAAGGAAATCACACTAGGAGACTGGGACAAAATAAAGAATGACTCCATATAATAAATACAAATTAACTATACTGTTTCAACATATTTGTGACTCATGGAGAAGAGTAGAATTTTACCTCAATAACATGTTAGTAAAAACATTAAACAGCTCACTGTTGTCCTGAGGGCATGTTATGTTCATATTTATAGCTCTGCCTCTGCTTAATTTAGAATAATTTATTCATCTAACAAAAAAAAAAAAAAGCCCACACTCACTTTCTGTTTGCTTCTGATAATTCTCCTGAGAAAATAACGCTAAGCATGTGGTAAATTGCTTGACCTACGTTCCTCGTCTTACCAAAAATTTCTTACATTTTGAAAGAGAATGTCTGTCAGTACAGTCATTTATAATTGTCAAAGTCTGTTGCACCAATTGTTATGTAAGCACCAACACACGAAAGAACTGCTGGCACTTTTCTCATGCCAGAGAAAGTACATAGAGTTCCAGAAGACTATAGAAACTTTTCAAGTGAACATTAAAACCATGTAAAGTCATCAAGCATTTCCAACTAGTGGTTGTTCACAAGATGGTCTCACACAAACCTAATAAATTATCTGAATTTATAGAGGATAAAACTGGTCAAGCAGAGCAATGCAGCATGATATTGTAACTCTTCACAATGAAGGTATGTTACAGTATATGGGAAGAAACTTTCCAGTGTTTATGTGCTTATTATCTAGCTCAGAGCTGTAATTCATCCTCTAATTATTTTCATGTAGTGTCCACTTTACTTTAATACTTATGTTTTGTTTCACCAATGCCACTACCATAGTTAAACTCAGTTAACAATAGATATTGTCTCAGGAGACAACAAAGAAACTTTAAAAAAAGGACTAGCTAAACTACCCTGAGTTTTGCATCATGCTTTGCTTATTGGTGGATTATAGATGAGTGTCATTGTCACACTCTGAGACCTTAATAAATCATCTCTGACAATGGCAGAGCTTTGTTGTCGATTGTCTTTGGTTGCAATCGATCGAACATCAGTGAGCACATCATATTATGCATTCTATGACCAACAATCCCTATGACCAAGGAATTCTTTTATGAAGTGTGATGTTCGTCTGCAACAGCAAAATCAGGCAGGAAATTTTACAGTGTAAAGCTACATGTTACAGATTGGTAATTAGTTACAATTGGGTTTGTATAGTTTATTTATTGTATTAAGTTTATTTGTTCAATATAGGCATTTCTTTAGTCACAGGAAAATATTGAAAATATTTCTTTTTTGAATCTTGTATTGATGTAATGTTAAAAAAAAAAAGCGTAACTACACAACATCCTGTAGTTTTAGTGTGATCTGTATTTGCCCAGCTATTCTATGTAATACCTACCACATCAGGATTAGATTAATCTGGTGTCAGAATTAGCCCAGATAATCTGCTTTGTCAATCAGCTGAATGCTTCCTGTTATTATAACCAGGGGTTATTCTGCACCCTCTGGATATAAATGGTATTCAGTTATCACTGCTTCACATCTGTCTCCAAGACTTAGTGTGACTAAATGGTTTAACAGCCGTGACCCATGAGCAGATCCTTCCCTATCCCTCCTTCCTGCTGTCTGTATAATTAATGAAATTATTTTATGCTAAATTATGCATAAACAGATAAAAGCACCCACATTGAGTGCACATGCAAAAGGATGGAGAGGAAACGTAATGATGTAAGAGAAGCATTGCTACTATTGCATCAGGCATACAAGAGGGGTTTCTAAGAGTCCACTTACTTACTGAATTTCTGAAAATTGATTTGCCTTGTAAATTTCATAATAACACAGATGTATGGAAGTACCACACAGATGAAAAGGAGTATGAGTGGATATGTGCGTAAGCAGTGCTATGTTTCGAAAAATTGAAGTTGGTCCAGGTTCGATCATGAAAAATGGTTAGAGCATTAGAAATACCACACAGACAGTAAACCAAGCTAAACACACACACACTTGTTAAAACATAACTTAACTCTGATTTATCACATCTGAGTTCAATTTCTCTAGCCACATCTTTCGGTGAAGTATTGTAGACCAAAAGATCCTCAAAATTCAGGAACATATGAGAAAGAAAGAAAATAATTGAGATCTGTCAGTCTGGAAAAGGTTATGAAGCCATTTCTAAAGCTTTGGGACTCCAGCGAACCCCAGTGAGAGCCATTTTGGCAAAAACATGGATCAGAGGTGAACTTTCCCAGGAGTGGCCGGCCGACCAAAATTACCCCAAGAACCCACCAACAACTCATCCAAGATGTCACAAAAAAAAACCCCACAACAACATCCAAAGAACTACAGGCCTCACTTGCCTCAGGTAAGGTCAGTGTTCATGACTCCACCATAAGAAAGGGACTGGGCAAAAATGGCCTGCATGGCAGTGTTCCAAGACAACAACCACTGCTGAGCAAAAAACTCAGCAGTGAAAATTTGATTTGAAAATAACATAAAGGCTCATCTCAGTTTTGCCAGAAAACATCTTGATGATCCCCAAAACCTTTGGGAAAATACTCTGTGGACTGACGAGACAAAAGTTTTTGGAAGGTGTGTGTCCCATTACATCTGGGATAAAAGTAACACTGCATTTCAGAAAAAGAACTTCATACAGTACCAACAGTAAAATATGGTGGTGGTAGTGTTGATGGTCAGGGGCTGTTTTGCTGCTTCAGGACCTGGAAGACTTGCTGTGATTAATAGAACCATGAATTCTGCTGTCTACCAAAAATCCTGAAGGACAATGTGCGGCCATCTGTTAGTGACCTAAAGCTGAAGCGAACTTGGGTTCTGCAACAGGACAATGATCCAAAACACACCAGCAAATGGTTGAAAATCCACCTCTGAATGGTTGTTTTCCCTTATTTAATAAAAACCTTCATTGAAAAACTGCATGTTGTGTTTACTTGTTATCTATGACTAATATTTAATTTTTTTGATGATCTGAAACATTAAAGTATGATAAAATATAAAAAATCAGGAAGGGGCAAACACTTTTTCACACCACTGTATATACTAATGTGAAACCATAACACTATTTACTGTTCTCTATTAAAGGCAACAGTAAACTTTTAGCATGAATCATAATCAAAGAGCATGACCTGCACATCATCTATATTATTAACATTTTATAATTCTAGTGAGATTTTTTATGAGATAGCTAAATAACATCCACCTGAAATTAAGATTGTAAACACATTAATGCTCGGTATTTCTGGTTAAAGTTAAAGTATTAAAAAAGTTTTACATTAACAAAAAGGTTTAGGATGTAGGATCTGCTTGTTTGAAACTACATCTAAAATTACTCAGGGATAAAAATATGCATATAAACAATACATTCGAACCGTCATCTTTTGTGCTGTTTAGATTTTATAGAATTTATTAGATGTTAGATTTAAAAATTTTTTTTTTTTTGAAGAAACACAAAACAATACAGCATTTTTATGAGTCTATTTATAAGAATAGCTTTACAAACCACTGGCAAAAAAGAAACAGTAGACATTTATTTGAAAAACAGCAAATGAAAGTAAGAAATGCATGAAGAAGAAACACATTCACAGTGCACCAGCTGTCACATACGCAATGTTTATGTCAATGGACAAATCTGCAAAATAGTAATTTTAGTAATTTTTAAATAGTAAAAACTAATCAGGCTGGATTGAGAATGCCATATAAAAAATAAATAAATAAATAAATAAATAAAAATAAAAAAGAAAACATAAGACATGTTTGTCATTATATAATTTCATGGGGGTAAATTGATTGTCATGGAAGTTTGTTTTGTAGCCTTATAAAATATAACCAATATTTTTGGTTGTTTCTTAAGGCCTGGATACAATAATTAGCCCATTATTATTTGCACAGAATAATTTATGGTTGTTATAGAGTTATAGACTACATCTAATTGTGCAACAAAAACACACTAGTATTAAAGAACCACAGGAGGGAATTTCCTTTATAGAAAACGTGAATCGTTCTGCTGGTATATGTGAATAGATGATGGTAGAACTAAAACTGAAATATGTTTGTGTTTGTAAACTTTGCATGCAGTTTATAAGCTGGCTTTGTTAAGTATTTAGCTTATACTGTATATTATTTTGTTTGCATGAGACAAGTATCTGATGTTATTTTTCAGTGTATTCAGACCTTTACCCTCGCTTAATAAATTAACATATACATCTGTACACATTTATTTATACACACTTCTGTTCAGTTCTTTAAGAAAAATAACAAAGAATACATTTGCTTTGAGATGTATGTAAAACAACTGTTCTTCCGTGATGTGTTTAATGCTGTTTTTTTTTTCTTGAGTTAACGATAGCACCACAGCCACTCAGGAACACTAGCGTGAAGAAATCCTCAGTATTCTCTGCAGACTTTTCTTCAAAGGGTTTTAAGTGCATGTTTTCTGGTTAATTTATTTGATGCAGAAGGGCTATGGTAAAAAATTCATAACATTGCTTGTATTTTCTCTTTGTAATAAGGGCCTAATTACCCGAAAGGCAACAAACTTACAAAACAAACTTAACTTAAACAAACTTACATTAAGCTTTGTTTTAACGCAGCTTAGTTGTAAACAGATGGAACAGATGGATGTTTAGTGACATCCCTACCAAAAATATCTCCTTCTGCTGTCTGCAGTTTGACATCCATTATCAGATCAGTAGCTGAACAAAATTAGTCAAGATGTTAGATCTTTAGGGTACAAAGTATTGTGATGAGAGAAATCTAAACATTACACAACTCTAAGAATTAGCGCTTTGAGTCTTAGGCACATGGACAGAAAATCTGTTAATATGTCCAGAAATCAGCAGGTAGGTCACTTACTACTATCTCTTTGAAAAGCAATATGTTATTAAGTATATTCATCTCCCTACTGAGATTATACAAAAACAATATTTTTGAAAAATTTTCTTTACAATTAATTCCTACCAAAGGTTTGATTGCCTAAGACTTCGGTATAATCAGCATCATTGCTATAGATTAAACATTTAAATCTAACTAAAAACGTTCATCTTTATGATAAGGTACAATTGAAAATTGATTTATTTTTTATGCTGAATATCAGAATGAATACTGCTTCTGTGCTTCTGTCCATTCTGAAGATGCAGCAGTACATAAATTAAAATGTTTCATTTGCATTTGATATCTGAGACCTAAATGAACAAAGTGACTTGACAGGTGATGTTTTCTGCAAGCTTGAAATGTTCAGTTGTATAGAGATGTAACATGCAGGCATCAACAAGTGGATTACATATAAAGAGATCTGAGAAAGAATACTGGCACCATGCATTAAAGCTTCAGTCAGGAATTCAAAACTGTTGATTACTGCACTGTTTAATATGCTGTTTTAGAACGAAGTGATTGTAGAGATGTTCTGAAAACAAAAACAACAACAAAAGAAATAAAAGTTCCTCATTTTTCAGGTGAATATGTAATTTTACACCAGTATTATAAAGAATCTGGGTGTATAGTATTATGTTAAACTTAATAAAATACTGTTTTCTCTAATTGTGTTCATTTTAACATTAAGTCATTAAACAAATTAATCACTGCATCAGTTGTTTATGATCTGGAGATATAATGAAGTATAAGCAACTTTAAGTAATAGTAATACAAATATTAAGAGATGAATAAAACTGCTTCAAAAATAACAATAGAAAATTCAATAACCATTAGTCTGAGAGTCTGATAGTCATATAGCCAGCCCATTTAGTCAACAGAAGACAAAAGTAATTGGCATTGGATGAATTTCTAAGAAAACCTTAGACTTATAATATGCTATATACTTTGATGAAGCATCATGATTTGCTGGGAGTATGTACACCATGATAAACCAACACCACACTGAGCTAGAAACATTTACATGGTAAATATCAGGTCCAGTATCCTGGCAGAAATCACAAAGAAATTTGACCCGTCAAGAGTGTTTTAAACTTTACAAACACAATAACACAATGCACATATACAAGCTAAACTTTACCCTTAAATTAAAAGAAGTACACTTGCAGGTCAGATGAAATGAATAACACCAAACTCTGAAAAACATGTTAAACATGGTGTACGAAGCAGCTCTTTCAATGCAGATGAAGAAAGGTTTTGGACAATAATGGCCTTGATCAAACAGAGTGCATACTTCAACATGAAAGTCAACACATATTCATTTAGACTTTCATTTTTGTGGTTTTAGAATGCATTTGCATCCTGGGTTTATAAATCAGCTTCAAACACTACTAAAAGTGATGTTCTTTTGTTTTCTATATTGTGACACAGACAGCAAAAAGTACAGCTGCTACAAACAGGAAAGTCAGAAATCTCACAACACAAGAAAAGAAAACCATCAGAAAAATAGAACTCCTCACCACTTACTTTGACACTTTAAAATTTAACCTGATGAGTTTATTTACAGGAATCCAGAACGTAGGCACAGAGGAACTTTTCCATATTTTAAAGACATTCACCCAGTGGCCCAAATCCTCTGGAGGATCATAGTTAGTCATTCAATTCCCAAAACTTATCAGTCTCTTGACATCCAGAAAACCAACACACCCTTTGGTTTCGGTGAAGCAACTTTTGTGGTTGTGAGTGTAGGTCCATAAAGTTCTAGTAGGGAGTAGCAGCTAAAATCTGTCACATTCTTCAGGAATGCCACCTCAGTGTTTGCCTCTTTAAAGCAGCAGAATGAAGAGAAAACATGTACATCACACACACACACACACACACACACACACACACACACACACACACACACACACACACACACACACACACACACACACACACACACACACAGTACAGTACTATTCAAAAATTTGGAATTACATATAAATTTGGAAGTAATATAAAAATCAATTTTAATATCATGCTACCACTCTTATAGCTTTATAAAATTCTATTTATTTGTAGAAAACCAAAAATAAAAATGTAGATATGTTTGTAATTATTAAGATGTACGTACAGCACTGTATGGCACTGAGAATATGCAGATCTTTAGATAGTATAATAAGAATGATCTAGATTCAAAAATTTTAAATAGCTTACTGAACATTTTCTAAATCAGTGATCAGTACTCAAGAGAAATGATTATGTAAGGATTAGAACATGGCAGGACACGCTGTTACAGGAAAATCATCAATGATGCGGTGGGGTGATGTAGCCTTACATTAAGTAGACGTACTGTTACCACCCTGAAGTTGATCATTTTCCATAAAGAGCATGTTCCAAAGAGGTAATCCTCATATAATGTAGCGATGTCTTAATGATCAGGGTTGTTCAATTTATTAAAGAATGACATTAATAAAATTAATCAACACCTGTTGACCAACAGTTTTTGAGAATTCACTACTGTTGTATAAACATAAATACTTTCTGCATATGATTTATCAATTCATAACACTGCTTTTTTTTTATAATATATTTAAAAAAACATTGAAAATATTTATGTGTATAATATATAGTTTATGATTTTAATAAATAAAATAATGTATTTTGAATATATAACAGATTATTCCAAACTTTTGAATGGTGGTGTACACTCCGTCACACGTCTCAGAGAGACATTGCTGCCACACACTTGTACTGTACTGGGTGTCATGTTGTCTCCCTGAGATGAGAGAATCTGCAAGGACTTCTCCAGTTTCCTTTGTTTCCTTCATTCCTATGGCATTCTTTGAAAATAATTGTCATATATTTCTCTGATGGTTTGTGCCTCAGGTGTAGATGTGTTTGAACTGGAGAGCCACATGTTCATGCTGAGTCATCGACATGTCTGCCGTTCAAGTGCTCACTGTTGTTGTCGTAGTGGAACATGAAAGCAGGCACCTCTGTGATGGACGTGGTGGTGTATGAAGTGGAACGCATGGACCAGTGTTCACGGCGTCGCTGACCCCACTGCACCTTGTACTGCATCCACTGCCGCTTCAGAGTAGCCTGAACCTGTAGGCGGAGGTCAGAAAGGTCACTTCTTGTTTAATCTATAGGTTGTTCTTTTTTTTTTATATTATTATTATGGTTGAAAACAGATTATATATGTAAAAACAAAGCAAGAAAGGAAAACAATGATAACTGACAGATAGGTAGGAAGAAATGAATTCAGATATGATGATGGGGTTAATGTTTTGACCCACTGAGGCAAAGGAAAGCTTGGAGATATTTAGAGAACAATGTGAATGGTCTTCAATGTAAAACATTTTGAGTTCCTTTATATCCTTAGATTTATTAGTATGAACTATCCTTTATGTGACTGTTTATGTTATCTTAATGCATCTTTGGGGTTAGAGCTATGGTGGAATCTCATCCTCCTGTCAGAGGCAATCAGTTTTTTTGTACTTATAGTAGTAATTCATGGTGCCATTTATTTGTAAAAGAACACTGCATCCAACCAGCTACAAAACATCATCATATACGTACACATTTTCCATGATTATATTTTAGGAGTGTTTTTTTTTTTTAAATTGGAAGGGAAGGTAATGTTTGTGTGTAACAAATATTTTATACCAGAAAGGCTAGGTCTTTCTGAAGAGACCCCATTATATTGTAGGTAAGTAAACATGACAAAATCAACCATTTTAAGAGTCAGTAAAGGCAAAGTATTGTGATGTGTCCTGCATGCCATACATTTGACTAAACTTTGAATAAGTTTAACAAAGCGCAAAGCCTAATACACAGAAAGCATAATAACAATACCCCAAAAGGAAATTAATCATGTTATATAAATCTCCTATAAAAAAAAGGAATTCTTGATTTTTTTTTGTGCTATAAATCATGTCCGCCATATTTTAGTGCTATACATGGTTGTGCAGGGATACTAGTGGAAACAGGGTCCAAACAGTACAAATCATTAGGCTGAGATAAACAAACATCCTCACAAAGGTTCATTTATCCCGTATGAGTGCCCCTTTTATCCTCTTGAAAGGAGATCTGTCTTTAGGACATGTCCAAATAGCTTACAAGCTCTCGATGATGCTGATGAGAGTTGGCTGCTCATGCATGAGCTAATAATTGACCCATTTTTCAGACCCACAAATAATTCTTCCTGTATAAATCAGGGGTTTGATGAGGGCTGCTAATTCACTGCATTTTTATACCTGCATGCTGAGCATTCAACTGCGACCTCTGTAATCACTGCATGATCTGCATTGTCCTCACTTTGTCATGTGCAAACTTTAGGTCTGCCAAATATATTTTTGCTGGTTAGACACTACCTGTCAGGTTTCAGAGCTCTGCTCACACAAATTGCCACCTTGCTGACCACAGATAATGTGTCTGACATTAATTGAATGTGTCTGGTCAGTTAATGCCCAGTGAAATGAGGGAACTTTTGATGAAGTCATTCTAACTCTTGACAGCTGCACATACAAGCCTGGGACAAGTTCAGTAGCTCATTGTGCAAAAGAAGTTACCAAGGTTCAGCTGAGTTAATTAATGGAACCCCTTAACAGAATGGACATTAATTATATTCATTACATTTAATAAACTTTACACCTAATAATACTCCGTCCAGGGTGTATCCTGCCTCGATGCCCGATGACGCCTGAGATAGGCACAGGCTCCCCGTGACCCGAGGTAGTTCGGATAAAGCGGTAGAAAATGTGTGAGTGAGTGAGTACACCTAATAATCCAAATATTCCACTCCATAATTAAATTTAATTAGAAAACTAAGAAAATAAGAATAAGAAAAACTCTTTTTCAAATAATTATTGTCTCTCAAAATATATATTGTATATATTGTCTCATTGATACCCTAAACAATGTTAGTACAAATAAATTGACATTAAGATTTGTGTGTTATGTCATTAAGCGGACCAAATATGCCCACTTGATTGGTTCCAAAAAGGTTTCTATATGTTCAAGGATATGGTTCAGGGGTATGAATAGCATTAAGTAGTTGCATTACTAATCATGTCATTGAAGGGTCCTTATAAGGATAGTAAGACAAACTACTCTGTGTGTGAGACAGACTACTACTGTGAGTGTGTTTAAGTATTTCACATTAAAGACCCAAGTGAAAAAAATTACACAGTGCTGTAATCCTTTAAAGTCATGGCAGTTTCCCAGTGGTGCGTGCTTTACCCAAAATGCTCTTTAGTTTCCCTAAAACTGACTGAAGTGGTTGCTCTTGTTATTCATCATTTTGTCAGCACTAGAGGAAAAAGTAACCTCAGGGATGTATGAGCCAGTGTGTTTGCAAAAAGTAGTTAAACCCAGAATTCTCCCAGAAACTAAGCACATGATTGGTAAATAAAATGCATCAACACAGTGTAAAACCGAGAATACGACTCAATCTGTATGTCAATCTTTTTGCTGTTCTTGCTCAAGAAAAAATTATCTGCCTACTATATGGACTACATTTACACATTTAATAGTACTTCATACAGTGTCATGTAATGTGTGTCCAGAATTAATTTTTTTATTATAGGCTGTGATAACAAAGGAAGCAAAATTCACAAAGAGCAGCATAAGCAGATTACTGAAAGACAATAAGTGGTTTAATGCTATATTACTAAGGTTAAATGTATATTAAGGAAAAATGCTGTTTTCAAAATATAGTAAAATCTGATTTCTAAATCCTGATATTTTTATTCAGTAATTCTTTGTAAAAAACTTGAACACACTGTCTTTCTTCATAATGTTAGAAGAATAAATCTAACTTGTAATAAAAAGGGCACATAATTATGTACTAAACAATAATATATAAAAATCTTAGTAAAACAGATTAATATTTTTATATGATTATTTATATTAATATATTTATATTTTATACTTAATTACATTTTTTAAGAAATATTTATTCCTATATAGAAATCCTACATTGTATATTACATGTGGAAACAATAGCCCCAATATTAAATGTTATAATGAAACCAGTTGGAAAATAGACAGCTAAGCTAAACGATTGCCTTATATTTACAAAGTGTCTTCCTGTGGTAATATTTCTGAGTCAGGATCTTGTACTAGAATGAAATATTTTGTCAGATGCTTATACAAACTCTGACAAATGTCTCATTTATTAATCATGTAACTGATATTACATTGTCCAGCTTAGACAAATTTGAACAGTACTGTGTGTTTTCTATAGTATTACTTATTCTATTATATGATGTATAGCTCATTATTTATTCATTCAGTCATGAAATATCTAGTAAGTGTTTTATACCATTCATGGTCAGGGAGGATTCTGAGGAAATCAAAAGAACATTGGGGATAAGATGGGAATACACCCTAGATAAGATAAGATAACACACATATACGCTTTTACACACTCTTCACACCTAGGGACAATTTAGTGTAGCCATTTCAGCTACAGGCATGGTTTTGGGAGGTTAGAGGAAATCAGAGAACCTGGAATAACCCACACTGGTACAGACTTAAAACACTCAGTAACTGGTGTTAAAGACTGAACAGAGGAGCTTGCTGCAGCAAAGCAACAATGCTTCCCAGTGTGACATACTGCTTATTATTTCTATTTATTTTATGCAGGTGCTTCCACAGAAACAATATTCACATAATACTAACTTCTTAACTTAAAAGTAGATCGCAGTCAAAAAGTCATTTTATGTGCTGTATGTAGGTAAAATTCGCATTTAGATAATAAAAATGATCTAGAGTTCTTTAAAATGAGAAATTAACTTTACATAATTCTTAGTAAATAACCAACAGATTTCTGTGCAAAGCTTGAGAGTCATTTCACTCAAGAGATACTATCAGGGTGGGGTGTTTCCATATTGCTTACCTCTCCATTGAAGAAGCAGAATATTGTTGCCACCAACAAGCCCTTAAATTTGGAAAAAAGAATAAAGTCACTATTTAAACACTTCATCCAACCACAAACAACACAGCCAAATATGTATCTCATTTACCTGGTAATGCAGTAGTATGTGCATGATATAGTCATATACTTCTCCGGCCAAACGGTTTTCTGGCCTCCATGGAAATATGACAAATTGGATTCCTAACAAGGGCACGAGAATAAGGGTGGCTCGTACTGCTTTCATGTACATGTTGGACTCTGCACGATGAGTATCCTTCAGCTTCATCACCAAAACCCTCACTATGTTCAGCAGAAAGAACAAGTTCACCTATGAAGAAACCATAACATCCATTAACATCCACACATTTAAGAAATATTTCTGAGAATCAGCTCTCTGTATTTTAATCTAAAATCTACAAAAAGCTTGTTTTACCCTCTGTGAAAAAGATTTTTATTGAAATAGCATTTATAAATATTAAGAAATTGGTATGTTCAGAAGGATAATAGTCACTTCCAGAATTATTGTCATTCTTCATTAAAAGTAAAAGTAAAAAAACAAGTAAAAACAATACACAATAGAAAAAAAAAATTATTAAGCAGTATTTCTTTTTTTTTTTACTCATTTCTAGTTTGATATTGTCTTGTATACATTTATTATTATTATTATTATTATTATTATTATTATTATTATTATTATTATTATTATTATTATACTACAAATACTACATAGATTTGACATTGCTTAAAACACCTGTAATTTGTGTAGATTCAGTAATAGCAAAATAAAATAGATAAATGGGGAGGTGACATTTTATTAAAGATGAACACTCACTAATAAAGCTGCCACAATGGGTCCATGAACCACATACAACAGATGGGTCTCCACGCTCATCCAGCAACTGGTAGAACAAGAGAGTGAAGAGTGAAGCTTGCATCATATAAAGCTTACAGACCAAGGCCAGTACTTTGGTTTTGATATATATGGAAGACTTTAGAGTTTGAGAACAAAACATGAATGACACAATAAATCAGAATTTCAGCTTTGACCTCTTGATATTTATATTGTGTTGTGTTGTACAACTTTAGAAATGACACTATTTGGTGGGTGTATCCTTGTTGCTTATTGCTTGATTGTAAACAATTAACTCTGAATGTCTCCTCTTGGTTTGAGATATGGTTTTTACCTGTAAAGACTATATTTGTTGTTAAGCCAATGAGAAAAGCAAGCCAGATATAAAACCAACAGACCGACAGATATGAAATAGACTGACCCAGGACAGAAAATAGAATGCACTACTTTGGTGATGTCAGTTGGTTGCCAATTTGATGCAGTTATTGCAAGCAATGTATATGCAACCAAATCTAAGTGTTGTTTAATTTACGACTGTCTTTTGGTAGACTTAGCCATGGTCTAAGCTGTTAGAGGCAAATATCAGGAAATCAAATCTAAGATCTCTATTGTCTCATATTCATATTTTGATCATAAACCTAAATGCCTTCAGCGTAAAGCAAAAAAGTGACTGGCTTTGCTGCTCCACTATGTTCACAGGGGACTGACTGTATGTGCCCACTGAGTCAGAATCTACTTAGTATTTATAGCACAGAGCAAAAGAAAAAAAAATCATTACTCACTTGTCATCAAAATACTTTTTTCTTGCCACTGCATGGATAGAGGCAGGCACCAAGGGAAAGCCTTTTAAGTAACACAGACATGTTGTCAACACTGTTAGTATATCAATGAAAAAAAAGTCATTTTTCACGAATGCTAAGAGCTGTCAAGGTGCATAATAACAAATAATTACTTTGTTCACAGTTTCAGAATATTTATTATTATTATTATTATTATTATTATTATTATTATTATTATTATTATAAATAGCACAAACACCCACTGTTATTTATTATGAGTTTAAAATAAGACACTAAATATTACACACTTTAATGGATAGCATTACACTTATCTGTCATTAACACTATGGAATAAATTAATCAATTATCTATGATGCATTATCCATTAATGACAGTATAATACTTTATTTTATATTATTTTATTTTTAATTTGTTCCAAGGGGAGCACATTATGATCCACATATTGGTAATATGTTAATACTTAACTAATGCATTCATATTCCTGAATTAATAAATTCAATGATCTTTGGTGAAGCCATACACATCAACAGCCTGAATAGCAATTAGTAATGGTAATAAGTACGTATTAATGTCTTGTTAAATTATTCTGTTAATTATTTTCATGACTTGCAGTAATAAAGATAATTTACATAATGGAATTGTCTGCAATGTATATAAATCCAAATTATATTAAAATTTTATTTTATTGCAATTCTATTCTTAGTATATTTTTATTCTTATTGATTCTTTTTTTTATGATGCCTACAGTGAATATAGCATTTCACTACACATATGGGTGTAAATATATATTTAGAATTAGAATTTGAGGTTTGAGACACTTGTATTTTTGTTTTACAGTATAAAAAAACCTTAAAAGTCTAGTTTGCTTTAAACATCATTGCGAACGTAAAGATAAAAAATTAATGTTAATAATATTAATGGGACTGTTATAGTAATATACTAGTATTACTAAATAATAGTAATTAATTTAATTACGTTCATTGAGTTAATGAGACATTGATACCTCACTGACTAGTTATATAAAACTCAAAGGCTGTTAAAGTGTAAGCTTCATTATTTCCTAATGCACAAAATATAAGTGCATGTTTTAATTCATTTTTATAAAAACTGTAGTTAAGTATTAACATAGTATAGTCTTTATTGGCCAAGTCAAATACTGTCCAACAATATTCCATCTTTAAACTGTTTCCTATTCACACCTAAATTGTCCACTTTATCTTCTTTATCTTTTCCCCCCTTTAACAATCAGAACTGCTGAAAAACACTAGCTATTTCCAATAAGTTGTCATAATAACAATGCACATGTTAATGCAATGAGTGAACCAGGATGAATTAAGACAAGATGCTGAAGATGGCACATTTGAAAGTACACAATGTTTTCTGTCTAACTTATCAGGGTTTGCAGAATGGTTCAATGCTCTTTTGGTGAAATTCCCAAGATGGAACATTCAAGAAATGGCAAAGGAAATAAATTACACAGCAACGTCTGATACAACCTCAAGGTCATTGTGGTAAGATTAAATTTTCCTGTTAACAACCAAAGGTCTTTGACTTTCAGTTTTGTGTTTATATTGCAATGCTGGATTACTTGATGTTCAATTTGCAAAAATAAAATCATGTGACTAACACCTTCAAATATTTAACAATTCACATAACACTTTCTGTGAGATATGTAATGAAGGGAGGGAGATGCTGATGTTTGGATATTTTCTCACGTTAAATCCAACGACCATTTTCTTTAATTCTTAATACTTGTGCAAAAATGCACATAGATATGTTCTGTGTTTTGTGGCATGTGTTGCTAAGACAATACATGATGTGTGACACATAGCGTTGCAGCTGCACTTGCCTCTCCTTACACTATCTTCAACCAAAAACATTAAAGACACCAGCAATTCAAATCAAGAAAAAACAGCATAGCCCACATTTATACTTCAGCAGATAGTTTAAAGGTTTCTGCTTTCTATGTGAATGATGTTTGATGCTGCATTCCAGGGATTGCCATTTGAAGGACTGCACCATGGATACAGACACATAAAAGTATTTCATCAGACTGAACCACGCACTCAAAAAATATTGTCAAGTCAATAAACATATGAAAATTAAATGGCCATTTTTCACTTTGATTTGTTTCTTTTTAAAGAGCTGGCTCAGCTTCTACAGCAGACCCTCTGTGGTGTTTTATCTAATAACATACATTTTTATTAAATTCAGATTATTTAGCTAAAGGCAGTTCTGTCCTTTGAGAAAAGATTTTACTAATTTCATTCATTCATGGCTTGTTGCAAGAATTTGGATTTAGTGTAATGCTGAGCATGACTGTTCTAGCTGTCTGTATAAAACTGACTAAACGTTTATGCCTAATTACTCTCTCTCTCACTCTCACTCATTTTCTATCGCTTTATCCGAGCTTCTCGGGTCACGGGGAGCCTGTGCCTATCTCAGGCGTCATCGGGCATCGAGGCAGGATACACCCTGGACGGAGTGCCAACCCATCGCAGGGCACACACACACTCTCATTCACTCACACACTCACACACTACGGACACTACGGACAATTTTCCAGAGATGCCAATCAACCTACCATGCATGTCTTTGGACCGGGGGAGGAAACCGGAGTACCCGGAGGAAACCCCTGAGGCACGGGGAGAACATGCAAACTCCACTCACACAAGGCAGAGGCGGGAATCGAACCCCGACCCTGGAGGTGTGAGGCGAACGTGCTAACCACTAAGCCACCGTGCCCCCCCCATGCCTAATTAATTCATTAATAAATCCTTTAAGTAAGTGAAGTTTTTATGCAGTTTATGTGCAGGTATGTGACGGTTCTACTATGCACACAGTTTTTACTATATATCTCTAGTGGTCTGTAAAAACCCATCAGATGTTAAAAAGGCAAAATTTCCAAAAAAAAAGTTGAAAATGTAGGTAGTGTCAAATAATACACATTTACATGATAGAGATTAATGCACCAGAATGTGTAACTGTAGGTTGAAACAATATTCAGGTTGATAGACATGTATTTCCATAAGATATGTCATTGTAATTAATCTAATGCACTGAATACATCCTGAGGTACATTATAGCTGTCTGTATGTCTTATGTGTTACTGCACAGGTACACTATTAAAGGGACATTATATAAAATAGGTCGTTATTCACTTCTGGCTTGTAGCATTGTGCTCAGCAGCAAAATAATCAGTTGAATTAGTATTTGTACATGCATTAGGGATTTTAATGAATAGTTAAGTAACACATTCCCTAATCACAGCTGTGAGGATGTCAACTATTCAGGGCAGAGGAAGAAAAACAGTGCTGCAAATGGCAAAGAATGCAAGATAAATGTACATTGTTAGCCTGAAATATTGTAAATCGAATGAATACAATTTAAGATTCATCTGCATGCTGTTTAAGACTTTTTTAAATTAGTTTTTTTTCTTTCACTGTAAAAGAATGTTATCTTTCTTCTGATGTTCTGTTAAATGAAGAAGTGTGAATGAAAACCAGAATTGCCCCTCCCAGACTTATTTTCCTTGTCCTTAATTAAAATACAAATAAAATCATCTCATTATTGCATAGTGAGTTCCTTCAGGACCAGCACTGCACAGAAGAGCTCATTTTGAATGTCACTATCCAGCTCCACTCGGGCCACTTTTAAGTGTTGCTGTCAAACCTGGTTTCAAGCCTTTCAGTATAGGTTTTCAGACTTGTTTTTGAAAGTTGTACAACGCAATTCAACTCCCCGGTCATTTTCAGCCTGGGAAAACATCCCAGACGCTGACGTAGACATAGCACCATCCACTGGAACAAGAGTGGTCACTGAGTTAAGAGGACAGGGCTGTGTTGATGAATATTAGCCTCTGCTTACTGTATGTACTCCTCTTGGTCACTGGCTCCGTTCTCTGTCAGTGTTGCCTCCTGATTTACTCTAAACCCACCTCAGTATATATAGAATAATACTCAAATGAATGAGAAAGGCTGGTTCAGAAGCATGACCCGTGTTTGGATTTGCTCTGTGTTGAAACTCACCCCAACCTAAGAGATAATACCAGTGAAGATGCTGCTCCTCAGCGAAAACTGCCACCACAATAAGAGTATGCAGATAGATGCCCTCACACAGCATCCAGAAGTAGTTACAGCCCAGTATGTACATGTGGAAGAACTGTAGTACCTTACAACCAACCTACAGCAGCACAGAGGAGAGAAGGAAGAAGTAAAACATGTCTTTACATTTAAGGAAGAACAATTTATATTACTAAACCCTGAAGAATATTGTGGGCTTAAGTGTTTCAGACAGCGCTCAGTCCTTAAAAGCTCTCTGTTTGTACAAAAACAACTAAAACATGTCAGTTGGATGGCATTCACACAAATGCTTATGTTTCTAACTGCTGGCAAACAGCTACCTTATCAGCAACAGAGCTATAACAACTACTGTATAAGCACTTTACGCATATAAATACTGATTTAAATACTGAAATTCTCCATTCTGTCTTCCTTTCCATAATCCAGCTATTATACAGCATATGCTGTATAGTGTGGTCGAAACGGTCACCATGTTCCCAGGCTGCTACTCATAACATCTTGATTTGGACACATTAACAAGATTTAGAGCCCTTGTCCTTCTATAACAGCTTCTTTAATACTTGAACAAATTGATTAATACATGCTGGGAATTTTCAAACTGAAAA
The DNA here is from genome assembly GCF_022655615.1 of Tachysurus fulvidraco. Lineage (NCBI taxonomy): Eukaryota > Metazoa > Chordata > Actinopteri > Siluriformes > Bagridae > Tachysurus > Tachysurus fulvidraco. The sequence continues at coordinate 8,807,469 of NC_062541.1, read as the reverse complement.
ATGTGGTTGTTTCCTTGTCCACAGTGTTTTATGAGCAGTAATAATTTCTAATGCAGACTGACCAGATAGGCCAGGGTTTCAGCAGATCTAATGAGACCAGGCTGAATTTTTGAGCATGGTGAACAGGGAGGAAATCACTAGTGTTGGACCAATAAACAAGAATACTGTAAAGTTAAAACAGAAAGGATTGAACAGAGCAGTCTAATGTAAAGTTAGTATAAGCATTATAGTATAAATTGTAAAACAATTTACAACAGAATACCTTGTAAATTCTTGTGAGTTTTCAGAACTTCTGTCAACCACGTTTAACTGCTCTATAACACAACGGACTAAAGAAGGGAGACTAAAGCTGAGCTCAGAATCTGCTGAACAATCTGACTAACAGGCATGTGTTTGGATTGGAGCTCAGTGCTGTCAGTCTGACTTGCAGTCAGAGGTCAGAATGAAATGAAAGCTAGCTGCAGAGTTTACTACATGGTTTAAATGTGAGGTCTTTTCCTTTAAAAGAACACAACAGTCTGTGTAGGAGCAAAAGTGAGATTAAATGCAGACTGAATTGATTTTAAATTCTGACCTCACAACTGCACTTTGCTCCATTTTATTCCATAATATTACACCACTAGGCTTTACTCTAACCTGCCAGCAAATATAGATTAAACAATACATCTACCTACATACCTCTTTCCTTTTCTTTTTCCATTCTCTCTCTCTCTCTCTCTCTCTCTCTCTCTCTCTCTCTCTCTCTCTCTCTCTCTCTCTCTCTCTCTCTCTCTCTCTTAGTTTTCTCAATTTTCCTTCCTTCCTTCCTTCCTTCCTTCCTTCCTTTCTTCCTTCCTTCCTCTTTCCCTCCCTTCCTCAATCCTTCCCACCCTTCCTCCCACCCTCCCTCCCCCCTCCCTCCCTCCCCCCCTCCAGGATGATATTCATGGTGCATATAAATAGAATAGCCTCCTAAATAAACACAGAGCTGCATTTAATCATTAGACAAATTCCTGTATCAAGATTACAGACACACACACACACACACACACACACACACACACACACACACACACACACACACACACACACACACACACACACACACACACACACACACGCATGCACGCACGCACACACACACAGAAGGAGTTCAAACAGCTGGAGCCATGTTATATACACATTTAACACCTATTAGAAAAACAGTGTGTGAAATACTCCATGCACTCACTACAGAGCATGTGTAAGTGCTGAGATCTGTGATCTGTGCTTCAGGGTTCTTACCGGGTTCCTCTCCACAACTTTAGGGTTGCTGACCACACATGTGAGGTTGATTATAGTGAAGGCGGAATTGAGCACATAAGAGCAGAACAGATTCTTGTGCAAGGTGATCCTTTGACAGCTTAGACTCCTAGCAATACAAATCCAGACAATAATAAAATAAACTTAAAAATCACTCATTTAAAAATAAAAAGTCATAGAAACTTACATGGCTACACACTACACAATTACACACTGATTTACAGTAAGGTGCAGAGCCAAACAATGCAGACCTTTGCTTTTACTGTCAAATAGTGAATATTACAGGATTATTGAAGCTCAAAATAAAACATATTGAAATAATTATTATGTTCATGTCTCCTACTTGTGTTGCATGAGTTTTAATTGGGTGGAAAAATGTTTTATTTGCAATATAATTGAAGCAAAGAAATGTCTACAATTTACCATACAAGCACAATGTGGAATCCTTAATGCACTAAGCAGAAAAATAAATCTCAAAACCCCCGGCAAGACTATCCTGGCTCCTGTTAGTCTAATGCGATTATCAGATGCTACCTGTACTATCCTTTGTGCAAAGTAACATTAAATCATACAAACCTAAACTTAAACTGTCTAATGGGAGATATTCTAGGATAAAGATTCTACTAAATAAAATAACATGTCATACAGATTTCTACTACTGCTAACAAGTATCAGTCAGTACCAAGTTTATTTTAAATGTAAATATAAATGTTTTTAATAGGTTACAGATATAAGTACTTCTAGTGTCCTTTCTTCTGTGTTAAATAAATGTCTCCTTATAAAAATATGTATAATATATATATGAATATTTTTCACATTTTACTTTTTTTAAATAAAATAAAATGTTTTATTAATTTTTGTTTATTATTAGTCCTATATTATGTGCCACATAATAAATATGATAACATTATAACAAGTACATTATTCAAACCTATGTAATGCCTTAAGAATTTAAAATGTTGTAGCATAAAGTAGAATACATGTCAACATTCATTCATTCATTTTCTACCGCTTATCTGAACGTCTCGGGTCACGGGGAGCCTGTGCCTATCTCAGGCGTCATCGGGCATCAAGGCAGGATACACCCTGGACCGAGTGCCAACCCATCGCAGGGCACACACTCTCTCATTATGGACAATTTTCCAGAGATGCCAATCAACCTACCATGCATGTCTTTGGACCGGGGGAGGAAACCGGAGTACCCGGAGGAAACCCCCGAGGCACGGGGAGAACATGCAGACTCCACACACACAAGGCGGAGGCGGGAATCGAACCCCCAACCCTGGAGGCGTGAGGCAAACGTGCTAACCACTAAGCCACTGTGCCTCCCTTACGTCAACATGAAAAAATGAAAGTCTAGGTGAATGATTTACACCTAGATTATTGCAAAAAAAAGGTATTTATTTTAGAAAGAAAAATAAAAGCCACTTGCTGCTAAGAGATTAGGCTTGCTGCTCTATAATTATCCAAGCAGAGAAAAACACATTAACATAATTATGAGGCAGAAGCAACTAACTCGGGTTATACAGATGGTGGTTTGTTAACAACTGTCTCGGTTAGTTTCAGCAAGCCAGCAAACGAAAAAAATGCATGGCAAAAATACAACAAATCCTGCCCATAAGAAGACTCCCATTCACATGACCTCACCCTTATAGGCCACAAAAATCAGCTGCCTTGTGTAATACTGTTCTTGGAAGACTGGCAAGACCTGAGGGAAAACTGTGCTGATTTTCCAAACTGAATCACACATTTCTAACCAATCTCTTCTGGCAATGATCAGGGTGGGGCATAAATAAAAGCCTTGTGCTGTGGTGTAACGTCACATTCCTTTGTAAACACCACATCTGGATGCAATAAAGTAACATTTAAACCTTGGGGAGATAAAATAATACATTCACATTTAGCAATACCATGCACAACAAAGTGCAAGCCTCAGCTATCCATCATTAAAATTCAACACTTTTTTTTTTTACATTTTCAACACCGCTGTAACCACTCCTCCCATTTATTCCCAACTCTGCCTTTCATCTCCTGTCAGTCCTATATTTCTCTTTTGGAATTCCAGCCTAATGTCTCTAGGTTCTTTCCCTCCTACAGTTCCTGACCATCCTCATATCACAGTCATCAATCAATGTATAGACCCTGCAGATGCAAATTACAACAGTAAATACAAAAAGAGCATGTTTACAACTTTACCACATGGGCAGAGGAAGCATTCACTTCATTGCCAAATGGCTTTTCATTAACTACACTAACTGTCCTTTGTTTTAGTGTCCTTGGAGATATGAGGTTTGATTTTGCAGCCGAACCGACATGCAGATTATATAAGAGAAGCGATTTTGGGCTCTTTCTGGTCTTCTTGCTAATGGGTTATTGCTATTTCAAAAAGTGTGAAAAAATTTCAAAAACATTTAAAAAGTATGACAGAAACAAACTGAAACCATGGATGTATAGCTGTGTACTGAGTATGGTGACCTTTTGTTTTTACCAAGAACAATTGTTATATATCTGTAAACTATATCATGTGAATCAAGCCACGAAATTGAGTTTGCTTGACTAACCATTTATCAAAGTTATGAGGGAAACCAAGTCAGCATGAAATGACGATGTCAAAAACCTGCTAAACACGTTTGGTGTCAATAGGCTTATAACCAGTCAGCTAAACTAATGGACAACAAGGATTAGCAAGGAATAAATCCTGAAACTAAGAAATAAGGTTTTGAATGCAGAACCAGTTGAGTTGGAAAGAGTGAACTTTTAATCCATTCAACTGCAGTTTAAGCTGTTAGACCTTTGCAATGATTTTTATAAGTTTGTATTGACATTTCTCTGAATGTGATGAACTTAAATATCGATCTTCGACAGACATGGAAACTAAGTAGGCCTATTAAAAATATCACAAAAATGTGACAAACGTGGCAGTTCAGTATGGCACTGAGCTACTTTATTGTGAACAAACCTCCATCTTTTCATGTTAATGGTGCATGACATTAGAATGAGTCCCCAGTAAATTCCTCTGAGATGAGAAAGGCCTCATGAATTAATTAAATCAAGACTAAATTCCACTCCTTCAGCATCAAGATGAACAAATCTAACATGTCATGTTGCTCTAGTACTTGACATTGGTGCAAATTTACAATAAAAACAATGAATCTAATAGGTTATGATATTTAAAAATCTAAATTAAAAAGGAAAAATTTGTTACACAAAGTAAGCTGATATTATGTTTGTGATATACATTAAGATATTTAGTAATTCTGACATTTCTTTTCAGTTTTTGAAACCCTTTACAATGACCATATGAAGGCTTTCAAGGTTCACACCTGGTTGTAGTGACATAGCAATGTAATGATAGTGTAGTGAAATAATATACTGTGAAACATGCATTTGGGCGGATGAGAGACAGTAGTAGAGGTAGCTTAATCCTCTTAAAATCTTGCCACAATAACGTGAATAATCAATAGCACTGTATTTGTGTAATAATATAAACCCAAACATAAGTATTTGTCAGGGAGACCAAGCACACAATCCACTGCCTACAGTATTTGTACAACTGCCTGGTTGAGAAACCCTGCTAAAAAGGACAGTTATGAGTTAATAGGGTTGTGAAGAAAGCACCTAAACTTACCTGAAGTAAAAGAATATTGCCAGAGAGATGAGAAGGGATGCAATGGACAAAGCGTGACCCACGATTGCCATGTAGTACAGAATGTATGCATTCTGCAAAATATAAACACACATTTACAAAATACAACTGAGACTTTTTTTAGCTAATACAACTCATACAATGCCAAACCTGGCTTATTTCCCTTACTCTTGTTTACTGTCAAAGTCCTACAGATGCCCTCCTCAAAATTAACAGACTGCAAATGGAACCAAGTGTGTTTTCTTCCATCTGGTATCATAGTCATTTATGCAGTATTTCAGACTTCTGTGAATATTTATATATTAAGAAGCAATGCTATAAATTCCTACCTTTAACTTGTCCTTAGTATATGCAACGCAGAGGGTGTAGTTGGACCATGTTCTGTTTGTCTCAGGATGTAGAAACCAGTTCCCAGTCTCGTCACAATATTTTATGGCCTTTTCTAATATAAGAAGAAAAAATTTCAGGGAGCTTCTTGCTTCCAAAGAGAAATTTTAAAGCTTAACAAGAAACAACAAGAACAGAAATCATAATATTTTGTCACAGCACTAAAAAAGGAATATGTATTTAATCAGACTTCTGAAAAATATCTTATTGCGTTTCTCAAAAAAGTGACTTGATTGCTTCACTCTTTTTTGAAAAGGTTTGAATTAACTGAATTATGTAGATGATGAATTAAATTTTACTAATGTAAAAATATTACACTTTAAAAAATTCTTACAAGTATGTTGACTATAGTCTTACATTTAGATACTTGAATCATGCAAGGTACAATGATGACTACAATAACCACTAATCTAAACAGTATTTATATGCTGTTTTTGCACACTCACTTAGATACTGTTTTTGCATATGATGCTTTAATGCTGCTAACATGCATCATACGTTCACAGGAATCATTTACCTTTGCACGATTGTCTATACGAACTGAATATTGGTTCTATTCTGGTGCTATTTTTGATATCTGTCCTGTCAGCGGTGTCCTGTCTTGCTCTGTTTGCACTAGGTTGCACACTGTGTACTTCGTGTGGCTAGGAAAACATACTTTTAATTCCTTAGCACTGTGTTGTTTTATGTAGCACCATGGCCATAAAGGAATGTTGTTTCATTTCAATATGCAATGCATCAGAAATATAAGGTTGAAATGAAAATAAGAGCTTCTTGACTAGTAGTGTGACTGTTGGAAAGCACCAGTGTAATGGGTTTAATTCCTGGGTGAGTTGTGAGATTTTATTCACGGATTTGAACATACAAGCTGAAATCAAATTGCATGAACAAAAACTAATTGCGTTGTTACTCATTTCCCTCACTTGGAATCACTGTGCAAACTAAGTAAATTCCATAAGCTTTTAATGCAGTGAGATCTGAGTTTTGATTTTACCTGTGGGGTCAAAGTCAGGGAAGTAATTAGGGCAGTTTTGAGTTGTGTATGTTCCTGCAGGTGTATCATCCCAACAGAGCCATCCATCCCATGTCCGGTTACAGTAAAGTCCTAAAGTTTAGGTAATTAAAATGAAACTCAAATGATATGTTCAAATTGTTTTTAAGTACAGTTTTATCTCACAGACATTTTAGTGCATGTTGACATTACAGTTCTTCAAAACAAAAAAAAAGAGTCCTCCATTACCTGACTTGTTATATGGTGAGTCTCTGTTCATTTTCTCAAAACATTTATATTGACCATCGATGATTTTCTTCCTTTCCTCTGTTTTCTCGGTTTCCACAGGACTGACCAGGGTTTCTGCTGTGGTATCTGGCTCTACTTCACCATAAACAGACTCTTTCTGCAGAAAGGCCATTAGAAACAATCAACAGAATAAAACTGATTGAACTGCAGTAGAACTGCTCGTACATGAAACTGTAAATAAACTGACTGCTTCATTCAGTTACTGTTAAAAGGGTTTTTCAATCTAAAGTAATTGGTACGTAGCCAAACCAGAACTGCTGTAATTACCTTTAATTTGTCCTTTGAGATGCTGAGACACTGAGACCAGGTATTATTTATTGATGTGCCGTGGGCCCAATTACCAGATTCATCACAGTATTTGGTTATTTTTTCTGTGTAAGGGGAAATGCATAAAAAACAATCACTCAAGCTGCCATGTAGCAGTAGCTGTGCAGTGCCAGTGTAGTACCTCAAAATCAATCAGTGCATTAGCACAGTGTGTGACTGTAAATCACAGTAAAGTGTATACTGGTTTAGACTAGAAGTGACTGTACAAGCCTTTACCCTTCACCTGTTTACCCTCCAGTGTTCACAGCAGAAATTAAACTGGAGCTATGGTCTTTATGTAAATGATAAGCAACACATTATAATACATGATTATTATAGCAATATAAATGTAATGTAAATCATTTCTTATACAGTCATTTTAATGTCCATTTAACGATTTAATGTAATAGACTTGCAGACAACTTCTACCTAACTAATGGCCTAACCGCTAGCTACATCCATCATATTTTACTATTTGTATCAATGATTCCTCACTTCCCTCTCCTTGCTGGTTTATAATATTTTTACCTAAATTAGTTAATCACAATGAGAGAATAGTGTTGCTGTGCATTTTCTCTTACCCAGCTAAAATATAATCTAAAGTCATTTTTCAGCATTCAGCAAACATAACTTCCTAGCTTGCTAGATTTCCTAGCCAAAAAATCTTGCAAGCTTAAGCAGACAAGTCTTTACAAATTACCTCTATTTAATCAGAATATTTGATATTTAATAGGTAAAATGTTTTAGGATAATAACAAAAAATCAACAAATGTTCAAAAGATATTTGCATCCTAGCCATCTAGCAAAAAGAGTTTATTAAACCTGTTAGCCAGATCCTAAATTCAACAGATTTAAGAATTGAATGAGATGTGGATGGACAGAAGAATATGATATTACTGAATATTTTATCGCAATGTTAATTTTGTGGATTAAATATTATACTGTAGCAAATATCTTTGTCAGAAAATAATCAAAATGGCAAATTGACAAACTAATGAATACAATGAAGGTTAGATAAATTCATCTATTCTCAGCAAACAAACAGGTCTGTTACATTATACTGATAGAAAACTCTATAAAATAAACGATCACAAGGTATAATGTTGCTTTTGTGGGATCTTCAAGCTCTTATACTGAACAAGATACCGAAGAGCCACAACTCATCCCCCGCACTCTGGAATGATCGGCCTGGACTCGGGTTTTTTATGCTCGTGATTCCATTTGAGGAGAGAGTTCAAGATGTTCCTGCACTGCTTTCTCCTATCTTCCAACAGCTAATAAATTGTTTTCTGTTGTTCCAAATAAAATACAGACAAGCTTTCCCAGACACCTTCGGGGGGAAAATAAAAACTACCTGATGAAAACTGGTGCTGATTCGCTGCATTTCATGTTAGAGAGTAATGAAGAGCGTGCTGCAAATTAAATATCTGTTTGAGATAGCTTTTCCAATTACCCAAAGGGTCAAATGTCAAGATGGGCTGTACGATAATAGCTTCCTGAAGATTACCTGAGGTGTCAAAGGGAGGGTAGTCTGGGCAGCTCTGAGAAGCATAAGTCCCAGCTGGAGTTTCATCCCAGCACAGCCAGCCATCCCAAAACCGCCTACAGTGGGAAGCTAGAAAGAAAGACATCGAAAAAGATTTAAAGAAAATTAACATCTCCCAAGATGGAAGTTTGAGATCAAAACCAAACTAAATAAGGGTTTGATATTTGCAAAGATATACAAAGATATAACAAAGATATTTGCTACAGTATAAAATTTAAACCACAAAATTAACATTACCATAATTGTTTCAAGCTAAATAAGGGAACAAATTGTTGTTAGGTTGTACAGATCATTAGCTTGTGTCAAAGGTTTTGTCCAGGATATTAGTTTTTAATTTATGATTATAAGCGGATGTGCAGTGGGTAGCAAAGCCTCCGCACAACCTCAGGTTTCTGTCTCTGTGGAATTTTGCATGTTTTCCTGTTTCTGTGTGTTGTTCTTCCATACTTTACAGTTTCCTCCCACCTCCCAAAAACGTGCCAGTAGATAGACTGACTATGCAAAAAAACATGAATGAGTGAGCATGCATGGTGGGTGTGATAGACTGGTCTCTGAATTTTCCTTTGAATGTCTTTGGATCCACTGAGACCACAATTATCATAAATCTGGTTTGTGCTAGTTTTTTGCAATGTATTGACAATATACAATATACATGATCATATACTTTTATATTAATGTACCCCACTAGCTAACAAGCTAAGCTGATTTTCTGGGCAAACAAAAGCTCAGACTGGGTAGCACACTGGATATTTTATTTGGCCTTTGGATTAGCTAATACATTTATGATGTGTATATTTCTATTTCACCTGGCACAATGCAGAAGTTTAAAATCACAAAACAAAACAACATTACAACATTAGCGCTCGTTCAATATGTGTGGTAGTTTGAAAAAATCCACTGCATGTCACTGTGGCTGAATTCAGACAAAAATCAAAAGATCAGAGTTCAACAAAATTGTTTGCCTTTAACCATAAATCAATTTCAGTTTGCAAACCGATGTGGAAATGTTTTTATTTACTTTTTAATGTGGTAAAAACAAATATTCTGCCTAAAGATTTCTAAACACCTGATAAGGTTTCGATCTGGTTGTTACAGTTCAGGAAAGTCTGTAGTTTTCAGAACTACATATAGTCCTGTCCCATATTTCATCATATTAGGAGTTTTCCAAGGCCACCGTACATACACAGTCTATGTAAAAGATGAAAACTTTCTCAGTCTACCTGTTTTGTTGTGCATGCCTTCTCTGCTCAACAGTTCCAGACATTTATACTGAGATTCTGTCATAATCTGGTGCTCCTCTTCCAGTTTCTCCATAGCAGGAATGAGAGAAAAGTCTGTGGTTGGTTGGGTTTTGGGCTCCCCTCCACCCACAGTAGTTATCCACTGTAAAAAGAGATGAATTTTTGATAGACTATATCAACATAACAAGTCACAATGATTGGGGCAGATAGCAGACTGGCTTATGTTGCGCCCCAGAGAGAAGAACAAATCCATTCCTTCACAACTAATGTGAGCACTAAAAGCCTTTAAAATTTTATATATGCAGGTTCTGCTTGTATTCCATTTCATACTTCAAAAGCACTTCAGATTATGTAAAGCTTGGTTAAGTGTGCTCGTTAAGATAGGAATGGTTCATAAAGGCAAGAGCTCAGCTAGTGTCATCCTTATGCGGGTTATAGTGGCTGAGATCATGACTAGGATTTTTGTAAATCAGATATAATGCTCCATCTGCAAAGCTTCAGATAGCATCTGTAATAGTAGCATCTGGCATGAATTATCAAGAAAAGAGAATGGAGAAAGATGAAAGATAATTTAGAAGCAACCTGCTTGTGTTCCTCTTAATCATCACATGTAAATTAAGTAAAAAAAAATATTCCAACGCTGTATACTGCATTGCATTAGAAATAAAGTCATCCTGTTCTTATCTTAAACACTTAAAAATTTGAGTTTTTCTTTGATGTCCCATGTAGCAGTTTAGCAGCCGTACATATGATGTCACTCCAAACATTGAAGTAAATGACGTCATACATACGACCACCAGGCCACCACTCGTGTCAGCTCAAAGAGCCACTTCTCAGCAGAACTTGACCTCGAATAATAAATCACACCTACTCCACACGTTCCACAGCATACTGTACACAGTGGAAAAGCCAAGCCTCTGTAACCAGAGCACTTACCATTTTCTGCAATTCTGACCAAAAATCATTTTACCATCCTTCCAGAATAACCAATTATTTATAGTACACATTAACATTTCATCACATCATTTTTCATGATTCACATCATTTAATAGGTAAGGAATTCCTATGCATACCCACCAGTGGATTCAAGGTTTCTAAAAGCAGCAACTAAACTGCCAAAAGCAATAAGTGAAATGTCATAACAGTGCCAAGGCCACTTCTGAGCTAACCAGCATTTAGACAGCTGTTCTTCTGTTAAATGATAAGAAGAAAATAAACCAAAATAAATTTAGGAAAAAGCACAAGCACACCATTAATGGTGCAGCTTAATTTCTTTTGGAATGTAGTGGGTGAAAAGTATTTCTAGTTGTCTTTCCATTGGATTGATTAACACACAGTTTGAAAGGTGTATTGTGGCTAAGAGAGATGGGCTATGCTCCGTTAACACTGTTAAAAGTGTGCAAAATATTTTCTGGTTTCTTAAAATTTAATTTAGTTAAATATATATGTTAAACATAACATAACATAACATAACATAACATAACATATAACATAACATATAACATAAAACATAACATAACATATAACATAACATATAACATAAAACATAACATAACATATAACATAACATATAACATAAAACATAACATAAAACATAACATAACAAAACCACAAATCCATTTTCTGAATTTGAATTTGAAAGAAAGAAAGAAAGAAAGAAAGAAAGAAAGAAAGAAAGAAAGAAAGAAAGAAAGAAAGAAAGAAAGAAAGAAAGAAAGAAAGAAAGAAAGAAAGAAAGAAAGAAAGAAAGAAAGAAAGAAAGAAAGAAAGAAAGGACAACGGGTCAGGTATGATTATAGCACCATAAACATTTCACAGATTGCTCAAAACACTATCTAAATCATCTAAAATTACACATTGTCACCTAATTTAGAATATTTATTTCAACATTATATAGCTTAAATGAATAAAATAATATGTTGAATGAAACATGACAGCCTACTACAAACTGTTTTGACACAAAGGCAAAGAGAAAGATAAATAGATAGCCGTACATAATATATTTACATATAGAAAAATAGTGAGGCTACCAGAAAAAAGAAAGACAGACAAACAAACAGACATAGATAGATAGATAGATAGATAGATAGATAGATAGATAGATAGATAGATAGATAGATAGATAGATAGATAGATAGATAGATAGATAGATAGATAGATAGATAGATAGATAGATAGATAGATAGATAATAACAGTAAATAACAGTGACAGAAGCCCATAAGTAAACCTGAATAAAAGGCTCTGTAAAAGCACAGTGAACTTCAGTGAAAAAGGAGAAGAGGGTGAGGAAAAGCACTTGACATTTTGAACGAGTGCTTCCCCTCCTGCCAGACCGCTATAGCCCGCTGTCACACTGTAAAAGAACTGATTATGTTTGGAGGGTTTTACGTGTTCCATATGCGACCTGTCGACTGCAGCACTGACACCGAGCTGCACACTGGAGAGTTTGTACCTAAAGTGATTATTCTTCATCATTTTTAGGGAGGGAGTCATATCATTTTTCTGAACAAATTGAAGCAATTATTGTCTGATGGAGTACTGAAATACATCAAATTAATCTCTTTCATGGCACAGGCTTGCAAAGTGGAAAAATAAAATGAGAAAATTTGCCAGAAACTAACTTTGTGTCTCAACTTTGGTGTTAAAAGAACTAGACTGTGTTCATACATTAAATATCAGTCTGCAAAGTACATTTTATTGCATATGGGAAATTAAGGAAATATGGGACACTTTTTGTCACTATCCTATCAGATTACAGTACATTTCTAAAAATTATAATGATAATAAAGATTACTTTGTTAATCTATCCCTTTACTTGAATCCACCTTCTATTAAGAGACATGAATTAACAAATATATCCTAATGTAAAAATTGTGGGAAAAATCATACAAACTTAAACAAACCAGTTTGATATGAATACATTTCATATAAATAATGCTACAAGAAAAGCCATGGATACTGAACCCTCCCCTAACCCTGCGCTTAACCTCTGTACCTTTTGATATAATATAAGTCATATAAAAGGATATGGATTTGCAGTGGTAACAAAACTATGAATAAAATCTTTTTTATACTCACCAACACAAACAACATTAAAAGCCAGTAGTTACTTTTCCAACCCATGCTCTGAGATTCTATCTGTCTGGAAAGACAACAAAAAGAAAAGAGTTTGACAGATATTAGTTCTAGGGTTTCATTACCTTTGCTGTTTGATTTATAGTCAAGTTCCTCTCTGTGTGGAGTTGTGCATGTTCTCCTCATTTCCTCTGAGTTCTCCAGTTTCCACCCACCTTCCAAAATCATGCCGGTAGGTGGATTAGCTACTCTAAATTGCTTCTAGGTGTGAATAAGTATGTAAATGTACATGTGTAATACCTTTCATTTGACTGGCACCACATCCAGTGTGTATTCCTGCCTCCTGCCTCCTTCCTGTGCTCACTAGGCTCTGGATCCACCACCCTGACCAGGATAAAGTGGTTACTGAAGATGCATGAATGAATAAGACAATTAAACCATCAAGATTGTGTTATCAACATGATTTATTGATGTAAATTTGTCTTTTTTTCAGGCTCTTGGCTTCCTTTCAAACTGCCTTCCCCAACAGATCTTTTTAGTCACACCTTGTAAATCCACTATTTGTGATAGAATTACTCTGCTGTGTAACCAGACTGCATCAGTGTGTGTTTGCTTTCAGCACCTCAGTGGGTAGCACCACTGAAGGACACAATCCAGAAAGCCTCTGGATCCACTGTGCCATCTGATACAGCTTAAAATTCGACAACAGCCAGAGGTCTTGTTCCTCATGTTAGTTGGGCTGGGAATAAAACTGTATATTACCATAATCTGCAGTTCATCTTTACACTCACATGTCATTTTCAAACCTGTACTATTGTGTTGCTGGATTTTTTCACTCTCAAACCTGTACTGCAGATGCAATATTGGGAAAAAGGCATCAAATTAAATTTTGACAATATCGGTTTTCAGAGAGCATTTCAGTACACTGAGACTGTAATCTCTCTGCAGTCTTACAAAAGTTGTTGTTGGTCTCAGATCAGCAGAAATGTACGTTGTAACATTTCCCCTTAAAACAAAATGAAGAATAATTTAATTTATACAACAAGAAGTAAATGTGCCCATATGTACATGTGCAACGTGATAGATTAATGAGTGGACATCTTATGCACAATATACTGTACATTTTAGCCAAATTTTGTTTTGAGTTTGTGTGATTTGTGCTCAATATTTTGTACATTTTACACCGAAAAGTCTTGAAACCCTAAACAAACTTTTAGCCATAATGGAGAACTCCACTTTAGTAAGGCCACTTTGTTGAAGCCAAGAAACTCCTTCAGTGACTGACTGACTGACATCTGTGCAGCAAGTCAGGTCATTTGTGCTCAAATTATCATTTATAACGAGTCAATTTCCTGCCAGAACTTCACCAACCTGTACAGCACCGCAGCCACATTAATCAGTGATGCAAGAGCATTAAGTAAGAAAAATAGCTCTACCTTATGCCATAACATGATGTAGACACCCATTCTGCACATTTTGTACATTTGTTACTTTCCTAAATATTTATTGTACCTATGCAATATAGCATAGTCAGTCTGCATATGGAGATTAGGAATATACAGTATGGACAACAAGAGGAAACACACATGGACATTGATGAACAGCAAAAAAAAAAAAAACCCACACAAATTGTAACCAGAGGTCCCAGTCGATCCCAGTGCCCTGGAATGGGGAGGCAGCAGCTCTACCAACTGTGCCACAGTATTTAATTTTTTTGCCATCCTGGAATTACTTTTACATAGATACATTTTAAATAGAAGTTCAGATTCTTTTTTTTTTCCACAGAAATCACAAAAATGCAAACATTTAGTTTCCATGATTTCCGTAATTGGCTCCTCAATTTTTTTCACTCTGCTGTTCTGTATTCTTAAAAACTCACTTCATACACTCCAGTCTAAGTCAGTGCTGTATACTGCATTAATATACTTACTGCATGTACATTACTTTTTTTTGGGATCCAAAATAGGTCTAGAATACAGAAACTTTCCCAAAATGAAAAATAGACTCTGATGATGAAGAAGAACTCTGATGATGAAGGATCCAGACTGAACAACCACTTTTGTGTTGCAGCGTTGTGTTCACTGTGGCAGTTGAGGACGAAGCCTCATTAGAGATATACTGCTCCTTTTCATTTCCGAGATTGTATTTGAGGGAAGAGAAATGACAGTGCAGCTCACAAAGGTATCATCTTTCGCTTACAAAAATGTGAGATAAGTGAATTGCCAGTCATTAAAGTCAAGTGTGATGGAATGACTAGGATGTGCAATGGCACAAAGCAAAAACAGCAAACATTGTTTACAGATAAAGATATCCAGCAGAGTGTGATTCATCCCTCAAAGGTCAAAGCAGCATGATGAAGCTGACAATAAAGACAGGCTTTGTGTCATGGTTTAAACCCTGCAGTTCTTTTTTGTGACCTACTGTAGCATTAAAGCTTGCTAGGTGATTCATCTAACATGTGTGTTTGGCTCCGTATTTGAGTTTCTATTTTCCACTTTATACCCTAAGGCAGTTGCCCCATCAGAAAAGCACCATTATGGTTGGTTTAGAGTGTTTGGGTACATGAAAATTTTCAATCCATTAACCCTGCTGCTGGCCAAAAAAATACACCACCTTTACAGCAAAGAGCCATTAACCAGCATTAATAGGTGTGACATGCATATAGCCCAAAAATGGACCCAAGCATTCTCAACAAGTAGACAGGAAAATGCATTTAATAGACTGTCCATAATCAGCAACCCAATTACTAAACGGGATGTGTGCTGTTCTCTCCCAGTCAAGCTATGCATAAGGGTTTGATGCACTTACTTTAGATCAAGTGCAGGCACATACAGATTTAGGTGTTCTAACAGCATCTAGTGCCTCTGGAGCTCAGCATCAACACTCATGATGGGACTGAGAGAAGAGCTGTCACTTTTGGATGCTTTTATATTTATTCTGAGATATAAAATACTAAATTTAATCAGAGATGAAGATAACTGATGCTTGACAGCTGAAGCCTTGAGATGGCATCAACAGGAATTTTAAGATCCCCTGAACCATTTCTAGCCCAGAATATGACAAATGATTGATGAGGTGTGACACTTTTCCATTAAAGAAGACATTTTACGTCTAATTCTGGTTGGCTAGATGTTAAGTTGTCCAGATTGCATTTTGCTGAGACAAGAATTCTGAATCCTGGAAGCATTACCAGGTGGACAAAGTACTGTCTAAAACAGTCCAGCTGAAATCTCCAAATCCATTGTGCAATGATGTGCTGTAATGATGTCTTGTGGCTTTTTTCCCCACACATGGCAATGGTGCAATTTCAGGCCTCGCTCCATCAGAGTGTGTCAGTTTCGTTTAAAGTGATAAGGAAATCTATCACCAAGCTACTCAACATCCCATGTGATACACAGTGACTTTCTCAGCTTTATTTTCTGATAACAGATAAGTTAAGAGAAGCAATGTGATGCTGAGAAGAAGCAATGCTGCATCATTGCTGTTGGTCAGAAGAACCTTCAAGTGAAGTCATTTATAAGCCAATGACAATTAGACAGACTGATAATTTGTGTTGCTTTGATGCAGTTTTCTAGCTGATGGTGTGTGAAGTGAAACACTGCTACACAGCAGCTATAATTAGAGTCCACATACAGTACAGCCATATCAAATGCACTTTTGTACATGATGCATTAGGCAAGCAAAATAAAACTAGACCTTGGGATTATAAAGTTTTTACTCCATGAGTAAATGTTTATCTGATCTCTATGTGTTCATGTAGGTTTCCTCCAGGATCTCTGGTTTCTTCCCACCTTTAAAAACATGTTGGCATGTGGATTAGCTATGCTAAAATTACCCTAGTCTGAACAAGCGTGTGAGTGTGCATGGTGCTCTGAATCATACTGTATCATAGGCTGACATCCTATCACATATCACATAAACTCAGTGTTGACTTTAACTCTTCTGTGGCCAACAAAATCTTTCAATTCCAAAAAAATAAATTAGCATCCCAGTTATTTCAGCACTATATTTGTCTTATGACATTTTTATCAGGTCTGGACAAACTCAAGGACAAAGGACGTGTCAGTGACAGTAAAGCATGATACTGAAAATTTACCCAAAACAATTAGTCACAGACGGACAGTATTATGGGTGCGTTACACAAGCACAAATTCCGACAAAGGACTCAAATATGCTTCTTTTAAATGCAAGTGCTGTTAAGAGGCAGAAATGTTTGACTGAGAAAGAGACAAACAACATTCACATAGCCGGATATGACACTGTGTGCATGATCCAGGAAGAATATGCCAAAGACCATAAAAGGCAGCATACATCCAGATGATCTCTGGGACCATAGCGCTGTTTGGTACGTGACACATTGTGGCATAAGTGTCTGAGAGCAAAAGTGTCTGACTGAACCGTTTTTAATAATAGAGTGAAAATTCAGCAGAGGGAATTCTGATGTTTACAACACCATCGTAAATTATCGCACAAAAAAATGCACTACATTGCACTTAACTTGTGTTGCAAACTAAAATGAAACAAAATACACAACCTAAGTACCTTAGGAGCTTCTTAATATTAAAAAATTTTATGTTCCTGAATGTACAAGTCAATCATCCTGAATCCCATTCTGTGCACATTTCAATGACCATCATTGTCCTGATACCTGAGTATATGATATGCCTTGAATACAAAATAATATTCATATAATCAGCAATGATTATCACCTGATTTCAAAAGGATGGAGCAGGGATATTTATACTTGACTGTAACATATTGTTAATCACTGTTTATCTGATAAATCAGCGCAGTTACAACAGCAAATTTTTACCAGCAGGCCAGGTAAAAAGGCTAACAATTCACTAGTTAAAGGTGATATACGTATTAAATGTGAATGGAAGTGAATTGAAATTAATGACCAAACAAAACAAGCCTGAAATCTAACCAAAATAGATGACCAAATTTGCTTTACGTATTTAACTAGTAATGCAAATGATATTAAATGTAACATGACAGAAACTGGCATTAAGTAATGTTACGATTTTCTTAAAATCAACTTTTATTCATTCAATTACATGTCTGATATACAGTTCATATAAAATGAGTTACATAATCATCTTTAATTATTCAGCATTTTAACTTTATTATACATTATAACACTCAAATGTCAAATAGTGTGATGTGTATTAAGCATTTAAAACAAAAGCACTGTATTATCCATTTCTGTTACTTCACAGACCAGATGAACAAAATTTAGAGCACAAGTTCATCTTGGCTGGACAGTATGAATTATCCTGGTCATTACCTGTCTTAGTCATGCATACTTACCCTTCAACTAACCTTTTAAAAAATGTGGGATTTCACTTAACTGAAACGCTGCACCTCACCACCACTCCCCTGTCTTAAGCCAATGCATCTTCTCCCAGAATCTGATTCATTGACCCTTACTTCCATTCCAAGCTGAGCCCTTTGTCGTGACGAGTCATATTTACACCTAATCCATCTTCTGTCCAGCTCTGAGTCAGCCAAGTGCCACATGGGCTCTAGCTCCTCTCAGCTTAGTTTATAATAGCGCATGCACACAGCAGCAAATCGAGGATACTTAGCCCAGAAATGAAAAATGAATAAGAAAAGTGGGAAATGACTCATGCCAGCAGTTAAATAGAAATCGGCCTTGATTATGATTGGGCTTCAGCAGTTTTAGGCAGAATAATATTGGTTCATTTTATTAAACAATTTACATTTTTCAACACTTTATACAGAGATCTCTAATCTTCATCTCTCTTCACAAAATAGTGCAGGTTTTAATTCAAAGTCAAAGTTTAATTTTAACTATTACAAACATTACTTTACAGAACACACATTTGTTTAAGAACCCACATCATTTTTTAAACTAATTTAAATATAAATTTAGATTTTTTTTTAATTACACTTTTTCAAATTTTAGAACATTTTTCTTCTGTATTATATTTCCTCTTTTCTTTGTTTATGCCTTTGTTTTTATGCTTCTCTTGTTCTAAATGATTTTACTGACCCAATACTGGATTGTTCACAAAAACTGATTGCCCTTCTTGATCTTATTCAAGATATCTTTAGAGACCATATGTTATTTTATTGGGAGGTCACATCCATAATTTCCATTAATAAGAGCAGCAATGGTGTCAATAAAAGATTAAACCACTGATTTCAGTCTTGAGTTTCAGTCAAATTACAGTAAGCCCAATTTTTGTCATACACTGGGTCCACAGTTCGTGGTTGCTTGTTTAGTTGCTCCACTTGCTGCTCCAAGGATTCACTTTTTTTTTGGAGATTTTGCATGCCAGTCAAACTGTCAGAGTGTTTCATCAAGTTTTTCCATCAGGTCACAGATGTTTTTGGTCATATGTTTCTTCTGGGATGTAGGCCTGTTGTTCTGGACATGAAGAGCAAAAGCCAAGCGCAGTATCCATCCAATGAATTGGTTTAATGTTACATTTTTCCAGGTGTGCAATTTACTGAATTGTACAATTAAGTGCTGGATGTGATACTGTATATTTTCTCTGGGGAGCTTCAGAAGCCAAGCCCATGAACACTGGAGATGTGTGTGGAAATCGTCTAATTTAATTCATGCAGATAAATTTAAATGCCTTGTGTAAAAATATTGATCAAATTCATTTGAAGCATGTTATATATGCATGACTTATTTTTTTCATGAAAACCTGGGTGTTTCTTTGTCCTGCTAGCCTCATATCTGACTATTCACCAGCATGAATGTAAAAAGATTATACAACTTTTTTGTTGGATCTTCATTCTCCATCAGAATCCTGTGACTATTACTGCAAGCTTATCTATCATATTGTGTATCTGTATTTGTACATTTGATGTTAAACACATCACTTCATAGCAAATAATGTCCTGGTAATTGGTTACGTCCCAAAAACTTAAACCCATAGCTAGAGGCAGAAAATTTTGGAAGAAGGAAAAAGGATTTTCCACATCACTGGTAATTTTTAAATATGAGACCTAAATGTCAGATAAGAATGAAAACCATAACGGAGATTAGTGTACAGTAGGTCTAACTTTAAAGTGTGCACGTTCATCTGTAGAAGGGAGATATACTGTATATCCTACATATCTTATATCCGTCATCTTTTAAAAAAAAAAATAGAGAGAGAGAGGCAAGTAAGATCAAGTGCACCAGTGATCCTCTTCAATTCTTGTCTCTTAGTCTTACTCAGTGGTGCTCTATACATATGAGATGCTCCCTAATCTCTATGTTCTCTTTTCTACTCAGCAGCAGCTGGGTGTCCAGATTAGCTGCTCAGCTCCAGCTTAATGCCCTTCAAACTTTGAAGGCCAGCCTTCTGAGACTGCATTTTACAAATGGTTGTTTGAAAAGGGGGATGATAGATTTTAATAGGAACATGAACTATTTCAGCTTTAAGGAAATGTCTGGTGATTTTTCCTGTTTAATAAAGGGGCATAAACTACCTTTGATATTTTACAGGTATTATATAGAACAACAGTCAACACTGAGAAATATCGGAACTGAAAGTTTATAACAGGAAGGCTTCTTAAGAGTTGCGGTTTTGAGCCATATATGCTTATGCTATATGCTAGAAGGTAATCTGGAAAATAAATGGTTTAACTCCACAGGCTTCTAAAACACAATGCATTAATATTTTACTGCTAAAAAATATGTTTCATCTTTAAAAGAACAATGTTATTGGGTTCAAAAGATTATTGGGGGGTTTGTAACTTCAAAATCAAGTTGATTAAACATGCTTCTCATAAAGCAACACCATGGCACAGGTATACTGCAACATCTGGTAATAATTTCTAAAAAGGCAGTATCTGTAATGAACTATAAAGACATTCATAACATTCTACAGTGCATTCAGAGGTATGTTACACAGCAGCCTTCATTATGTGTGAAGAATTCTTAATGTAAAGCATTATAGGCAAATATAACGGATATACCTTACAAAACTAAAAATAAAAAAATTTATGGTAATATTATGTCTTATAAGCATCATCACTGAGTTAACAATTCCTAATGCATTATAACCGCCACCTCACAACTCATAAATAAATGCAGGAGTTGACAAAACCGATTCAAATTAAAAGTGTGATATTGTGCTTTGCCCTGCAGAAGCTTGTACAGAAAGGCAGCTGAAACACGCCCGGTGTGAATGAACTGAGACTTTGAAATGACAAGCATGAGGTGACACTTGACACAACCCTTGACCGGACACTTGCACTAGGCATCCAGGGTGAATTCAGGATTAAGCGTATCCTGGCTATGAACAGCAAATGCCAGCTGCATTGTATGCCGTATGGTGATAACATTATAGACTACACATCTGTGAAATAGATGATGCAGAATAAATTTCAGCCCCGATAACTGATGAGGCTTACACATGGAACTATTTACATGTGATTTACTTATGCTGCGTTATGTATCAAATGTCACTGAACGTTTGTCTATTTTGGATGTAATATTTCTGTTATTTTATGTGGTTTAACCAATTAACATATTTGTTTTGTGTTCTATATTTCATACGTCTAAGATTCCCCGGCTGTCAAAAATGATCAGATGATATTTTCTGAGAAATGTTGTCATTATTATTGGATTCATATTGAATAGAAAGCTGCTTAGACGCAAGTACTTCAGGAAAGACTTTGAATTCTTTTAAAAGTTCTGACTGTTTGCCATCCTTCCTTTGATATTTGATATTTGACAGTGAATTATCCTTCTACCTTTTTCCCTGTCTACATGTAGTAGTACTTGGAAAAGGAGTCATAAATGCTATTGATGTATTTTTGCAGTAATAAAACCAAAACCTTCTTTGTAAATATTGTTTGAAGCTAAATTTGCAGTCATTACTTTTTTTAAGACAGTGTAGAAAATGTCGAGAAAATATTCTCATACTTATTTAATAGATTTAAAAAAATGTTGACTGGTGTAAACAGTAATTGATGTAGAACAGATATATTTTTCTGTGGAAAATAAAGGAATTTCTTTAAAGAGACTCTTTTCATATGAGACCAGACAGAAATCCAACTTAAGCCCAATAATAAATCTTATGTGGAGCTCATGTGTTAGTCCTTGGAGGCAAATGCTAAAGCAATAAACATGCCGTATAGAGGCATCTGAAAAGGTAGTGATGGGTTTGTATTTGATTATTGCAACAAACTTTACAATGATAACTCAAACATGATGGTAAACAATACCAAAATAGTTCTCTAAAAAAATAAAAAAGGAAATGCCAACGTTATAAAAATATGTCCTACAAAACTGACAGTGCATAATGCATAAGGAATTGTGTTCAACTTTTTTCTCTGCTACTGTGTGATTTTATTATATAACCAGTTCCATGAAAGGTTTTTCAGACAGAAACACAATGAGAAAGGTTGTCAGGCATATATTTGCCTAATATAATACACATTAATTAATCAGTACACATTATTTAATCCTGTCTTAAATGTTTTTTCTGACTTTTGCTTAAAATCTAGCTGCAAAAAAATAGCTGCACAATTACATTTACTATGAACAATGCCAGACAGAGCTGTCAGACATCGGACACCGCCAGGAGGAAATTTTTTGACCGTCACCATCTAGCTAGAAAAAAAGAAAGTGCTGGCGGGGGTCCCGAGGATGAGAACAGTGTTCGGCTGCCTCTCATGCATCGGCTCACTTGCACTGCATTTTATGCTTGGCTGGAGCTGTTCACTCCATCCCAGCCTCTCAGCTGGCCCATTCCACTCTTTCAACCTTTTACACACAATGAGTCTAATCAAGCTATCACTGTGCGTGCAGAGGGTTTCAGAGTACATTTTGCTGTATTGATTTTAAAAAAGGAAAACATGTCCCTGGATACAATCAGTGCAACAGTAGCAATGGATTCCACCTTACTTTTTAAATGAGTGAGAGACTACAGTATACTTTTATGAGATCTCAAATACTAACATCCCTCTTATGTCATTTATTATGGATATATTATAGAGGTTTGAAGTACATGTGAATAACATAACATGTTTATTACTCTTATACTACAGCAATTTGCCAACAATTTTATAATTAGCTGAAGAGGGACACTTTTGGTTCAATGTTGTGGAACATCTGTGAAAAAAGTTGTTGTCACTTGCATTAGATCAGCAAAGACACAGCAATTTCCTCACTAGTTTCTTTTATCTTCAAGTTATCAAGACAACAAATTGTAGCTTTTCGCAGTGAAGAAACAAACCCTTTTATTCCGAAGACAGGAAATAGAGTCACAGTGTTACTCTATTGCAAGCAACTGATACTGAAGACTCCTTCCATAAAAATGCTAATGTATTCACAATCAAACCCAACTCCATATAAATGACTACATGTTTTAAAATGAATATATGAAGGATCCACCTTGTAAACCCCTTTGATACAACGATGTATAAGAGCAGCATTGTGGTATAATCAAATAGATAACCTGGATAGTGTAAGTCCTAAAAGTAATAACTCAAATGATGCTTGCAAAGTGGGAATCAAGATGCATCCCATAGCATTTACCATAATGATACCATAATAACATTGTTATAACAGATATACTGTATGAACTGTGCTAGCTTGAGCTAGGCTTTGCACTACAGTCTTGGTTGAGACAATATTACAGATGTTTCTCAATGAGCCCAGAGAGAATCAAATTAAATTTAGGCACACTGTGTAGCATCTGGTTGTAAGGTTCAAGGAATTAGAAGACAAGGCAGGTAGGCAAGGTGTATAAGCATAAGGTACAAGCAATATAAATAAAATGTAATCTTTTATTTTGTATTAATTAGCTAACAATCATCCATCATGGCAAAACTTTCCACCATCCACATGACATTGCTAAAATGATGCGTCTATGTTAATCAAAATCTGTTTAAAAAAGCAACTTTAATATTGAACCAAAAAGCTGATGTCTTATCTGCTGTGAAAATAATCCAGCTAAAAATAACTGAAAGCCCAGAAGGCACACAGATGATATCTTAGAGATCATGTCCATCAATATGTAAAAAAATAAATAAATGTGTATAAAGTATTTTAAACGTATTTAGGTCAGAAATAAGCTCGCTAAAAATGTTCAAATATTCAATTTCATTTTTGTAATGTAAAAGAAAAATGCACTGAGACACAAAAACTTTTCCAGCATCATTTTTTAATAATATATTTTAAGCCTAATGTTAAAGCCTATATGATAGTTATTATGTGCTTTTATGGGAAATTATCTTGTTTGTCTTTGTCATGTAACCTGTTATATGATAAAACCACATAGTAGCAGAGAAAAAGTTCCTTTTGTTTATGTGCCTTCACTCTGCAGGAAAGAAAGCTCTACAGTAACCGACATAACTGATCATCTGTAAATCAGCATATTTGTATTATCTCAGTGCAGTTAATGACATAATCAAATGAACGCTGATTCTAGAAAGAAACTGAATAGCTTTCTTTATTACATAACTCACAGAGAAAAACAAATACAAGCATGAAAGCTGTACAAAATGGTTTTCTGCTTAAGACCTGTATCCAGTTCCAATGTTTTAGAAACGAGAGTCCAGCTGTATTGGCACAAGAGAGAGTCACGCAACACTGTAAGGGCTCTCATAAACCAAACAACCCTCCTCATTAATTAAACGTAACAAAAGAATACATGTTTGCTCTTCTATTTGTGTTTATTCCCAGCGTTCACACACTGCTGATTTCTACAATGCTGATTCACTTTCATGCCTGATCACATTTGCAACCTGCCATGACCAACCTGTCAAAACAAGACAATGACACAGATCCCAATCACTATGCTGAGGAGAAGAGCTGCAGAATGGCTAAAGAATGTGTCACTGAAGGTAAATAAAGTGGGTCTAATCTTAGGCCAAGGTTTCCAGTTCACTCTTCCAACGGCTTCTCTTTGGAGGGCAGCCAGAATCCTGACATGTATGAAATATTGATTAAACAGCCATGAGATTGGAGAATTCCCTTCATTACAACTTGAATAGCACTCACAACATAACAGGCTGAACTAGTCAAGTAACATTCAATTCCCTAATTTACTTGTATATCTATATTTTATTTACTGTGGGCCAAACGGTCAGCACAAGGTTTTACAGAGGTCTTACAGATGGGATTGATTGGTTTATCGTGTTTTAAACAAGTCAGAATTAAGAATTTATAGGGTCTATTAAAATGTATTTTTATAAGTTATTGCAGTATAGAGATAAATGATAAACAAAGAAGTTTTTTCAGTTATATCTCAGTAGCTGACAAGCAGAATTTACTACTGATAGGAGAATTAGTATCTGTATTAATATCAGAGAAGATATTAGAGCCATTAAAGTGATAGAATGGCCTGGGATGGTTTGTGGGCTAATATTAACTAAACTATATTAACTACATAGCAAACAAGGTGTATATCTTTTAGGAGGAACATGCTGAACTCACATTATAACAAACAGGAGATATTTTTCCCACCTTTAACTGTCTAGTTTCACTGAAGTGAAATTATTATTATTATTATTATTATTATTATTATTATTATTATTATTATTATTATTATTAGTAGTAGTAGTAGTAGTAGTAGTAGTAGTAGTAGTAATAGTAGTAGTATACATATAGTAGCATAGTATTTTATTTTAGGGCATAGGTACTGTGAAAGCAAGTGTAATATAACAATTAACATCCAAATTAATATTCGATAACAGATAAAACATTTTCTGCACATGTAAAAGAAAACTTATGTTGTTATAATAATGAGGACCGTTAGGAAAATGAGGACGTGTAGAGAGCATCTGGAAACTGAAGGGGTTAAATTAGCTGAAGACATTTTTGTTGGAAGAAATCTTCTTATACTATTCAACAAATATTCATATTTTCCTCTTTTGATTGCAAAATTTATTTAATATTTAGGTAATTAATCATTTGGTAACTTATGGGCAGTAACATTATTATTCACAAATAAAAAAGCCTCACTTTCCACACTTACATCAGAAGCCAGGAAAAGCTGTGCTGGCTACATAAAAGACTTCCCAAAGACGTGTCAGTGCTTTGGCATGTGAAAGTTACACTTGGCACACAACTGAAAATGGTAGCCTCAGATTTTCACCCTGAGAACATGTGTGAACCAGCTAAACATTTAAACATGTTGTTCAAGCTTAATTTTTCTTGGGTTAGATTCAGGATTGCATACTTTTGGTATACAGAAATACTTCTGCAGCTCAGTTTCAGGTATGTGATATTGCAGAGAAAAACAGATCTCAGTGAAAGTATGTACAGTGTACTTCATGCAAGCTGACATGAGTTAACATGTATATATATATACGTGTGTGTCAGTGAGAACATCTTCATACTATGCTAATCCTACAGTGGCTTATAATTCAACCCCTCTGAAAAGCTGCTTTTAAAGTCCAGAAAAAACACACATTCTTTCTGAGTGTGCTTCCAATTACAGCAGGCACTGAGAGGCAGCATCTATCTGTCTCTGTCTAACTCTTACTTCCTCTCTCTTTAAAAATCACATTGTTCCAGTTTGATTGAATTTCATTTTAAATTAATAAAAGATGCTTCCCTCAGTGTGAGCTTTATATTAAGTACTCCGTGCAGTTGCTTTTCCATTTTGTAATTTTGTAAGTAATATTCTAAATGTCTGATGTGAAAACAAGGCAACAATGCAAAACCGAAAACAAAACTTTTAATTCAGACTGTGAACCTTTTTCCAATACTAATCACTTCAGTTCTTGGCCAGAATGCAGGCACAGATGGTAAGAAATCTTACACATAATGTGCATCTATATCCACCGAGACCCCAAAAAACTAAACACAAAACAATTCTCAAGTTCCACAGATGCTCAATATACAGCATATCAAGATGATGGTATGCCTCATAACACAAACCGCTGAAAAATATTCATTATATTCTTAATGAATTATGAATCAATAACACTTTACTAGTGCACACAGCTGTCCGTTATTATGACTTCACCATTTAAAATACATTTCTGATCAAAGATCCATGTGTTCATTTCGAATTTTATTACATGGGGCGGAGAGAGAGAGAGAGAGAGACAGAGAGAGAGAGAGAGAGAGAGAGAGAGAGAGAGAGAGAGAGAGAGAGAGAGAGAGAGAGAGAGAGAGAGAGAGAGAGGAGAGAGAGAGAGAGAGAGAGAGAGAGAGAGAGAGAGAGAGAGAGAGAGAGAGAGAGAGAGAGAGAGAGATACTTCATTTTTATAGTGGGTAATAAAGGCCACTTAATAATTATCTAGTGAACCTCTGGACATTTGTTATTAAAAAATAAGGACACTCATTTTTAGTGGCTCTCACACAAGTTTAAACATGAGGGATGTACAGTGCAGAAATCTGGAGGTTAGTCAACTAACATTAGGTTTTTCTCAAGTAAAAAAATAAATTATTCTAAGCAAAAAGTCTAAAGGCAGTTTCACATGTTCAGAAGCAGTGCATGAAAATAATTTTGTCATTTTGTTTTCTGTTTTTCTTTAGGTCTGTGGTCTTAAATCAGCTCTTCAGTACTTGGAAATTGATGAGATGAATGAGGTGCGTTAGAGAAGGAAACACATGGAACTAATGTTGGGCAACAGGCTGCCAAGACAAGAAGCAAAAATATTTAATGCAGTGCAGTTTACTGTATTTAAAAATAGCAAATATTTTAAAAAGGGGCGATGCTCTGAAACATGACTCTGAAAAAGGACACATACTGTACATCAACATGTTACTGATTTCCTCTATATAATAAAGGCCAATTCCAGCATTACGGACGAGATGTTTCAGTTCATATTAACGAAACCTGCACACGCTCAGTATCAGTGAAATAGCATGCATATGCTGTTATGTGACATTTCAGGCAAAATGCAGATCGATATTCAGACAAAAGCTGGTCATGTGCATCTTACTGATGAATGTTAAAGATGTGACATCACAGGAACAGAGCGTTTTTGAGAGATCTGTGATCAATGTTATGAAATTTTTATTGAATATTATTTAAAGACTCTTTCAAAAACATGATGATATATCCGGAGTCCACATGACTGTGAATGTTACTGTTTTATGAAACTGTGAATTGTTAATAAAACTAAGAGGAAACTTTAAAGATCATTTATTTTTTTAGATGTGGTATGGTACATGGAATTGTTCATTATTTTATCCATCAATACTGAAATCAATTTAATTATTTAATTAACTTTCTTCAAAATTCTTATTCATGGTGTTTCATGGCATTTTTTGTCTGATTAACTTGAATAAAGTATAAAAAGAGAGTCTTGTGAAAGAACTGTTTATACACCTTAAAACAGAACCCCATTAAGTTATCTGAACTTATTTCTTCTCTTTAACTCCAGCTGTCATGACAAGATTTGGATATTTTACTATACAACTTTATAAAAATTACATTTACAGTAACCCAAAGTCTCGAATACTTAAAGTTTATCTTCAGTTTGAATTTACTAACATTTTTAAGGCAGTAGCTGAATTTTCATTTCTAAGTTTAACCATTTTGAAATATCTTGCAGTTATCTTTAGCTGAAACAATGTACTTGATAACATAAAACCTATTTTGTGGGCTTTAACTCACATTAAATACAACAGATAACAGTAAGTTTTATTCTTTAATATAATACTCGTAATCATTAACAAATTGCTGTAGTATAAGAGAAATTCATCATTTTGAGATATTCTATTATTGGAAAATACCACCAACATTCTGGGCGGTAAAGGTATTACATTCCCCTGTCATTAATTTCTTATAACATTTCAGTGATGCATTATTCTTTCCATGAACTGATGTCTTCAGCCAAAATGTAACTGGTTGATATCTATATTAAAGATATTAATGCATTCAGTGGCGATTATATAAGTAAGCAAGTAAATCTAATGTTATAAATACTGTTGTATAAAAAAATTAAAATGAACTACTATTAAATATTACTTATATAACTATATATAGTTATATCAACCTTAAATTTAAATGAAAATTAAATAGAGCTTTTTACAAAATATCAAAATAAGCAACCTTTTTTAATTTACAATAAAATTAAAGCAGCCAATTTGGTCAAATACTGTTAAATCGCTCATATACTGTAGGCGCTTGTTATTTAAAAGAGTGTATCATCTAAACTCCTCTGCCAGTCAAAGGTTTGAAACAACCATCATGCAATGCAAATCAATTCAGTCCATCGTGGACATTTAATAGACGCTATTACACAATGCACAGAAAACTGACTGGGAAGGTACAAAGGCAGCTCCTAGTTTGAAAGTCAATAGGCACAAATGATTGGTATGATGAATAAATGTGCAGAGGAAAAAAAAACATTAGAAAAAAACACTATGAAAAGGGAATATCACCAAATGTCTCTCATAGATATTACACTGAATTGCACCCACAGTTATTCTCTCCCTACTCTCCATAAAATTGACTTCTGACCTATACTTTGTAGTATAGGGAATTCTTTGTTAAAAAATACTTTAAAAAGCAACAGCAATCACGTCATTCTTATAAGCCCATGTCATGACAAAAAACCTGCAGAGACATCTTACAATTAAAGAAAGAATTAAGAACAGAAATTAAGTACACCTCCCTGTATATAAGCAAAATCTGTATATTAGACCATAAAGAGTTCAAATGGAACATAGATATGCATTTTATAGAAAGTTTTATAAAACCTATCAACTGACATTACATTAGGAGTAATACATGGACAAAAAAATATGAGAAAGTTTTGAGCCCTTTAAAAATCACATTTTTTAATCCTGAACTGAGTGAGAGAAAAACACCACTACATCAAATTCACACCATGAGCAGGTACTGGACATGAACAAGTGCTAAAGTAAACAAGCAAGTAATAAAAAGCAAGTACAATAAAAAATTATTCAAGGATGTAATTGTGTTTGCACACAGAAACATATTAAAACACCCTTTTCACATTAGAGTACTTTCATAGATAAGGCATCTCAGTCAGACAGTCTGTCCTGGAAATTAACTCCTGATTAAAAAATTAAAACAGAAAAACAAAACAGAAAAATCATGCATCCAGATCTATGTAAGATCAGTGCTAATGGAGACGAGTGCTTTTATCAGAACTGTGCAAGTGCATCATTTGAAAAACTAAATCAGGTTACATAATTGAGAAAAGCAATTAGAAAATCACATTCACATGATGTTATCTAGAAAGGACAACTGCATTTTTTAACTTTATTCATTTTTATTTAACTTTATAAATAAAACTTGTAATTGTAAGTAATACACACACACACACACACACACACACACACACACACACACACACACACACACACACACACACACACACTTGCATGCATGCATGCATGTATGTATGTATGTATGTATGTATGTATGTATGTATGTATGTATGTATGTATGTATGCATGTATGTATATTTACTTGAAGAGTGAGAGCAGTGAAGTTGTAAGAAATGCTATACTGCCGCTTCATCTAACCCGAAATGCTTGTCACACTTCACAGGAGGCTATTCAAAGCATGAAGAACTACCAACAGTACAGGGCATCTCACAGAATATGACTGTACCGTAGCTCCACCTATTGATACCTCATGTTTGATATAGATGCCACACACAGCCAGATCATTTGAAATGTTACATACAAATTCACTACATTACATATAATAGTCATCATGACATTTACATTCTGCCTCCAATATACATCGATTCAATATTTAGAGCATCAACAGTGCATATAAAACCACTTTAGGAAACTACTGAGGACAATTTGTTGAATTTAATGATCACGTTATTGGTGGAACCATCAAAATCATATTTTGTCAAAAATAAAGATAATTATATTGTCTTTGCATTAAGTAAAGCTTGTAATGTAAACTGTAAAATGTAAAGTTCAACCCCTTTAAGTTCCAACTTATTGTTCAGTAATTCATCCTAAAGCATATCACTCAGTAACTGTATGAATTATTCAGTAACTACAGTGAAAGTAATAAGAACTGCATGTAGTTAAGAGAATGAGGAATGTGATTCTGCAGCAGTCTGGCTGATCATTTACAAAAAGCCGTTTAGGTCTTGTGCAAGTATCATTCCTGGTAAATCACCTCGACAGAAAGAATTAAGCTCTACGGGCTTGGTGAAATTAAATAAGACGCGGGAGCAAACTGTACACACACTGATGAATAAAACATGGGTCATTATCTCGATTAGGACTAAAGCACAGCAAGTGAATAACTGTTACCCAGGCAGACCAAAGAATATCACTGTGTATTGTTTTTACAATCTTTTTTTCTTTTTTCTTTTTCTACTCTAGTGCCCTGAATCTTTTTAAGGCATGTGACACAGAGCTGGATAGGTGCTTGTGTTTGGTATGCTTTCTATCTTATCTTTATAATGGTGCGGCAGGATGCTTATGAAAAAATAAACCATGATAAATGTGTCTAAATCGTATTGTAAAAATGTTTTAAGAGTATGACAAGCATCTGCCCTGGGGTAAAACTCTCCATCTTCTTTCTGCGTATCTCCTTCTCTCTTAGACCAAGTTTCAATGCATTTCCATGTAGTTTATAGAGAAGACCTATCTATCTTTATCTCCCAAAACTAAAAAAATGGGCTCACAATGTACCATTAATGTACTATTGTGTGTTTAATCCTTGAGATTCAATATTTGGATTAAAAAAAATATTTACACACAATGGATTTTATTTTGAGATATTACATTTCAAAATGTGCCTTTGTGTTTTTTGACAGGCGTGACGGCATAGTCCATAGTATCTCATTTTGTAATGTTTAATTTTTTCCTTTGTGGCCACACAATTTCCATCTAAATCTTTGGGTTAGCCTACAGTACTTGCACTTGAATCTTCCGGCATTAAAGTACAGATGGCAGAAAGCTGGTCTATTAGGAATGTATAAGTTCCTATGATTAAAAAGGAAATATGTCTTTACGCTACATAGAAATGCAGCCTATAGAAATACCTTCAATGCTTTCATGCATGGGTTATAATGATGAGTATGTTTGCTTTCTTCGATAGAACAGGGTGATTCCTTTATACCGCTTACTGAATGGGTGCATACAACAAATAAGACATTTTTCATGATCAGAAATTCAGACCACATTTAAGTGGTAAAGAGTAGAGGAATAGAGTTTCTTGACAGCTTTCTAATAAAAGAAATTAAACTACAACTAACCACTAAAACTGAATGTCCAGCAGCTATTATGAGAAACCCATTAGGTTATAATATTACAGGGTGATGTGATGCCTTACCCGTTGTGAAGTCCTGGTGATGTTCAGTTCTGATCTTCTGACAGTAAACCAGAGAATTCCATCATAAGGCGTTCAGAGAAGTTGTCGTGGAGGAACAGTGATGCTTAAGTCTGTTACCTTATTTATCTCTTGTATTTATTTCTCTTAAACATCATATCCACTTCATTGGAAAACAATTAATACCCAGGTGTAAAAAGTGATGGACGAGTACTTTTTATGAGCTCTGTGATGAAGATTAAAAGGTGGGTACCGTCGTTTCAGCTGAGTGGGTCGGTGGTCCAAGCTCTTCTAACTGCCAGCCGTTTCCACGAGCGCTTCTCGTTTCTCCCGGACTTACAGCTGATAAACCCGGGTTGCCATATTTACTTTAATATCCCTCTAAATCACGGTTACGAAAAAACCTAGTTCGTCCTTTTAACCTAACAGGTAACAATATAAAAATGCTAATTATGAGACAATAGTGCTAGTCATAAATCAGCGATCGAGATTATATTGTAGGTCTATGGAAGATGGATTAGAAAAAAAATCATACGGATATGGTAAACTGCACAATCTGGCAACGAAGGTGATCCCGCGACATCTTCCTTGTCACTTTAAGAAAACGCGCAGCGCACCGTGCGCCATGAAAAGTGTCATGGGGCGGAGGGTCTGGTGCATTAACCTGTCAGGGGTCCAAACGAATATGAGGCAAAAATAAATAAATATGAAAAGGAAAATGAGCAAATAGTGGTAGAAAAAAAAACAATCAAGAATGATTTAAAATGCATGAGTGAGAAACAAAATAACCCTGAATATATAACAAAAGTGGATGTAAAATATTCAGCTGAATTTGAGTGCAATCTTTGCAATTAATGTACAAAACCAAATTCTAATCAGTCTATTTGTTGTCATGTTGGTTAGAGTGGTAGACCAAGAACCAATACTGGGAACACTGGAAAAACACATGAAATGCATACCACCTTTAATACCACCTGCTGGCATGGAAGAAACCCTTGTAGACACTGGACAGCATGCCCAGAAACTCCTCAAGGACAGAACGCTGAGCTGAGGATGGATCCAGTGACTCTGGAGCTGTAAAGCAAAAACGTTCCAGTGACTCTGGAGCTGTAAAGCAAAAATGTTCCAGTGACTCTGGAGCTGTAAAGCAAAAATGTTCCAGTGACTCTGGAGCTGTAAAGCAACAATGTACTCAGTTCCAGGTTTGAAGACAGAGTATGACAGAAAGAGAGTAAAACAGAAAACAACAAGCAAAGGTTCATCTTGACATTTCACAAAGAATCAGAAAACAAATTATTACGGAATACTGAACTGGCATTTAGCATTTTAACATTAATAAATGGTGTCCATGATATTACCGTAAAAAAAAAACTACCCTAGTTTTTCAGATAACCTTTAAGAATGCCTTTCAGGAAGCCGTCAACAAGCTTGAGGTGAATTTTAACAGGAAACAAGACACACTGTTACTCAACTGGAGTCAAAGTTACATTTTGCTTAAGAAAAGGTGTTAATGATTTTGTAAAGATTTTGGAATGCATATTTAAGATACACATTTTCTGTGACTTGTGATAATGGAGGAGCATCTGTGAGCAATGAATACTAGATGTCATGGTAAACAAATAACTATTGTTCCTAAGAATTCTTTTATAAGGAGTATAAATTTTTCCTAATAGATTTTTCACGACTGCATTGGATTTTCTGAAACAAATTCAGTTCCATAATTACAAAGCTGCCACTTATGACCTTTTATAGTTCACCAAAAACATGATTAAATGTCACAGACATTCTGATTTTAATACATGTGTCCTTCCATGGTTTCATTTGTAACTTGCAATACAGCATGTAATGATAATAGCCCTTGAAACATAACATCCCGATCCTCTGATTATTTGGTCCATTGCACAGCTAACATGCTGGTTATTACATTTATTACTAGTATAATCTGTATTTCCATCTGTATCTCTGCTGGATTTGAAATACATATATGACTATAATATAACTAGACTGAAAATGTACCATTAGAAGAAAATCCCTGTATTTCAGATACTTAATTTTGAGCTTTCATTACACTGAGAGTGATAGGAAGGAAATGAATGCCAGGATTTCAATGGAGCATCACAAAGACGAAATCATATAAATCTGCTTGGGGAACTGTGGCAACTTGCTTGAGATTAAATGAACAAAGTTATGAAAAGCTTTTCTGCTTAAAATCCCATATTCAGACTGGAAAAATATCATGTCACAAATGAATAAGGTTGAGCAATATAATAGAAATAAAAAATAATCATGAATAAAAAATAATCATATCGATTACGCTCCTTTATTTAATGTGGCAATTTATATTTTTACTTGGTAAGTTAGTAGTTGGGGGGGGGGGCAGGTAGGTAGGTAGCTGGGTAGGTAGTATAATTAGTTTAGTAGGTAAAAACCAAGAAACGTAGAAACTAATTATTGGAGCTCCCCGATGATGGCAGATAAAGACCGCTCTGCCCCACATTTGCAACTCTGTATTTGTGAATGTTAATTATGTTTACCAGAGTACCGTCGCCAGAAATGTATCCAAGATGATTTCTTGAAATGTTATTATGATTATGCTTCATCATTTAGGAAGCCAACAGCAGTGTTGCCAGGTGCATAGGTTTGTGTGATTGGGGTTGGGGGTTTCACGTACACATTAGATTAATTATGCTGCATCTTTAAAAATAAGTAATTTTAACTATAGTTAGTTTATTAAAAACGTGAACTAAATGAACACTGTTTTATTTAAAATGTATTGTAAAATGTTACTCTGAAAATATTAATATACATTTATCAATGATAGATCTTAACTTAGACAGTAATTTGGAATAAAACCACTTAAAGACCACTGAGATAGATTTGTGGACTTCAGTGGACTACAAGCTTAGAAATTTAGGAAATCGTTATAATCGTTATAAATATAAATAGGAAATATGTCTATCACATTATCTGAAATACCTTGATTTAGTGAGGAGACAAATACTGAAATGCATCTGTGAAATTCAAGTTAGTTCTATCAGCAAATCAAAAGGTTAAGTAAGAAAAACATACAGAAAATACAAATCCACACCAAAACAAAACACTCTCTCCTTCATCCCCCCATCATGCATGTGCATCTGTGTATGCACACAGACTTACAGGTAGGTGACAGGTGCCATGCTGCATATTTACAGTATGACCCATTAAAATGACCTGGTTTTAATACACTCTCACCATCTGTTTCATTGTGAAATGCAGCATGGTAGCAATGACTTAAACAGAATGCAATATATTATCTTTCTTTACTTTTTCAAAAATAACTACACACTTATGCTATGGATGGCATTTTAGCTTCTCTAAATGTTCTCATTTGAACAAATGTGTCATAGTTTGTGTGCATCTGATAAGTCCTATAAGCAGAATAATTGGATGTGCTAATCTGGCACACGTCTTTAACATGATGTTTTTCAAAGGGCACACACACCTGAGCTAAAGGTTAGCCACAGCAGGCAACACAAAGGCAAGCTGCCCTTACTACATCTCATAAAACCACCTAGTGTCAAATCTAGTGACTCAACACTGTTAGGTTAATACATCCTACCTCCAAAGAGAGCAAATCAGGCTTTTTTACATAGACAGCATGTTATCCAAAGTGCAGAGGAAAAGAGGTCACATCCTACCTGTTTCGTAAGCAAACATAGGCCTCTATTGAATGATGATAATACCATTAGTATTGAGTGTCTCCCTCCATTTCAAATTTGTCTGACAAACTCTCGGTGACCCTGCAGGAGGTAATCACTGGCTTGTGCTAATATAAAATAGACAAAAATAGGATGCTGTGTGGATCTTATAAAAATAAACTGAAAAGTAGTGATTGCAAGTCTTAATAAGCTGAATTTACTTCAAATACAACCTGTGGAGTTTAATACACCAAAGTGAATTGGGCATAATAATTTACACATTATGTGGCATCACATTGCCTTTCATTGTGTTGTGTTGTGTTGTGTTTTGTTGAGTTTGATTATGTGTCACACACTTGCACATGGACATTTTCCAGGACCTGTTTTTCATATATTACTTACATAATCACATTTAATATATGTGCTTTTTATGTGTTCTGGTACCTTATTGTGTTCTGTATCATGTATTTATTCAGTCTTACATAACACAGTCTATCCTCATTTCCTTAACATCTGAAGTTATTTACAACATTCATGCAAACTCCACACACACAAAGTGGAGGCGGGAATCGAACCCCCAACCCTGGAGGTGTGAGGCAAACGTGCTATCTTCAACATTTCCCTGAGCAGCGCTGTTGTTCCTACGTGCCTCAAAACTACCACTATCTTTCCTGTCCCAAAGAAGTCTACAGTGTCCTGCCTCAATGACTATCATCCTGTTGCACTCACACCCATAGTTATGAAGTGCTGTGAGAAGCTTGTCATGAGGCACATCAAGCTACCACCCTCACTGGACCCCCTACAGTTCGCGTATAGTTCAAACCGCTCCACAGACAATGCCATTGCCACAGCCCTCCACTTAGCCCTCACCCACCTGGACAATAAAGACACGTATGTACGAATGCTGTTCATAGACTTTAGTTCAGCATTCAATACAATCATCCCTCAGCACCTGATTGAGAAGCTGAGCCTGCTGGGACTAAACACCTCCATCTGCAACTGGATCCTGGACTTCCTAACTGGGAGACCTCAGTCAGTCCAGATCGGGAACAGCATCTCCAGCACCACCACACTGAACACTGGAGCTCCTCAAGGCTGCGTGCTCAGTCCACTGCTGTTCACTCTGCTGACTCATGACTGTGCAGCAATAAACAGATCGGATCATATTATCAAGTTCGCCGATGACACGGCCGTGGTGGGTCTCATCAACAAGAACGATGAGTCAGCATACAGGGAGGAGGTGCAACAACTAACTGCCTGGTGTAGAGCTAACAACCTTTCTCTGAAAGTGGATAAAATTAGGAGATGGTTGTGGACTTCAGGAGAGCACAGAGCGACCACTCTCCACTGAACATCGACGGATCATCCGTAGAGATCGTCAAGAGCACCAAATTTCTTGGTGTTCATCTAGCAGAGAAAATCACCTGGTCACTCAACACCAGACCCCTCACCAAGAAAGCCCAGCAGCATCTCTACTTCCTACGAAGGCTGAGAAAGGCACATCTCCCTCCCCCCATCCTGACCATGTTCTATAGAGGAACCATTGAGACATCCTGAGCAGCTGCATCACTGTCTGGTTTGGGAACTGTACGATCTCGGATCACAAGACCCTGCAGTGGATAGTGAGGACAGCGGAGAAGATCATTGGGGTCTCTCTTCCCTCTATCATGGACACTTACACCACACGCTGCATCCGCAAAGCCAACAGCATTGTGGATGACCCCACACACCCCTCACACACACTCTTCACCCTCCTGCCATCTGGAAAAAGGTACCAAAGCATTTGGGCCCTCACGACCAGACTGTGTAGTACAGTGATCCCTCGTGTATCGCGGTTAATGGGGACCGGGAACCCCTCGCGATAGGTGAAAAACTGCAAAGTAGGATTGGCCCTAAGTTTGAACTTCTCACTGATGGTCATCATCTTTCTCTTCCTCTTGGGCTCACTAGAGGAATCTTTCGCAGGGGCACGGCACTTAGGAAGCATTGTAAGGGCTTAACGAAAAGTTAATTTTGACACAGTGCTGAGGCCGCACAGTGCTGTTTTTGCACAAACTGTCCAACATTTCAGCCGTTTTTGCACATGCTATATAATATTTCAGTCATTCGCTGTTTTTTTGCACAATTCTATATATTGTCCCAAGGACCTGCTGCTAAGAAACTGTGTTCATTCTAATGTTACTGCACGAAATATTGTTTGAACATTCAGTATTCACATACAGTATATACACTGGTCGGTTGGCGCTGTTTTTGTTACTGTTTATTGTCTTTTGTGTATTGCATTTTTTGTACTTTTTATATTGTCTTGTAACTTTGTGTCTGCACTGTCTTTTGTCCTGCACTGTCTTGTCTGTCTTGTTTGTCTTGTCCTGCACTGTTTGCACCAGGTTGCACAGTTGCACTTTATGTGGCTAAGACTACTTACATGTCCTTAGCCCTGTCTTTGTTTTATGTAGCACCCTGATCCTGGAGAAACGTTGTCTCATTTCACTATGTACTGCAACAGCTATATACTGTATGGTTAAAATGAAAATAAAAGCTTCTTGACTTGACTTGACTCTTGACTTGACCACTAAGCCACCGTGCCCCCCTTATTTACAACAATTAAATATAATTTTCCATCCGAACACTAATCCTAACTCTTCTTCATGTCTTGTACCTGAAAAGTCTGTGTGTATATATATATATTACTTTCTTATTACTTTTTTATATATTACTTTCTTATTACTTTACCTATTACTTTCTACACACACACACACACACACACACACACACACACACACACACACACACACACACACACACACACACACACACACACAAATATATATATAAATATATATATATATATATAAATATATATATATATATATATATATATATATATATATATATATTACTTTCTTTCCCCTTGCAAAATCATCAGCTTAAATATTCAGCTAATCAGATTTAAATGATTCACTTGATTTAAAATAACTGAATCAAACCCAGGTCCCTAGAAGCAAGAATTAAGATTGTCTTCTATCTCTTCGCATAAATCCATCTTATTCCATCTTATATAAGCTTCATCATAAATCACAGAAAGACTTCTGCATCAACTCAAAATGTATTGATTATTTATTAGAAGCTCATTGCCTTTCTGATGTCTCAAGTTGAAAGTGTCATTGGCAGGAATATGCAGTCAGCAGTGTGGGTATCTCAGGGGAGGTGTACTGCCACCTACCAGCAGCCACATATAAAACAGCATTTTAGCTGCAAATTACATTGTGCCAATGTGTTTACCTGCCAAACCATCTGAGAGCTGCCAAATCTCTTATTAATATAAAACCATTAACCTCTCGAAGACTGCTTGAAGAATGCTGCAAACGACTTCAGATAGATTTTCTCTGTCTGACTATGGATGATTTAAAATAATAATAATCATCATTTTCAAAATAATCACAATAGGGATCGTAAGAAGCTTTCTGTGTGGGAGAGATAAACAGAAGACAAATTTGAATAGAAAAGCAGCTCTGTTATGCTGACAGGGAATTTATATTTGCTGGAATGTTTTGAGACCAGGGTCCAATCAATACGTTCTTCTGACGTCTGATCAGCTTTATTCTCTAATGACACTTTTCTATCCTGGTGGCAGTGCTCTAATCCAGGATTATGATGATTCCCCCACTATTTTCAAATAGAGACAAACAATGAGTTATGAATGCAATAGAAGTGTTTGTGCTGCTGTTTAAAGTTCTGATTAACTTTTGATTGATTGGAAATGGATGCCACTAGGCATTGGATAAGAGGTTGGCTATACCTCCAAATGATCTTGCTTATACTGTAGCTAACAGGAGAGCCATATTTTAATTCAAATTAATTTAAATGATTTCTACTCAAATTATCTGAAGTCACCCAGAAGAGGATGTGTTACCTTTTGTGTCTGGTTCCTCTTAAGGTTTCTTCCTTTTGCTTTCTTGCCACTGTTTAATTGAGGTTTAATAGGTTTGTTGAGGATAAAAATGATGTAAATTATATTCTAAGACCTTTTTTCTTTTAGATTTTGAAGAACTCCACAAAAACCATCAAAAGACTTTAATTAAGAGTCGTTGGAAAGATGATGCTTATATAAAAAATGTTTTAGAGGGTTTTTTTTAGATTTGCCTCAAAGCATGAACACAGATCTCCACCTTGTGGTTGTGTAGGCCAGTCAAACTGTAAGGTGATAACTGAGTGCAACAAATGGCTCCTCAAGTGAAAGTCACCAGTTTTTGTTCTCTTAAACCTTAAAATTCACATATCTAATATATATAAATTGCTCTCTCTTGTATCTACACACATATGTTTGTAACTTTGCTATAGGTTTCACTGTACGTACTAATAACATGCCTCAGATTAGTGACAATACAATAAGCTCAGATTCCCAATGCACAATGTAATTTAGCTTGACATATGACACTTGTTCTTTTGTTCATTTGAAACATATTCATTCGATTCAGCTGCAGCCAGTAGAAGATTAATGGCTTACTGCAGTTCATTACATGCATTCCTCCAACAACATGATTTTAAATGGCATTTATAGTCTCTGAAGGCTAATTAAAATAAGGTCTATTTTTCCTTTTATATAATTCAAGTTAGATTCGATTTGGACTCAGTGAACTAAACAGGCACAATGAAATTGTTTATGTAAAAGTGATTATGTAACCGGAGACCTATTGATTTCACTCAGCTAGAAATTCAGTAACCATGCGCTATTTAAGTCGATAGATTGCAAAGTGAGACACGTGCTGCTTGAGTGCTGTTTAATATATTAATATGTAATATGTAAATATTTTTGCATTCAGCTAGGAATTGTCTAATTATCCCAGGTAATCAGGATTAAAATTGTCTTTTTATTGCCATATACAGTAGACCATTCTAGCACTTCAGCACCTGTCTAGATTTTCTAGATGTTTTGTATCATTGCTAGTTCACCTGTAAATGTAGAATCAATGTAATCAGCATAGCATACACAATAAGTGCCAGGTTAAAAGTGCTTATTTTTTTATTATTTGAAAATATATGGGGAATTCCCCACACTGTGTATTAGTCAAATAAATCTTTATTGTAATCACAGCTATGTATATACTGTGAAGTATAGGCCTAAGGATGCCAGTATAACATACAGACAGCTGAGAGGACATTTACATTTCCAGAATTTATCAGACACCCTTATCCAGAGCAACTTATTTTTATCTAATTTTATACAACTGAGCAACTGAGGGTTAAGGGCCTTGCTCAGGGGCCCAGCAGTGGCAGCCTGGTGGACTTGGGAATCAATCTTACAACCTTTTGATGGGTGTCCAGCACCTTAACCACTAGGCACATCCCTTGACAAAAATTGTATGCAATAAATCAGAGGTGGAAGAAGTACTTAGATATTTACAGATCATTTTAATTTACTCAGGTATTTAAAAGTAAAAAAGTTTAACTAACTGACTAATTAAGAATGAAACAATTAGGGGCTTCAAAGATGTGTAACAATTATTCTTTTGAATTATTATTTCAAAATAAATACAGAATAAATACCAAAAACATAATAGAACAATTGTAGTAACAAAGTACAATTACTTAAGTATTTTCCATTCTTGATGACACAGGTATAATCATAAGACCAAAAGATATAACCATCTGTTATTTTCATTTCTCATGAACATAATTTCAGACTTAAAATATATCTTGAAGAATCCAATTTTACCAGGTTTTTACCAGGTGCATCACCAACAGAAATGTATACAAATAATTTTAAGTTAGAGTGTTGCTTCTATAGGATTTGCAAAAAAATGTTTTGGCCATATAGTGTCCAAAATATCAGCTAATTCATATTAATTTCTTCTTTTTAAAACTCTTTTTATTTTATTCTCACAATGCTTGTACAGTTTTAATGAAAACTGTGGCATTTTTTATTTAAGTTTCAAATTAATTTAGATTTTAACAGTATTAAAGAAAATAAATTTATTTTTCGATTTGATAGATAGATAGATAGATAGATAGATAGATAGATAGATAGATATTTTTGTACAATATTACAGCGGCTTATGAGACAGAAACTGAAAATTTACACAATACAAAATTATTCAAATATTAAACAAAAATGTAAACACTAAAATATATAAGCAGGCCATTTTTGTGAACATAACGTTACATGTACAGTATATGTAATATATAAATGTAAACATGTATGTACTTATAGTATAACATAACTTATCTGCATATGTAAAATTACATACAGTAGTCAAAATTTAAAAGACATAACATGTAGTACAATCGATTCACATTATACTGAGATTAGGAAGTTTAAGCATACAATAGCACATCCAGTTGGAGAAATAAAGCCCAGTGCTCATTCTACTCTTTTTCGAAAAATTCTTACAGCTTGACCACTTTGTCTCTTTGGTTTTCCTGAAAAGAGCCAAGTGAAATATTTAGTTCAATAATGTTGTAATAATTCATAATAATTCATCCACACAGTCAATTTTACCTAAAATGAAGTACAAAAACATTTTTACACTTACTTTTAGAACAAACTGACATGCAGGTTTTCATGGCGACAAAATTGTTGTTGTTTCCTCCATGTCCTGTGTACTCAAACTCTTTACATGTTTTTTTTGTAGAGTCATAGTAGTATCTTGTGAAAGATTCACTGCCTGTTCCTTTGTCCAAGCCCTCCAGACAAATCACAGGGACCACTGCAAAATCATATATTTAAAATTAAACATAAATTGAATTAACAGCCTGTAGATTCTAGACCGGCTTAATCTGTACAGAAGTCATGATTTATGGCCAACATTGGCCTTTCGTGTACTGCTTTGTGTCCACCAAATTGTTTTCTGCCTCCAAATGTTCAGAACTTCAGAGAAATATACAGAATTTTCACAATGAATGATCAAATGTCTGTAAATCACAAACCAGTGTATCCATCCTAGTGATTTGTTTTTTACATGAATAAAGCTACTAAACAAGCACCATCTTCTGTAGCACACTTGGAAAGTCTAATTAAAGTAAAAAGGAACCAATGACTGCAAATTTACTGAAGTGTTTTACTGCTAACTCAGACATGATCCGTTTGCGTACAAGAAAGTTTTCTTGTCTTAATTGGTTGTTAGTTAGAATGAGGGTAAAAAACTCTAAATCAGGTGTTTGGACATAACATACACTTTGGGGGCCTGCAGTATTCCATGCAAGAAATGTGATCAGGGAAGTTGTTATTATTTCCACCGCAGCCTCCATAGGTGAACGCTTGACACTGCATGGAGGCCATGTTGAAAAAATAGCGAGTGGAAATGGCGAAGCATAGCCCCTTTTCCACTGGAAGTCGACAGATTGAAGGAATTTCTGCAGAAAGAAAAAAAATTACATACATCTGTACTACTTTAACAGCCATCCTCTGTGTTACATTAGTCATGTGCAAAAATGTGCGTCTCTTAAGGGTTCACTTGGACCAAATATGCATGTTAAGATAAAAGCAGTGTTAAGATAAAAAAAAAAAACACATCTTTCTTTTAACATCTAATAACTTGTACTTTACACTGTCAGAAACCTTATGTTTTCTTACCACTGAGGTTTTGCCATCCAGGGACTATACTTTGCATGTAAACCTTTAAGGATAATTTAGTAATTGGACCTCAAGAAGTTCGGATAAATGGTAGAAAATGAATGAATTGGACCTCAAGCTCTAAGTCTAAAAGCGAATTAAAGGTACGACATGTGAACTTTCTTATTCTGGTAAATGACTGATTAAATGTACAAAATATTTATCCTTGATTATACCAAACCTCAGCTAAGTCCAGTGTGGCGGTTATTTCTGATAGTGAATGAACCGTTTTCAACATCTATTGAAGGACTTTAGTAGATTTTTTTTTATTTATTTATTTTTTTACAGTTTTTCTTCTACACATTTTTACAACTCGTAAACTTTTGAATTAAACATTTGGCTTTAAATGTTAGAATTAAACATTTAACTTTAAACTTTTGTCTTTGAACATCTGGCTTTAAATGTTAACATTTGGCTTTAAATTTTAGCATTAAACATTTGGCTTTAAATGATAGCATTAAACATTTGGCTTTAAATGTTAGAATTAAACATTTAACTTTAAACTTTTGTCTTTGAACATCTGGCTTTAAATGTTAACATTTGGCTTTAAATGTTAGCATTAAACATTTGGCTTTAAATTTTAAACAGTTAAAAACTTGGAAAAATGCAGTATATATATATATATATAGGCTTTGTAATTGCATCTTAAAGCTGAAATACACAAAGGAACTTATAGATGAATGACCTGAGCCACAGATTACTACCACACCCAAGACCTAGAAATCAGTTGGAACAAGTTAAAGTTTAAGTTTAACAAGTTTAATACATTAAAACAGTGAATCTTGTGCTCGGCTTTACGTACTCGGAATTGAGAAGCAGGTTTTATAGCACGCCTCATAAGACTTAAAGTTGTTGGCGTTTCCTTCGCAGCCGCCGTAGCTGAACTCCTCACAGCTCTGAGTGAGCGTGTTGTAGTAAAAACGCGGCACATCATCTAAACACGGTCCTTCGTCCACTTGGAGAAAGCAAACATCTGAAAGGGATAAAAATCGAGTCAAAACTTGTTAATGAGCAGATTTTGAACCACAGAAACAGAAAACTGCGTTGGTACAGTACGTGAGTTAAACACAGGAATTAGTGACCAAAACACAGAGAAGTCTGTAGTTTAGAAAGGGAAAAGTAAACACTTGCCATTATGTAGCGGTCTGTAAGCTGATGAGCTTTGGATGAAATGTATGAGCAAAAAACATCCGACAAAAAGTCTCTCCATGTTTCTGGTTGTTGGACGTCAGAGATCAGAGATGTGAA
Source organism: Tachysurus fulvidraco (assembly GCF_022655615.1). NCBI lineage: Eukaryota > Metazoa > Chordata > Actinopteri > Siluriformes > Bagridae > Tachysurus > Tachysurus fulvidraco. Next base: position 8,762,935 of record NC_062541.1, on the reverse strand, counting down.
TGCGAGTGAAGTGCAAAGATTTCCTTTATTTATAGCAGCTCATTGACTTCCCCTGGGGAATAAAGGGCGGGCTGAACACTTTACAGTTGAATCAGACGGAGTGTTGACTTTTATTTTCATAACTATTTTACGTCACACGTGTGTAGACGAGCTTTCTGGTAAAAGGTGATCACAAAAGTGTTTCAAATATTGACCTGTCATTCATTTATACATTTTTTAGACACCTTGTAGGGAAAAATGAATGAATTGCTAAATTTGGATATACATTGCATAGATAGATAGATAGATAGATAGATAGATAGATAGATAGATAGATAGATTCATCTATTCATTTTGAGCTCTACTGTATAATCAACCATTTTATCAAGAATCATCCAAGCATTTAGCACAGTGCATATAATCACGCGGATACATAGGTCGAAATGTCCAGTTCACATTAAACTTATAACAATATATAACCAGGGCTCTCAAGTTTTGAAGACAGTCAAGCGTGACATCTCCACCCCAGCCTTTTTTAGGGTCATGATTGTTTTGTTTTGAGGTTTTGTTCAAACGACCATCGAAAATACCCTCACTAATGATTTTTTTTTTCATTGGTTGTTGCGTTAAATCTTACCTAGATAGTGCTATTTTCTGATTGGCTATTGTGTAGCCTCTATTTTTGATTGGCTGATAAGTGTCAGGCCTGACTAAGCGGTGCGGACTGATACATTTTGGGCTTTGCGGCATATTAAATATATGATAAATAGTCCAAATGTTTTTCTGCGTGAGAAATACGATGTGTGGCGGGAGAGCGTGACAAAAGACCGAAATGAGTGACTGTCACTCTCAATGCGTGACACTTGACAGCCCTGTATAACAATAATTAAATAATTAAAGAACAATGATCTCTGTGACTTTAAACGTTGCATGGTTGTTGGTGCCAAGGTTGGTTTGAGTACTTCAGAAACTGACATCCTAGAATGTTCACACTTAACCCTCTTGACCCATCTTGCCAGATATCTTAAATCAAATATCCTGAAAGCTACAGATTAATAAAAATTGAACTAAGAAAAAATACAAAACACAAAAAGAGTAGTTGATTTAAATGCCTGATGAGGTCTTATGTGTTCTGTATAGTATTTCACTGGCAGAAGGTGACACACTAAAACCTCATAAAGCTAAATTATTTCCAAGATATTTTCATATGCAAAATATATATGTATACTAAGAATGGGCCCAAATTTCTTTACATACCATTTACTTATTGACTTAATGACAAGTGATTGGAAAGACAATATTTTATTTGCTTAGCAATTAATGTTGTCCATCATATTTTATTGTCCACCAAGTAAAACGCCTCTCCACACAATCAGACAAACACATTGCTACTGTACAGCTGCATGTCACTTACAATTCGAATTCAACAGCCTTATATTTACCATATCATGCAAAAATATTAGCAGGTTTTCCAAAGGTATTTGATGTGACATTTCACATTTAATTTATACATTGTTTTGTTGTTGTTGTTGTTGTTGTTTTTTCATTTTACACTGGTTTCACTACATGTGTCAACCTGCCCTAACATATTCCAGAAGTTCTTGTTGATTTGAGAAGAGAAGAGTCTTTGCATAGTTTCGGCTTGATGCGCAGTGTAGAAACCTCTTGGATCATTTCCAATGATTGCTCATGTAGTTATGAAATGGCCTTTCACTATTTGAGAAACTGTCACTTAAAGGATTACAATCATTGTATAACGAAATATTTCATAACGTTTCCTCTCATGGCTAGGCTTGTGATGACTTTTCACCAATATAACTGTTAAATCAGTTAATTACTGCTATACAACACCCAAAGTTAATACACACCCTAACCTTAACCTCAGAAACACACCATGTTTTCCTATGTCCATGTAGGTTTCCTTCCTCCTTCCTTTCTCCCTTTTCTTCCCAGACCAAGATAAAATGGTTACTGACAATAGCAAAAAATCATATGTTTATTATTTACAACAAAACATATTATTATATAAAAAAATCTGAAGAAACATACAGATATGCAGAATAGTCTAAGGCTGAGTGTATTGTGTTTTTTTATGTCCTTTATTATTTAGCTTCATTATTAGTTTAAATAAGAATTTAACATGCATGTATTAAAGAAGGAAGTTCATTTTAAAGGAGACCAAAAAGAGTCTTTGGCCTGTCGGTGCAAGGTCTTTGATGATGAATCTTTGATGATGAGTTGAATTTATGTGCAGTAAAAGAATATGAAATAAGATAGAAATCTCTTTAATCAGTTTTGTCATTCCTTTTACTCCATGCCCATTGGAAAACTGATTGCTAGATATCAAGACCAGGGTTAATCAGGGCCAATATGACACAGTAAAGCATTTCTTTAGTAATGGTTATATATGATGACATTCCCTGATTCCAGAGTATGTCAGAGGGATCATAGCTTTTTATCATGCTGGTGAGCGCTGTGTGGTCAGAGTGTGCTTCTCCCTCTGACAGCTCCTGAGAAAACACATTTGTCATTAAGAATGATGGTGTGTTATCCAGCAAGACAGGTTGGGGGTAAACACAGATTAGCATGCTTATCATTTATAATACTGAGTCCCCTTGGCCTACTTTTCTACCATAATATTAAAATGGCCATGAGAACCCCGTAAATCTCAGACTTGTAGAAATTGCACTGTGTGCAGCTTTTAAAGATGTTATGTGATGAAAAAAGTCATAACATAATGAGTAATTCTCTTTTTAAGTCAATAGATATCTAAGGCAATGGTAAATTAAGAGTGTTTGCTTTAATAGGATTATGAGCTTGCAGTGTTCATACAGATTACTTTATAAACCGGATTGAGAGAGAGAGCGCTGAAGGATTCTCTGTCCATCTTCAGGGGGAAAGAGAACGTACCGTAAGCGGCAGTAAGTGTGGACTTTATTACTATCTTCATGAAGAATACTTCTGCTGTTAGTTTTGCTTTGACAGAAAACATGTGCATCTAATATTTTTTCTTACAGAAAATGCCGGTTATAGATGTAGAGAATCTAACAGACTTGGATAAAGCTAAAATGGAAGTAGATCAGTTGAAAAAAGAGGTGAAACTCGAAAGGGAAAAGGTGAGTACTTTGTCAAAACCTATCTGTACTTATTCACAAAGCTTACTCATAGGCTCACTGGTACAAATAATAAATATTTGTAATAGTTTACAAAGTAGTGAATGTAAAGCATATCAAATGGCCTTGGCTGTGATTCACAGATTGAGGCAAACAATTCCATACTAATGTACTGCTTATTCAAAAATAAAATGCTGACCCCAAAGGCCACTTGTAAAAAATATTTAAAAGTTTTTAAAAGAAATACTGTTAAGGCAATTTTATAATTTATTATTATTATTATTATTATTATTATTACTTTTATTATTACTACATACTATTTTCATTAAGTAACAATTAATACCTTTTTATTTTGGTAGGTGTCTAAATGCTGTGAAGAAGTCATGGAATACATTCAGGGTGGTATGGATGAAGATCCCTTGGTCAAAGGCATCCCAGAAGAAAAGAATCCATTCAAGGAAAAGGGTGGATGTGTCATTTGCTAATGTGGACAGAATAACTGCCCTCTTCCTTTTACAATTTAGACTGTGGTACTGCACATGGACACCTGCTACTCTTTAATCTTAGACAGAATCTTCTCTGCTCCCTGAAACAGAGAAAGACTCGAGGATAGATACGAAAATTACTCTAAATGACTTGGATATGGACCCTCTCCCATTCTCTTGTGTATTCCTCTTTGAAGTGTTGAAATAAAACAGAATAATTCTGTGCAGCAATTGTCAATGTTGGTGCAAGGCATGATGGGTTGAATATCAAAATGTACAGAGGCTCCTTTAGAAATATTTATTAAAAAAATAATAATAATAATTAAGTCTTCAGTGTCACGTTTCCATGTCCATGAATCTGTGTGCTTTTGTGATATGTGCTGCGTGAGTGTACCATATTCAGGGAGAACTTCTAACTTGTATATTGTTAGGCCACTGTGTTAGGAAATCTCAGTAGATTAGTCAAAAGGTTTTGATTCATTTTCTATAATTCTAGCTCCGATAGACTGTAATTCATATCACAGGATTATATTAATATGCTTATTCCTTATTCTTATATGGTGTAGCTTCTATAGTAACAAATGTTCTCTACATAATATAAGCCTTAATAAAATAAATTAATAATAATAATAATAATAATAATAATAATAATAATAATAATAATAATAATAATAATAGATTTAAAATTTGTTATTTAAAAAAGAAAAACATAATTATTTGCCTGGTACTGCTGACATAGTTATAACAGGAACTGACTCAACCTGCAGCTGTTCATCAGCATTAAATAGAAATATAAACGATCAAACATAATATTGTACATTATTAAAATAAAAATAATAATGCTAAGAAAAATTAAGCTATGTGGTTAAAATAAGTTGTGATGTGAGATGAATAAAACACTTTCAGGTGGTTAATTCTGGGGTGGTAACAATAGCCCTTTTTTTTTGCACAAATCCTGGCACTGATTAATTTCCTATAACAGCACACCACTGGAATATATTCAACAAGGCACAGCTTAAAGACAAAGACACTTTTAGGACAGTAATTAGTTCACTTAAATGAGTCACAGGAATGGTATATGTGAGAGCAAATACGTGATATATGCAATCCTTGAGCCAACTGAAAAAATAATAAAAACCTTAGTTTAAAGTTTGACCCCTGCCTAGACTATGCCAGTGCGCATGCGCATAGCAAAGTGAAGGATACAATGGCTCTATATGTGAAAGCTATTCGAATGCACTTTTGTGCAAATCGCAATTTTCTTAAAACAACTGCATTTTATCACAAACGACACTCATCTGAACAAGTGTCCTCCAAAACCAAGGCCAGCACCGAGCAGGCTGATCATGTTCTGTACACACAGGAGCACTTTGCACTGAAGGACTCTCTAAGAAAGGTAACTACAGTTATTACATTTATTTACAAGCTCTCACATGCAATGCTTTTAAAAGTTTTTATTTTTATGTATTCCTACCCCCCAAAAGCACTTTAATCGCTGTGGTTATTTTATGACGTATGAACCTAAAAGCTTTATATTGTGTATAATATAGGTTAAAGGTCACTACACTACACGATAGCATGTAGCACCTATTAGCTAGCAAGCTAGCTAGCTAGCTAGCTTAATTCCACACCTGACGCTTCTACAACAAGCAATGGATTATTACTTAACGTGCAAATATATGGTTAGAAAATATAGGGTATATTTTCTTGCCTAAACCCTATTTAAAGTATACGATACGGTTGTGTTTAAATCATCAATCCTGTCCACTACGCCTCTGTTTTGGAACAAAACGGGAAAGGAAAAAAAAAAAAAACATGCTCTGTCACGTGACACGTGGAAATGACGCAGAAATACACGCATCCCGACCCACGTATCACGGTAACACGCAATAATGAAATAATGAAAAAGTCGTTTTGTAGTTACAATACAGTCAAAATCACTGTAACTACATTAATGACAGATTATTTAATCATATGTAATCATATTTCCTGATAATTATAAATAATCTTCATGATTAAGCTTTTTAAACTATTAAAACAGTTTTAGTTGTATTGTCTGCCCACAGTTAAAATAAAAACAGATGAATAAATCACTCCTGCACCCATTAAAGGCACCACTATTACTTTGCCATTACAATCAGTCCTGAAACAGAGCAGTGGCAGAAACCTTATTCATCAGTAGTCTAATGTATTGTGATAAATTATTTGTAGCTTGTTGAAGTCGTTGACACTTCTTATGAAAGTATTACAGTGACTCACTGACAGTGAGTAAGTCTGATCTTGGTCTCTGACCACAACACAAAGTTCCGGTTGAGGCTCCAGTGATATTTGGTGAAGTTCAATAAATGTATTTTGCGCATTGCTCTCAGTAAAGGCTTTTTTCATTCATGGTTGGCATTAAGGTAGCTGTTAACTGTTGCCTCCAGAGCTTTAACAGCTGCAAAAAGCAACTGTGCGATTCATAAACAGTGAAGTAATTAACTTTACCTAAAGGAGTCAAAATATAGACCTTAAACTGTGTCACACTTCCTTGTCTGATGAGAAGAGACCATTGTGCATACATTGAATCAAAGTGCAGTTTCTCAAAATAGTGTCTCCTGGAAAAGGTTGTAACAAAGAGAAAGGATGTTGCTTTGTGTTATATTCCCAAGTGATTTTGGGTAAGTTAAATTGGGATACAAAATTTTGTTTTTAACATTGCCTTTTTGGGCCCTATGAAGTCAATGTATGTATATTTATGTATTTTATTTTTATATAATTTTATGATAATCAACCATCACATTTATAATTATATAATATTAAGTAAGGTCATTTCTGAGTACATTTTTCATTGTTTCCTGTTTGTTGAAAGTGCTGAAAAGTTAAGTGCCTATCACCCTGCATATATGTCCTAGAATTCTTCACTGCAACAATAAGTTTTTTTGAGATTTGAGTTCCCTGAAGTCCTGCTTGCTTCCTGCATTACCTCTTTATAGTACCTCCCTTCCTTTACTGTAATTAATCCCTAACATTTGAATTTGGTGACTGGTGTAGTGTGGATTTATTATAGGGAGGCTGAAACAGTTTAACACACTCAGATATCTTTGTTTGGTGTACTCCTATTGTGAAACACTGTTATTACTGGCTAGTGAAATAACCTATCAATGTTTTTGGATGAGGTTTAGTGTGGATTCCTCCTGTCTCTACAACATTACAATGTTCCATTACAGACTTTTTCCACAGGCTGTGAAGAAAAGGTCAATTGGTAACTTAAACCTTTTGTCATTCATGGTCCATCCATCCATCCGGTCTAATCAGACTACCCATTTATGTGGTCCATCGAATCTATGCAATGCACCCCAATCAAATCCAATCTATACTCTATACTGTATATATCCATGCAATCAGTTTATCTAATTTATCCATCCATCCATCCTTCCATCCATCCAGTCTGATTTATCTGTTCTATTTTTCATCCAACCATCCATCCAATCAAATCTGTCTGTGCCATCCATCCATCCTCTCCAGTCAATATATCTAATCCATCTGCCATCTTATCTGTGTATCTAATAAACATATCCTTACATATATTCCAATATATCCATCCAATAGTCTATCTTTTCAGCCATCTAACTCTATTTATTTATTCTAGTTACAGTACTTTTACAGAAGCTCTTATCTAGAGTGACATACATTTTTTTCTCATTTTATACAACTGAGCAATTGAGGGTTAAGGGCCTTGCTCAGGGGCCCAGCAGTGGCAGCTTGGTAGACGTGGGGTTTGAAATCATGACCTTACAATCTGTAGTCCAGGGCCTTAGCAACTGAGCTTCCACATTCCCCATCCTGTCTAATCTATCTATCCATCTATTGAGCCTGTCCAATTAATCAATATTCTGAACAATATGATAAATGTAGCAGTAATAGCATTTCTGTCAGATTGCAGCAGTCAATGCCATCCTTTGGCTGTTTGGGTTTGAGCTGCATATTTGATTTGGCACAGGTTTTATGCAGGATGCCCTTCCTATTGTGTCCCTCCCATTTTAGCTGGGCTTGGGATCGGCACTGAGAGTTAACCCCTATGTGGCTGGTTTGGTATCCAGGCAGGGTGGAACCCGGGCTGCAGCAGTCAAAGCAAGATCTAACCGGGGCTTAAACAGGGGTCCTGAGCAGAAAAGAAGCTATACAGTTTATCCTGTACAGAAAAGTGTAGGACTAGAAACTAAAAAAATACAGTTAGAGAACAGATACAGAATATCCTCAATTACTTCTTGGTGAGTGTTTTAACAAATTGTGTTCAATTGGAGTTGTTTTGTACAAAATGACAAACAGTGTAGGGAAAATGAATTTCAACACAGGACATAACTACACAGGAAATATTGTGAACAGGAAAGGGCGAACTGAAGTGACTGTAACATGACAGAAAAAAAAATGAAAAGAATGAATTAGGTCTGTGTCATACTATGTACTGTTCTGCAGATAATGGAATTTGTCCATTCATAGCTTTTGAGTAATTTAGTATTCTTATTCTTAGTCTTTTTACACAAATGTTCCAGATTATTTTTGGACCCCAGTGTACAGTATGTGGTTGGAGAAACAGCTTATGCTTGTTGTGGGTAATTTTTACCAGTCAATACTAAAATTCTGCAGCACTACCAGGCAGCCCTGGATTTTAAAAATAAAAATAAAGGCTAGACTGGCGCTGTTTTTTCAGCTGTGTGTATAACAATAGTATGAAAGATTTCCTGTTAGGAAATGATCTGTTTCACAAAAGGGACCAGGATATAATTCAATGGCAATCAATGCTACCAAATTGTAACACTTCTTGTGGCTTAGTGATTCATAGTTACTGAGGTATAATATCTGTTCTTTCGTTCTGGAATCATTTTTTCCCAGACTTCAGTTTCTGTGATCACCTGATGAGTGAAACCTGATGTGGTTTTCTGATTTAGTAAAACTTTCAGCTTAAGGTTGTAATGTTGTGCATTTTGAAATGCTTATCTGTTCATGATTGTTGTAAAGACTTTACTGTCAGTTTGAACCATTCTACAAATATACACCACTTTTATCCTGCTGTTCACTGTTTTTTATGTTTAATGAAAACATGACCTGAAACTTTTGGCATGTATCTGCATGCACTGAGCTGCTGCCGCATGATTGGATGATTGGATAATTACATGAATGAGCCGGGGTCCAGTTGTTCCTGTTAAAGTGGGCAAGAAGTGACTAAGCTTTGAACCAGTAAACCCTATAGTTCTGCTTAGAACCTGACATGAATAATTCCGGGCTAGACTGGCTTTGCCTGCATCCTTGTGTCCAATAATACTAAGAAATAGTTCCTGGTTGGAAATGATCTGTTTCATCGTAGGATCCTGTTAAGACGTAATTCATTGTTGATCCATGATACAAAATTATAGTAACTCTGTGTAAGATTAAGTGATTCATAGTGATTTAAAACTATAAGCAGGGGGTTTCCTGTTGTTCTGTCAGAGGGTCAGTTCTTGGTCACTTGTAGAAATGGGCTTTACTACAATTTTCATTAGTGAAACTGCTTCCATAGACTAACATTTTCTTTTGACGCATATTGAGGTTGGCTAGTCAGTCATCACACTATAATGAAAAGCTGGAAACACTACTTTTCGATGGCCATTATGACATAAATGACATAAATGTGATGTAAATTCATTTAAACCAAACTGACTCAGAATAGCAGAATACGATTTCTGTGAGGCAGAATGAGACTTTAAATATGAGTCACAATATTGGGAAATATCCAAACAAGACATCATACATTATTCTAATACTCTTATTCTAGCATTATTGTTTCTCTAAAAGCTAATTCAGGATATGGTGGTTGCTCTACACAATCTAAAGTTAATAATAATTTTTATTTATTGTTAATTATTTTATTTGTTCCATAACATAAAATGTAAAAATAAAAAAATAATTATGATGAATAAAAAAACAAAAAATTGAGGGATAAAATTATTTGCTGTTGGAAAGTGCTGTCTGCATCACAAACATCTGTCATTACTCTTGTTTCATTATGTAGCCCAATCATCTAGTGAATCATTCAATGACCCAAAACTTTTAATTAAATTTGCCTCCTTAACATTTGGACCTGATGTGTATAAAATCTTTAGTTGTCATTCAAGATGCCAAATTATTGTGTATTTGGGTTTGTTTAAGTGGTTTATAAGACCAGGTGACCAGCACCAAGACTCAAGTGAGTGAGGCCAATCACACAGTAGTGTCTTTAATCCAAGTCAGATTATACTGGAAAATCTCTCATTACATTATAAATACTGAAAACTATTTCACACTGTTCATGGTGGTTTATTGTACTCTTGCAGCTCATTGATCAGGAGATCAACCCTTATGTTGACAAATGGGAAGAAGAGGGTCAATTCCCTGCACACAAGATCTTCAAGCTCCTCGGGAGTGCTGGATTTCTGGGAGTCAGTAAACCTGTGGGTGAGCTGAATGTACATATTTAAATTAAAGAGACCAGAGGCTACTGGTCCCCCAACACACACACACACACACACACACACTCTTCTTTATGGAAATGGAGTAGAGCGTGTGAAAATTTGACGCATGAGAAGACAGATTTCAGTAACGATAATCTATTGTGAGTACCATGACTGTGTTTAAAATTATGAAAATGAATAAATGTATCCACAGTGACCAGACTTTCATTTTTGTCTGCTGTGCCAGTTAAATAGCTAGTCATTATCAGTGTAATATTTTAATAAGGTAAATGATTGAGTATTAAGTGGTATTTCTTATTAAAGGTAAAATATAATAAAGTTAAAAAAATAAAGATGTCAAAGATGTTGGATTGGAGCGAGCACGACATTTAGAGCAATGAGGAATTGAGTTTAAATACCAGTAAACCCCATCTGGTACAAACAACCCATTTCCTATGAATATTAACTGAAACTCTTGACCTGTATCTGTAAGATTTTATGCATTGCAACGCAGCCAAGTGGTTTTCAGTTGTGACCTTAATGACACTAATTATAGGATCTTGAAATTGATTCATGTATTTGTTTTACCTCATGAAAATATATAAGCTTTAAAAAGGCTGACATTGTAGTAAACATGGGGATACAGACATGCAGGACACGTGATCTTCCTGTTCAGGGTCTTTACACAGTTTGTCGAAATGAATTTATAGAGATGAGTGAAATTCTGATTGGTGTTGATATGAGAAATCTATTTCCATTAAATTATGTATCCCCAGTGTTACAACCACTCACGTAGAGGAAAGAGTGTGAGCTGGATCTTTGAAATGGTTGGACACCTTATCAGTGACTTTTCCTCCCTGCTAATACAAATGTTATTTTAACTCGTGAAATATTTGCCAGTTGCTTAACTTGGCAGCTGAATTTGTATTTTATAATTTTTTTTGTTTAAAGAACATTTCTATCCTTTGTCATGTTCACTGGTGGATGCTGAGTCACGTTGTTTGTTATTAAACAGACTGTATATTACTCATAAGGATAGAGCACAGAAGCTCCAAATAATCCAGTTCCTTAACATTTTATTATCAGGCAATCATGAGACCAGAGTTGTATGGTATCTAAATCAAACAAAACATTTTAGAATTTAACACATAACAAATCAATCAATCACAAAATTGCAAATATGAAGCAAACAGTAATACTAAGCATTACATAACTTAAATATATTTAAAGAAATACAGAAATTAATATAATATAAACTTACAAGTTCAAGCACTCATCATCTCTGAATCTCCCCATGAGCTATTGGATGCCACACTGAACAAAGAGCCACTAATTAACAATTTATCGCAGCTGTGGAGACAAAGCTCCGCCCACCCTACTACAAGGAATTCTCAACACAGACAATGCACATTTTTATTAAAAATTTGGTGTCAGAACAGCTTTATCACTACACATTCCTACACAAAATGTAACATAACAAAAGATAAGACTGCTTTTTAATTGCACACTTTCATTATTTATTTAAACTTGCTCTCAAGCGTCGACACAGAATAGCTGGCATTCAATCATAATTAGAGCTGCATCATGTAAACCTCAATAAAAAACCTGACAATTAACGCTGACCGAACCATATCACTTTCTTCATGGTTTTTATAATAGTCCACCTCATGAGATTTGGCACTCAAACATCAGTGCTCCTTATTTTGTGCTCCTTAAAGAATTTTGGGTTTTGTATTGTTTTTTTTCTTGTCAAAAATATGGGATTTGTGCGAGTACAGCATTTGGAGCAATAAGAATCTGACTTTAAAAACCAGTGGGTCAGGAAATGGAAGCTCTTGCATTAAGAAACGCTGACACTGGGAATGTTTTGCATTAGCAGGCAGGATTAAAGAGCTTCAGAAGACTAACCTGTACACAAGATTACCATCTGTGAACTCAACACACCTCATTGGACATACACAACTGTCTGTTACTTGTTAGACATTTATCATGAAAGATATTGATCTAACCGAAATAATAAAATGACTTTTGTGATCCTTTTTATGAGCAAAAGCTGGGAGGATTAGATTTTCATTTGAGACAAAAATAAACTTTTGTAGCCTTGTTATCCCTCAGAGCAAGAAACCATATTCTGTTAGAAATACAGTAAAAATTTAACTGAAAGCTCTGAAGATTTGTATAGGATTAATGCCTTTAGTCCTTAGGATTATTGATATTCTGGGCAGAAGTTTAACACTTTCAGATGATTCCTTTTTTTTTTTTTTTTTTTTTGAAAATGTAACACTTTAAAAAAAAACAAAAAAAAAACATATCACAGTAGTGTTAAATTCTTAGATCTGATCGGTCACAAGGTGTTGATCACAAGAGGCACATCATGACAAAATACTTTGCACTTTCCAGTTTCTCTTTGACTTCGCTTTAACATTGACACAGAACAGTCCGAACATTCATGCTATGAAACTCCTTTGTTATCACATTCCACAGGTCATGAGAAGGCCACGCTTAACTTATTGTCAAGTTCATGGGACCAGTTTGAGTCGAATTGTGCTTAAATGAAGTAACCATTATAAGAAGTTTAATTGTGCTTACAAAGCGATGCTGTGGTATTTTCACAATGCTTCACTGGTATTAAGAGGCCCAGTGTGTCCAAAAAAACATTCCTTAAACTATTACACCACCACAAAGCAGTTTGTGTCCATGGATTCTTGCTGTTGACACCAAATTCTGACCCTACTATCAACATGTAGCAGCAGAAATCAAGATCTATTACATCGAATGAGGTTTTTCCAATCTTCAGCTGTCTAGTTTCAGTGAATCAGTGACCACTGCAGCTTAAGAGTCCTGTTCTTGGCTAACAACTTGATATGGTCCTTTGCTGTCATTTCCCATCTGCCTCAAGGTTCAATATGTGGTCAATTCTGAGGTGCTTTTCTGTTCACCGTGATTGTATAGAGTGGTTATTTAAGTTACTGCAGCCTTAGTGTCAGCTAGAATTATTTTGGCCATTCTTCTCTGACTTCTCGAACCATCAGGTTGCTTTCATCCACAAAACTGCAGCTTACTGGTCCTTTTTTCATCTGACTTATTTTTCACACTATTCTGTGGTACCTGACCATTTGGGACAACCAACTAATTTACTATGAAAATTAACTGAAACTCTTGACCTGTATCTGCAAGATTTTATGCATTGCAATGCAGCCAAGTGGTTTTCAGTTGTGACCTTAATGACACTAATTATAGGATCTTGAAATTGATTCATGTATTCGTCTTACCTCTTGAAAATATATAAGCTTTAAAAAGGCTGACATTGTAGTAAACATGGGGATACAGACATGCAGGACACGTGACCTTCCTGTTCAGGGTCTTTACACAGAATGTCAAAATGAATTTATAGAGATGAGTGAAATTCTGATTGGTGTTGATATGAGAAATCTCTTTCCATTAAATTATGTATCCCCAGTGTTACAACCACTCACGTAGAGGAAAGAGTGTGAGCTGGATCTTTGAAATGGTTGGACACCTTATCAGTGACTTTTCCTCCCTGCTACTACAAATGTTATTTTAACTCGTGAAATATTTGCCAGTTGCTTAACTTGGCAGCTGAATTTGTATTTTATTATTTTTTTTGTTTAAAGAACATTTCTATCCTTAGTCGTGTTCACTGGTGGATGCTGAATCACGTTGTTTGTTATTAAACAGATAATGCACATTTTTATTGAAAATTTGGTGCCAGTTGCACCACATTAGCTATAATCGATTGAAAAAGACCCAAAGCCTTTGAAACCACAGACAAACAGCTTTAACACTACATGTTCCTTTAAGAAAACTGGGGACTGCTTTTCAATTTCACTCTTTGCATGACAGCTATTTTGCGTCGACGCTTGGGAGAGTACGTTTAAATAAATCAATCATTAATAAGAGCTGCATCATGTAAACCTCAATAAAAACCTGACAATTAACGCTGACTGAACCATATCACTGCATTCATGGTTTTTATAATAGTCCACCCCATGAGATTCAGCACTCAGTTTCTCATCAATTAAATGAATGATATCTGCCTGGAGGCTTCATTTAAACGTACCAAAGTCAATATTCTTCTTCCTCTTATCTGTGTGCTGTTTTAGGCTTCATCACTGCTATAGTCTTATCTCTCTACAGCTGGATCTGTTTCCTCTGCTTCAGCTTTCCTCTGCCAGAGCCAGACACTCCTCTTCTAAACACACCAGGAGAAAACAACCTTTAGTGCTAAAGGAAATGTAAAGATTTGTGTATAATGTGCTTATGTAACACATTCCTCAGCCAGCATAAAGGAGAAATCCTCGCAACTGTTTTCTGAAGTATTTGTTACTTGGAGGTTCTTTGCCTTATGCATATGTGGTCTGTCGTTTCACAGATTTCCATTTGTAATGTTGCATAACTAAAAACGTGCTTTACACAATAGACAGTATAATTAGCTTCAAGCATCATTCTCAGTAATCAGTGTGTGGTATTCTGTGAAAACACCGATCCCACTGTGGAATCCTAGCAAAAAGAAAAAAATCAGGGGACACGCTGTGAAATTCTGGCACTTTTTTCTTTGATGTAGATAATTATATAGAGTGTGTAGAAATGTTTTCTTTTTAAATGTGTATGGCCATTTGGCAAAGATGCATGAAGAAGCCAGTTAAGAAATAAAGTAAAGGTGTAATACAGACCTAGTGCTCATGGTCTTATTTATAATTTTTAGATTTTAATTATTTTACGTTGAATGCAAATGCATTGGTGTGTCTCAGTGGAGTTTAATGAGATGACTGAGATACAAAGAGAAATTTCAGTTCGGGAAATTCTGTTGAAAGGATATGTGAAGGATCTTCGCAGCCACAAAATCTTCTGTCCATTTAGATTAATTATACAGCACTGTGGTAGAAACTATATTATTTAGCAAGCAGTACTACAGCACTATAGTGTCTTTTGTCTTAAATTCTTAGTCTATACTGGTTTTAGTCCATCAGTTATGTAGACTATGTAAAAAAAAAAACTAACTTGCTGTTAGAAATGTCAACAAATACAGTATATGAGCTGCAACCCAGATGTCTGCTATAAACACAGTTAAGGAATTATCTTCATTCGATAGTCAAAGTTACTGTCAGTATCCTGTTAGTATCTGCGGGAAAAAAAATCTGTAGCTATTTCTTTTGCCACTGGATGATGACGTTCTCAACCTGCCACTTGCCCCCAACCGCCACCCACCTCTCTGAAGTGACTTTATGATCAGTGGAATTCTGTTTATAAGGAACTCTACATCAACCTAGCCTTGATCTCTAAATATTTAGCTCCTCTGAGGCTCTTAAACATAAGATACTAGTCTATAATACGTCAAAGGTAATTTAGTACATTGAAATGATATTTAGAGTGTAGACAAACAGAAATCAAGGGCAGTGCATTTGAAATAAACATTTATTTGGAGTTGTTGATGTTGACAGAATATGGAGGTCTGGGATTGGACTTCAGCTACAGCGTGGCCGTGGCAGAGGAGCTAGGCAACATCAACTGTGGAGGCATTCCCATGGCCATCGGTGTTCAGTCGGATATGGCTACACCTGCATTGGCCAGGTAATTTTGAATACTTACTCTTAAATGTGGTACCTGAAATAAATATAAACTGAGGTCTTGGTAGGATGAAAAGTCAAGTCACACTTACACATCCTCGACTCACAGCAGGTTTTTTTTCTTTACGCTTCTGTGTTGCTTTGCTGCAAGCTGTTGCTGCAATATCTTTGTAAATGAATTTTCTTTTATTAAAATGTCAATTTGTTATGCAAACTTTTCATCCCCATCTCAAGAGGTTTTTGCTTGCAGTATTGAAAAGAGCACATTTTGCCAAATAATAAAGAATGTTCAATTATTGCTATGAGGGATGTAACTGAACTCCGTGTCACTGTAGATTTGGATCTGCCGAGCTGAAAAGGGAGTTCTTGCTTCCATCCATAATGGGAGACAAAGTGGCATGCCTGGGAGTGAGTGAAATTGGTGCTGGCTCTGATGTTGCAAGTAAGTACATTTTCTTCACCCCACCGCAAACTTATATGAGGCACAGACTTGATTAACTTAAAGAAAAGCATCATGGGCAAGAAAAGATATAATGCAGAGCTAGTTAATACATGCATTACTTTGCACATCTGTAGTGTTTTTGATCTAGGAAAAAAAAATAACAAAGGATCTCTCTCTCTCACTCTCTCTCTCTCTCTCTATACCTCTCACTCTCTTACTCATTCTCACCTTAAGGGTGGTAGGAATTCCCAGTTTTCCCCTAACATTGTCCTATAATTTTTTTTACCAAGTTACAACTCTGCTTACTTAAAAGAAGACTTGTCAGGTGCTTGTGTTACCAGTAACCTGACTTTGCATCCAGAAGACAATTTCCAAATTGTTATGGAATTTGAATTATTCCTGTAGATACAGACTAAAAAGAAGTGCTGTTGTGTTCCAGGCATAAAGACGAAGGCTGTGCGGAAAGGAGATGAGTTTGTCATTAACGGCGGAAAGATGTGGACAACCAGCGGCGCACAAGCAGACTGGATGTGCCTCTTGGCAAATACAAGCGATGGGCCACCACATAAGAACAAGTCCCTCATCTGCCTACCCATGAATCTGCCTGGTAGGACCATTCGCAAACCCAGTAAACTGGCCCCAGAATGTAAATTCTAGTAGAACCTAGGCTCTTCAATAAAGGATGGATCCTTGCTTATATATGACCATCTGACTTCTGTCCTAGTTTATTTATATCTTTACTCTGGGGCTGATCTGTTACAGGAATTCATATTGCACGTAAAATTGATAAGCTAGGCATGAGGTCCTCGGACACAGCAGAGGTGTTCTTCGAAGATGTTCGGGTGCCGTGTAAAAACGTCATAGGTGAAGAGGGAATGGGCTTCACATACCAGATGCTGCAGTTCCAGGAAGAACGCCTGTGGGGAGTGGCCAATAGTAAGTGCTTGGCGCATTTCCCTTGTATCCTTCTAAAGAACCGTTTACTCCCTAGTATTGAGAGAGTAATAATGTGTGATTCACTGCATGTGTCATCTTGTTTATGACGGCAATTCTGGAATGTAGGATACAACATCTAAACATTGCTTAACTTCATAAAGTGACCTTAATGTAATTTGAAAGTTTGTTTCCCTTTGAGTTAATAACACTTTCCCACAGTGGTCATCATGGTGGGTTGGAAACCGAGTTTCACTTTTAGCATTTTAAAAGTTCCCTCTCTTGGGGTCAATAGCAAATACACTCCTGCTTGTATGGGATCCAAATAGTTTTAAGCCAATTATCATGTTTCTTCACTGTTTCTGTCTGTAATACCAAGTTCTAACAATGATGGAGAAAGTGGTGCAGGAGACAATCAACTACACTCGGCAGAGGAAGATCTTCCAGCAGCCGGTGTTGTACCACCAAGTAGTGCACTTCAGGTTAGCAGAGCTGCAGACCGAGATCGAGCTCCTGCGCTCTCTGCTGTACCGCTGCACAGGTGGGCAAACTAATCAACCTAATCTTTTACAGCACCTCCAGTGGGACACTCCATATTGCTGGTGTCTCTCTCATCATTATATTCACATTGTTTTTGAATATTGTGTTTACATTTTGAGCTGAGCTTTTTTAACCACAGCAATAAATGTTAATTTAATACATGCTACTTTACTTTACTTCCATATCTGATGCTGGGCCAATAAACATTATTTGATACATGGGTAATGCATGTTTATAATAATCAGATGATCAATTACCCACTGTTTGCATAGTATATTTATTCACACATCAGAAAAGAACAGGTAAATGAAGCTTTTCTCTCCAACAAATGACTGGATGACATCCTCATCGATGTGAACTGAAATGTTTGACTTATAATAATGAAATAATTCAGCTTCAGTTTGAATTTGCTTACTGGCATTGAACTTCAGATGATAAATGTTTTTGAAGGAGTCAATTCAACACTCAATGTCAAAGTGAAACAAATCAAATGAATAAAAATTGCCTTAAACAAATCACAAGGCTTTACAAGCAGTTAAGAATGAACTATACTTGACTTTGTAGCTTTTCACTACTGTAGTTTCTTTTTTTAAAATCCACCATCTTCTCGTCTCTCCTTTTCTAGCCTACCATTAAACCTTTCACTAGTATTTGACGCCAAAATCTATACATATGATCGATGTGTGAGGTCTTATTTTTAATCTCTCTCTTAACTGATTATTTGATGTATGATTTTAACAACATAGGAGTGAATTAATTAAAGCCAAGCTCATTATCTTAGACCCACATCTATGGCCAAACCCTAAGTTGTAAAATACACCTTTTAATATTACTTTGGTTTAATGTTTAAAGTTTAAAAACAATCTCTTCCTTTTTCCATAGAGATGTACATTAAAGGCAACGATGTGACAAAGCTGGCAAGCATGGCAAAGCTAAAGGCCGGTCGCCTGGCACGCGAGTTAGGAGACAGTTGTTTGCAGTACTGGGGCGGGATGGGCTTCACCAGTGATGTCCTGGTCAGCAGGTTCTACAGGTCAGTCCCTGGCTGTCATTTGGACACCTCTTAGTCCTTGCCGGCAGTATGATATTAATAAATATCAAGCTGCAGTGACACCTAGTGATGTGGCTGATATAAGCAACAGTAAAATTAAAAAAAAAAAACAGGCCTACACTAGAATATGAAAAGATTCTGGTTTCTGATTCTCCATCATTCACACAAATGAATTAATGCTTTATGATCATGGCTCTGAAATGTACTCAAGGTGATTATGAATTAGAACCATTGCTATGCTTTTTTTTTTCTTTTCAACAGAGACTCCAGACTGATGTCAATAGGTGCAGGAGCTGATGAAGTCATGCTCTCAATCATTTGCAAGTATATGGACACGCTGCCCAGGAAATAACACCCGTGTGACAGTGTCGCTTACTTAACTCATTGTAATGAAGGTTCCAAGACACGATTATTGATTATTACTATTTTAATACAAGATTATTAATCACCTCCTGCCTTAAATGTTAATAGAAAGCTGGTCATTGTAAGAAAGTTATATAGTAATCTGTTGTATGTACAATCTAATGTACTGTTTTTTAGGAAAAAGTCACATTTTTAGAAAAAAGCTTTATTTGAATAACAACTGGTTTCTAAAGATGGTCTACTTGGAACCTACTGAGTTTAAAATCCTCTGGTATTAGTGTTTTACAAAAATGTTAAGGAGTGAAAAACATTTAGAGGAATAGACATCAGTTTTTTCATTATGAAGTGCATTAATTATCATCATTATTATTTTTTCTTTTCTTTAATGTGGAAAAGCAATTTGGTACAGGGCATATTCACCATGAATCCCTTTTTTTGGTTTGTTTGTTTTAACCAGAGGTTTGTGAAGAACTGGCACATTGTTATTGCTGAATAAATATCATGCACTGACGTAACAATAAAATGTATATAAGACATTAAATTACTTTCTGCAACATTTATTACCTAATATATTTTCTTACATACAAATCTCAGTTTTGAGCTGTTAAATTCTGTTAAGCTTAAGATGCATTCTGTAGATTCAGAACTCATAAATTCATCAAATTAAACCTTGCCTTAGTAATCAACAGTGAAAGATTTTGATAAAAGATGCAAGATTTTCTCCTTATCATTTACATCACTATTGTTTTCCTCTCTCAGAAAACACATTTCCTTGAACAGTGAAATGCGCTGTCTATAATTAAGAGCTTTTGTGCAGTCAGTACAGTCTCGTCACAATTATTCTGAGAACTTGCTGACCAGGAGGCCAGCTCAATTAGTTGTTTATGCCAAGCGCAGTAAACAATCTTGATGAATAATTAGTTTGACAAAGTAGACTGTTTTTCTGTTCCCTGACCTGCAGCACAGCCAGGATGTGTGCATTCATATAAAACTAACATCTTTGTTGTTGGTCAGTTTATATATAAAACAGTTGATTAGAATCTCAGATGATGCATGCATTGAATTGTGGAAAAAAAATTAGACGTTAGGTTCATTCTAGAAAACAGCTATATATAGAGAACGACACTGAGATTACATTAAAGACTTCGGATCTCACGAGGAATACTGATAATACAAACATTACATCCTAATATCACTAACCTGCCACAGGGAGGAATTCTGGTAACCTCTGTCCCTGATTTTGTGCAACTGTTGAGTGATAAATATTGAACACATCAGAAACTCATTGTGTTATAAATCTCAAAGGGATCGATGGCCTTTGGTCGATTTGTGTGATGCAGTGGCGTATGGGACACAGGGTAGAGGACGTCAAAAAAGCAGTCAGACTCATTAGTCCTTCCATCACCTCAGTTTGATCACCCAGTAAAGAACAGTAAATACAAAGAGAGCAAAAAGCAGCATGTAGCAGTAGATTTTGGTCTGGCTTCCTCTGGACAACAGCTTCAGTCTGCCTATAGTGGCTCCCAGCAAACCACCTGTTGAGTCAAAGTCCGAGTCCTACAGCAAAGTGCAAAATGTAAAGCAGGGCTTGTTATGGGCTTAAACCAATGGTCATTCATCATAATTAGCTGATAGACTTTTACATGCCAAAGGTGCATGAATTCTTAGAAGAATAGTTATTTATTCATTTAACAGATAATTGTATTTATGCATCTCAGATATGCAAATTCACAACCTGGGAAACGACTCCCTACTTTTTACACAAACACAAAATGGAAAAAAAAAAACTGTTTGTTTTAAAATCAACTAATGCATTTCGATCAAACTTTTAACTAGGCTTATTTATCAGCTCACCTCCTACATTAGAGAAATTTTATCAGAAAATGTGTAATGAAAATATAAAATCAAGTGCTTACCACTTTTTTCATGAGTCACCCAAACTAACGTCAAGTACCCCATACTACTTTCACTGGATCTGCACACTTCACTGCAACTACTTTACTGTGTACATGGGGCCAATGATCTCAGTCACTGACAAAGTGTCTTATTATTTCAAGCCCCAATTTGTTCAATTCTGGCCATTCATATTAAAATAAAGGTTGATAAGCTCTATATTATTATCTATAACTTTGTGACATGTAGCAACACCACTTCCAAACAAGGCACTTCTGATTAGAATAAATACATTATTAACAAAATGAAGCGTAAACAACCTAGGAAACGCAAGATAAATTAAACTGTAAATAAACAGGCTTGGCTTTAAGGCATGATTTGTGATTATGTGAGAAAATGTTTGTCTCATAGCCTCGTTATTCCAGACCATGTTCAGTTATTTGCAACCCATCAAAATGTCACACAAATGTCTTCTGGTCACAATATCACAACATAATGTTTTCTGATGAACAGTTAATGAGCATAATTCAATCCATTGCATTACACTTCCTGTTATCTTTATTTCTGTGCAATCAAATGGAACAAAAAAATGAAAGTTTTAAAAGTTCTACATGGTGTAAAGTGCTTAATGATTTTAAAGCTTCATTGTATAGGATATTTTTCAGTTCTAGGTAAATAAAAAGGCTGAGTTTGTATTTTCTGTCGCACTAAATATTAATTTGGCAGCAATTTTAAGAAATTAGCAAAATTTCTAGTATTTCTTTTTAAGAGTACATGAATTGTGGCCAAAGGATCTGACATAAAAACAAACTTACCATGTCTGATATGATTTTATTTTGGTGTTTCACTTCAGTTCCGATGTCAATTGAGAGCTGCCAGGATACGAGAGATAAATGATCATTCACTTAACTGTCTATTCAATAGCATACGCTTTTAAATACACTATGCTTGCTATATGCTACTAAATATGTGCACATATAACTTACATGTTTCAGAGCATTTACTTTGGCTCTAAGACCTTCTTGTAAGTGTTCGTTCTCTTCCTCATAAACGCTGTAACCGCTGGCCACATAATTCCCTTGTGAAGTGCCTTCACCTGTAAACCATAAAAAAAGCTTTGTGTTAACTCATGTAATACTGCAGAAACATAATCAATAATAACAGCCTACGCTTCACTGTGAAAACTTAGAAATCGATCATTAAGAGGCGCATACATGATTCTGTCACACTTTACGACAGTCCACACAATAGCTAGTGGTCTACAGAGACATTTTTTTCAGAAGTAAAAGACATCTGCTAGACTAGGGATAGTTTCCTGGCTAAACATAGCTTCCTTGATTAAGCTGCCTAATTAGATTTATTTAATTATAACATTTATTTTTATAGTATATTAAATTATATTAATATTTAGGATTCCAAATCCTTCCAGAAGACGTGTTAAATGAAAATAAAAAGAGGTATCAGAGAATATTTCTAGCACATGCAGAAAGATCTACATCATTTCCACTATTAAGATCTTAAGTACAGTAAACTGATGATGATGATGATGAAGTGTGATCTGTGAAACATAACCCACTGCTGTTTTTTAGCAATGGGCTTTAGTTTTTTTAGCCCATTTTCTATTTTGTCCAGGATTTTGAATTTAAAAATTACCCATTATTCCCAATGTGAAAAAGTGTGTGTGTGTGTGTGTGTGTGTGTGTGTGTGTGTGTGTGTGTGTGTGTGTGTGTGTGTGTGTGTGTGTGTGTGTGTGTGTGTGTGTGTTCAGGGTGGGGGGGGTGCGAGCAGGAGATCTCTCTCTCTCTCTTATATATACAAGAGCTTTATTGCCAGGTACGTTTTCACATAAGAGGAATTTGTTTTAGTGACAGAAGCTCCACAGTGTAACAGAATGACATTGACAAAAAAAAGAACACATGATATAGACATATATATATATATATATATATATATATATATATATATATATATATATATATATATATATATATATATATATATAGACAGAGAGAGAGAGAGAGAGAGAGAGAGACTTCATTTTTATAGTGGGTAATAAAGGCCACATAATTATCTAGTGAACCTCTGGACATTTGTTATTAAAAAATAAGGACACTCATTTTCAGTGGCTCTCCACACAGGTTTGGAGGTTGGAAAACTAGAGAGACAGACAGATAGAGGAGAGAGAGAGAGAGAGAGAGAGAGAGAGAGAGAGAGAGAGAGAGAGAGAAAGAGAGAGAGATGATTGTATTAGTGTTTCCATGTAAATATTTACATTATTTTTAAACCTACTCACCTTTCAGGAAAGTGATTTTCTGGCAGTTTAAGTTAAAAAATATATGCATTAACTTATGAACGGTTGTCATTACTAAGACCGCCATTGTAATAATATAATAATAATGCAATGGGGTAATAAATGTAAATAAAGTGATAAATGTCCAGTTTTCGTCTCGTTTTTTTCTTGAAGGTGTGTCATTAATGTTTCTTGACGTCTTTCTGTCATTTTGTTAAACATGTGAACATGTGATTTAGTTAACAAATGAGTATTTTGACATTCATGCCGTTTCCCTGTCATTCTAAGCCTCTTGTCCGCCTTAGAGACCGAAGTTCATCTAAAACAAAGTTCCACGTATGAAGTTCTGAGCCTTTTGGTTAGCTGTGGTCCCTTATGTAGGCTACATGTAGTACATATATTAAAACTACATAACAATAATAACGTTATGTAATTCTTACAGGCCTCAGCAGATACACGGGAAATGACAAATGACATAAACAGAAAACAGAGCCAGTTATCTGGCCTGTTAGCATGATGCTTTCTGATGATTAGCATATTTTAGGGTGACTTACCCAAACCTGTGCGCCTCATTTTATCGTCAAATCTTCAACTGCGTTTGTCCTACAGTTACCTGACCAGATGAGTAAAAAGAGTGCTCGCTTTCAAAAACAGGTCTATTATGAACAGAAGCTAAACCCTGTTAGAGTTCTGATATTTTCGCTCCCAGCTGTTAGCCTACGTTGTCACGCCACGACATCGGACGGAAGCCGGTTTGGTCCTGAGTGAGACGCCGAGTCGTCACGTGAGAAAGGGGATTGTGGGAAATGAAGTTTTCGCTGGTTTCTTCAATAACTTTCGTATTGTTTTAGAGTAGCAACAACAATGACAGACAGCAATTCCTGTGTGATGATGACAATGATGGTGATGATGATAATAATGATGATTTGATGATTTGTACATACAAATTGCCTATATGTGTATATGTATATTTCAACTGCACATTTCACACCTGTAAATGTGTACATACAATTTCATCTATACTGTATATGTCATTCTGTTACACTGTGGAGCTTCTGTCGCTAAAACAAATTCCTCGCATGTGAAAACATGCCTGGCAATAAAGATAATTCTGATGATGATGATTATTATTTTTGTTGTTGTTATTATTATTATTGTTGCTGATTGTTGTTGTTGTTATTATTGCTGTTGCTCTTCGTGTTTTATTGTATTATTATTATTATTATTATTATTATTATTATTATTATTATTATTATTATTATTATTACTACATCCTTTTCCAGGATGTATGCCCAGCTCAAGCCAAGTGTTCACTGTGACCTTGACAAGGATAAAGTCATTACTAAATATGAATGAATAAATTAATTAATTAATGACAGCAACAATACTACTGGGTAAAAAAAGAAGATGAATTCATCTAAAATGTCATAAAAAAAAAATTAAAAAAACTTTCACTTATCCCTTCTGTAGTTTTCTTGATCATGTGCATTTTATGAGTTCCTCTGTCCTCCTAAAGGTATCAGTGTTTGTCACCTTGTGTTATTGAACATAAGGCAACATTCAGATGTTGCGAGAAAATGCCAAGCCAAATACCTACAGTATATACCAGAAAAGGATTTAAAGAAAATAAAATTGCATTAATCCTGAGTTTTGTCATAAAATTAATGGTTATCTCATAACAAAAAAACCCACTATAGTACTGCTGAACGTTAATTGCCCTCGTCCGCTTACACGATTTCAAAGAAATACAGATAAGGTCATGTTTTTCTGAACAAAAGGGAGAGTCACGTTATCCCTCCCACCCAGTTCTAATTATGCTCTTGTTCTATGAGTTCAAAATGAGCTTGCACTGGCAGCCCATTAGTCTCATACAAGACAAGCATGCCTCTGGCATATCACAACCTCAAAGATGTTGTAGTCCAAAGCCACTTAATTACCACCTCACCAACCTGAGGTGTATACCATAGACTTATTAGAGATAGGCTTCAACAGAGAGACAAAACACCAGCAATGGAAGAATATTTCAAGTATTGAGTAATGAGAACCTGAAACTCTTTCCTGTAATGTTTGGTTGACATTTCTACCGTGTTTGTGGTAAAAATTCTAATTCAATCACACCTTACATTTTACTTTTGGCTGATGATGAGAAAGTGCAAGTGTACAGGTTGCTATTACATTTTCAGAATCAGGGCAGTTTAAACACTGAAAATTAAATATCACATGGACTTTGCATTTATATTTGAATTTCCAGCAGCTATGATACATTGGTCTACACCAATATGGAAATGGATTTCAAAGTTCAAATGAATTAAATTACGTGTCATAAGAGACATCTATGATGGAATTAGCAATCTCTAATTAATTGTGTAAAAGGACAGCCTTTACAAGACAAAACCAGTATTTGTTGTTTTGTTGTTTGTTTGTTTTTATTATGTTTACAGAAGCTGTGGTGCTGGTGAGGCTGATGTTTTTACGGACGGCTGTCAGTCTTTGTATCCATAACATTTACATCAACCTCATTTATTTGCCTGTATTCTGTTTGTTTGTTCGTTTGTTCGTTTGTTCGTTTGTTCTTTTGTTCGTTTGTTTGTTTGTTTGTTTGTTTGTTTGCTTACTTGTAAATATTTTAAAGTATGGGTCATTATCTTATTGCATTTTTAAAAAAGATAAATGTTTAAAAAGGCATATTAGCAAATAATTAAGTTTGGAGAAAGAGAGAAAAAGTGTGTGGGGATCAACAAAGCAGCAGAAAACCAAAGGGTCATTAGTTCACTGTAGTAGTGAGAATTGTCTAAGTTGATTGAACATTTCTCAAAGGTATCCATAATCTCAAAAACCTTTTATTTATTTATTTATTTATTTATTTATTTATTTATTTATTTATTTATTTATTTATTTATTTATTTTATGAAGTAGTAATAGAAAGTGTGATTTCACAGTTTCACTTTTTGACTTTAACAGAATGGAATGTTACTCCCACTTTTGATGAACTGTGAGGTATTCCTCAATCTCTGGGCAATACCTGGTTGCACATTAATTCAGTAAAAGGTTGTGGATGTTCCTGTCATGTATTTGGTACATTCCTCATGGTATCTGTAAAAATATGTGAAATGTGAATGTTCTGACTATTCAAGATATTTCTCTTATGAATGAAGCCTAGTCACTTCCTGTTCCTCTGTTTTATGTTAAAGTTTTTGCAGTGTTTTATTCTACAATCTCGATATACTTTGAGGTGCATTGTGAAGGAAAAAGGACATTGTAAAATTGCACTATATACCCCAAATAACACTGAGACAGAATTTACTGTAGAAATATGAACAGATAATCCCTTAATTAGTTCTAATACATTGATGACTTATATCTTTGAATTAGCCTTAAGTTGTCACTTCAGTGTTTTGTAGTAATGCCTGTTGAGTTAAATATATCCATTTTCTAAACTTTATATACTGTAGAAGTGCTGTTTCAGCCTATAGGTTCCACTCAGGATAACGTGCAACAGGCATCTTAGCAGGATAACTATGTCTATGTAGCTATATAAGAATAATTTATTTAATCATTTATTTAATCAGAATCGGAATCAGATTCATTGGCCAAGTGTGTTGACACACTAGGAATTTGGTTCCAGCAGTTTGTGTCTCTCAAAGGTACAGACATAAATAACACAATACTATACAATAAAACAATGCAGATGATGAGACACAATGTAGACAGAATGAGTATAAAATGTGGCTATAGAATGAATAAAATATATAAAATATGAATATGGAATATGAACGATCAGTAGATCTCATTTGAGTTACCATAATTTATACAATACCTTTCTATATGTATTTTCGATAATGAAGATAGTGAGTGAAAAAAAGCCATTCCCTAGATATAGGGAAAATTTCTAATGAATTCTTTCAGTCAGAGTTCAAAATTAATTTGCAATTACACATGTGATTTTCACCAGAAAACTTAATTACTTGAGTAATTCTCGTGGTGATTGATTTTACACATACTGAAGTGAATTATAACTCAAGTACTAATACTTTTTCTCAGGAGTGTTTTTTTGTACCACTCTGTGTCTGTTTCTAACACAGGCTTCATTACTGTAAGTTTAAGGAAGCACCATTAATCATCATATCTCATTTCACATTTTCAGCTGTCTGTGCCATGAACATATGTGCATGAGTATGAAGAAAAACAGGTTTACTGAAACAATATCCACACCATAAGTGGTGAGAGTGATGTGGTGGATGTATGGACATGTGGTAGTTTTATAAGCCAGTGCAGATGTGGGTATTACCATAGTTATGCTGGAATTTGCACAGATTTTTTTCCTTTCCACTTCACTGGGTATAAAATCTACTTTAATTGTGCTCCCAATCAATGAAATGTAATTAAGAAATGAAATTAATGAGAATTGCAATTTGGCATGGATCCTACTGTATGAAAAAATAATCACCACAGATGGAAATCACTTGTATTAAATGTAATCTTTGTTGTGTGGTTTTTTTTTTTTTTTTGGTTTGTTTTTTTGCGGTGCGGTAACTTACTATCACAATAAATAATAAATAAAAAATAAAATCCATAATCGACTCCATAATCAACATTTTCTTGTCAGAATTTTTACAGAAAATTAGACACCACAAACATTTTGCATGTACAAAATAACTTAACAAGTTTTGTTGCTAAATATGAATATAAGTTGAAAATGTGAATCTGAAATAAAACTGAATCTGGGGAGGAGACAGTGATGCCAAACATGCAGCCAAAAAACTCATTGAAATTCTATGGATTTTGAAATTGTGGCTCCATCAGAGGGAGCTGTTTCCATTACCTGGGTAATCGAGCACAATTTGCCAAGAAGAACTAAGC
This sequence comes from Tachysurus fulvidraco, assembly GCF_022655615.1. NCBI lineage: Eukaryota > Metazoa > Chordata > Actinopteri > Siluriformes > Bagridae > Tachysurus > Tachysurus fulvidraco. The sequence continues at coordinate 8,734,948 of NC_062541.1, read as the reverse complement.
AAGAAAACCTTCTTACTGTAATAATAATAATAGAGTAAAAGAAAAAGTAAAATAATTTAAAGTGGATATATTCAGAAGGAGCATATAAAATCCAAATATTTATTTCTCCTCACTAGATAGCGCTATTTTTTGTCTTTAGTTAGTGTTATTTGCTTTCCTACATTCTTGGGTCATTGACAAAAGGTGGCTGTTTTACTATCAGTAACCAAAATCAGTTTGTGTTTTCAGGTTTAGAGGTAAAACTAAATTATTTAATGCTAATCTCTGCATTGTACGGTCTCTTCTTGTAGTCCTTTGTACCGAAGCCCAGTACAGTACTTTTTAATTTCTCCATTAAATTGTTTCTCCTTTTCTATTACTGTCTGGTGTAATTGTGTTGTAATGGAATTCAGCAACTTTGCATTTATTGCAGGTTCACAGCAAAACAGGTTTTTCCCCCAAGTAAATATTAATTTCTTCAAAAAAGCTGAATTGCTTTGGCTGCTTCCACCTCTTTGTCCTCAATGGAAAAGAAACTAGACCATAGGATTACACTCCATTGCAAAAGCTGTTGTTTGTGATTCCAGAAACAGAACCATTGGTTTATATGATGCTTTTAGTTAAGGGTTTAATAAAAAAAAAAAAAAAAAAAAAAAGACAGAGTCTTTACCCTTGGACAAATTTCCCCTGGGTAGCCTGACTGTTGACTGATTGAGTGCTGTGGGGAAAGTTCCATCTGCTGAGCATAATCAAGCGTGTGTCTTATTAGAATGGCTTTGTTTTTTCCGCAGATATTTCTGAAAGTGAATGAATTAAGCATAGCTACACAATAATAGGAGCATAATTAACAAACAAATAAAGAATGTGCAAATTAATTTTTTAATTATGTGTGAATTGGTATGTAGCTTCAGTAAGTACTCATTTTACAGCTTATATTCTGTGTACACTTAATACCAAAACAGACTCAATAAATCTATATTTTAATAGAATTATCTCTAGGGTATGGTGCACCATGGAAGGAAGGAATGTCTAATCAAAAACCTAATAAATGCATACAATTGATGAAAACCGAACTTCCTGTTCAATTCAATTCAATTCAATTCAATTCAAGTTTATTTGTATAGCGCTTTTTACAATAGACATTGTCTCAAAGCAGCTTTACAGAACATAAACATAGAACAGAAGGTAGACATAATTAATGATAAAGGAAATAACGAATAATAAAAGAAATAAGAATTAACAGAATACAAATTCTAGGTTATTATTAGATGTATATAGTTCACAATGTGTATGTATTTATTCCCCTATGAGCAAGTCTGAGGGGACTCAGGCAGCAGTGGCAAGGAAAAACTCCCTTCCTGCCATTGAGTCTCTTTATCACAGTAAATATCTGTGCAGAGCACACAATATCATGAAGGGCTCCTTCCGCCCTAGTCACAAACTGTTCAACGTCCTTTCATCCAGGAAGAGATTCAGGACCATCTGCACCAGAACCAGCAGTTTAATTGGCCATTTATTTCCCCACAAACATTAACTTACTGAACTTTACACTACTCTGCTAGGACCCTGTACATTCTGTTACATATCTTGCTTACCCAAGTTTACATCCATTTATGTATATTATTTGTACATATACTGTACATTTCTAGGTTACTCTTGTACATACAATGTATATAACACACACATATGTACAGTATATATAATTATTTTTTACACATATTTTCTATCTATCTATCTATCTATCTATCTATCTATCTATCTATCTATCTATCTATCTATCTATCTATCTATCTATCTATCTATCTATCTATCTATCTATCTAATAAATTTCTGTTTCTAATAAACATCACACAGAAAGCTCCCATCACCTTCAGGGGACCTTTTCATAGTCAAGAATTTATGCAAGAAGATAGAATGTAAATATATTGTTTTTAATGCTTTACTACTCGTTTAACCATATCATCGAAAGTTTTAATAAAATTAATAATATTAAAGTCTAACATTTCAACCTATTGTCTGTAATTCTTTATTACAGAGCCAGTGGTTTTCCCAAGACACCATATATGAGGAAAATAATATTAAAATATTAGTCAGTAAATCTATTGACTTTCCATTTACTATTATTTGTCTTACTCCTGCCAGCATCTTTACAGGGAAAGCTAAAAAGATTCAATTGAGATTCAAATCTCACACCTACACTTACACACACCTCTCCTTATAAAATACTATTAAAAAGCTTTGTGGATGCTTAAAAAAATTTCTGCACCGTCCCATAAACTACAGCTTCTGAACTTCACCAAGCACCATTTGAGATGAGCTTGAGTCTATGATGAAATATTAAGACTAAAATCACACTTTGTGGTCATACATACCATTTGACATGTTTGGCAAATCAAGAAGAAGAAGCATCATCGGGTATCAAGGCAGGGTACACACTGCCAACCCACCGCAGGGCATACACTCTCTCATTCACTCACGCAATCACAAACTAGGGAATTTTCCAGAGATGCCAATCAACCTACCATGCATGTCTTTGGACCTGGGGAGGAAACCGGAGTACCCAGAGGAAACCCCCGAGGCACAGGGAGAACATGCAAACTCCACACACACAAGGCGGAAGCGGGAATCAAACCCCAACCCTGGAGGTGTGAGGGTGTGAGGTGAACATGCTAACCACTAAGCCACCGTGCCCCCCTCAGAAATTTAAAATGTTAATTTAATATTAATCATGATGCTGCATCATTTAAATAAATTTAAAGAAATTTCTGCATATGTGAATACAAATACAGAAATACTTCTTTAAATCACAAATAGCAACCTTCAGAATTATAAGCCCACCATCACCATCACAGATATGTCTGGTTTAGGAGAAATAGGAGCCTGAGCTTTAATGTTTGACTTTCATATACAGTACAGCTACACTGATTAATTAAGGGGGCACACTACCAAGGTTAGGTGATGCAGAAAATGTTTCATATGTATTCATACCACTTTTCATCCTAGACATTGATACTGAGATTCAAAAATACAAGGAAACCCACAGATGAAATGGTTTAATATTGTACATGGTCCAAAATATGACCCACTGTAGTTAAAATAAAGACAAACAGCTGTTCAGTGGTAGTGAAATGGGGAAAATTAGTTTACGTATGTATTATTTGTTCTACAAGGTATAACATCTGTATTTTCATTTAAGGTAGCAAATTTAAAAAAACTGTATTTGATATTTAAGAAACAGTAGAAATATGACCAATCAGTAAGATGAGAAAATGCCCTTCAATAATATGTATATTATAGATCAATGGGTATCCAAACTTGTTTGAAAAGGGGCAGATTAGACCACATCAGAATACCCAGAGCATGCCATTTCCCAGCGCAAGTGACTGCTAGCAAAAGGGGCAGAACTCTGAGAAAACTTTATATTCATATCATGCACAGACTCATGTAGAGGAACCTCAAGTGAGTCCTTCAAAAGGGAAGGTCTCATGCTGAGTTCCTGGGGATTTTTGTGGATGGAGGTGTCTCAGTGGTGTCCCATTTTCCCCAGATTTCCTCAATAGTGCTGCGGCATGAAGTGTTGGCTACCGTGTAACTTTAATGTGGATAGTGAGTTACTACTGACATGTTTCTTATAACAGCTTCCAGCTAAGGCCCCTAATTGCCCAAATGTTATGGGGTCTTGCATTTCGGGGATGTTCTGGCCTGAAACATAACTGTGCCAAAAATGGGGGTGCCAAATCCCTCTGTCCATTTGTGATGGCAAAACTGCTCAAGGAAAAAGCAACCAGATGCTGACCATTAGCAAAACAGTAATGAAAACGAGGTTTTGATGGCAATCTTGGAGCCCAACTAGAATCCCTACTTACTTAATTATAAAATGACATTTCAAAGCTGGTATGAACAACCCGAATACCAGATGGATTTTCCTCAATTCCAGTTGGTTGATGAATGGTCATATGCTCCCTGTACCCTGTCAGCACAATGCTCCTCAATCTGTAAGGGTGACTTTCTTTTTGATAGAGCACTGCTCCCAACCAGACTAATTTTTTTTTTATTTGGCATTCCCTGCATCTCCAGCAATATTCTCTTGCTGTGTTAAGGACAATTAAGGCATTTGATTTAGAAGCCTGTCTGAAAGGCATATATCTCCAAACAATGGGGGATCACCAGTGATCACCACCTAATAAAGCAGTTTGATGAGCAAAAAATTATTCCCTTTTTTTACTGCCCACCTTTTACTCAGAATTACTCACCAAATAGCAAAGGCACACTGGTGAAAGTCAACTATGAGGTACAGTATAGAGAACGGACACTAGAAACACATGCCCCCTTCATTAAACAGAAAGAGCACTTCTTGTTGCTCTGGCAACGGCACAGCCAGAGAGACATAAGTTGGGATAGCAGTGTTCGAAATCTTGAAGACGTCTCACCATCAACAGATTCAGTCTTGTAGTCAGAGCAGAAGCACTTGGAAGTGTTAAAGGGCTCCATTTAGGGGCCCGCCATGTCCACTCCCCTGAATTTCTTCTCCTTTTGTGTTCTGTACCAGGTGTTTGATGATGAGGTTTAGTAACATCCTAGTAACATCCATCATTTGGAAGCTCTCTGAGTGAGAGTCAAAGAACGACACCATAGAAACAAATTGTCTGGCAATCACGTGGGCTGTGCTCATTAACTTGAGGGGTGTCAATGTGTCAATGACCAATGTGTCAAAGGCCATTTTGAGCCATAAACAAGTGTGAACTAACTCTCTCTCTCTCTCTCTCTCTCTCTCTCTCTCTCTCTCTCTCTCTCTCTCTCTCTCTCTCTCTCTCTCTCTCTCTCTCTCTCTCTCTCTGTCTCTCTCTCATGTGCCAAGGTGTATGAGTTAAAAATATAGGTTCACATGCATTCCTTGCCTTAGAAGCACACTGCCAAAAGCTTTATAAATTAGTTTATCAGTTTATTAGTAAATTTTTTGAAAAAAAATGCAAGGTTTCTGTTGGTTATTAATATAACTGTATGTGGCAACAAGGATATGGTCCTGTGTGTGAATAGAAATGGTTGATAAGTAGCCTATTTATATTGGGGCAATACCAGAGGGACAACGAATGCTTGTCCAAGCATTTTCCTTAGTCAGACTATTAAACACTACACTCGGTGTATGTGTTGATCATTATTATTTCCTTTTAGAGTGAAGTATAGAAGCAGGGCTAAACAGAACAATGCTCAGTATCTCTCTCTGCCTGCCTCCCGAGTCCTTGTTTTCGTTTATCATGGTGTTACAAGGTGTTACTGATTCAGTCTAACATTAATGCATGGTAATTAAATTCATGTTAAAAGCATGTTAATTTATGTCAAAAGTCCTTAGTGTTGTTTCCATATGCAATTACACAGCACTCCACTTCTGTCACACAGCACTCTCATTCTTATCAGTACGCTAAATTATCACTCTGAATCTGATTTTGAAATTTGTCTGTCACGCATCATTCAGTTCAATTCAATTTATTTACTTAAAACAACTGACATTGTTTAAAGCAGCTTTACAAAAGCATAGAATAAGAATTAAAATGGTAAAGTTTAAAATTAAATGACTAATTTTCTCTAACATCTCTCCTTATTTAGCAAGCCTGCATCATCATGTTTTTTTCTCATTTAGTTTGCTTATGATCATGCTTACAATTTAAAAAAAAAAAAATCTTTATCAATTTGGTTCTGTTATTTCCAGAAACATTCTTAATTTCATGGCTAACATTTGTCAGTGACACAATAAATTAGCATATACTTGATTTCTCTGTTTCTGTTAGGCCTTCTTTCACTGTCTTTCAAGTCTATTGATGAGTCATGTTCCATGAAACCTTCCTTGGAGTGATGACACTATATTTAACCTTTATTCATGAGCTCTGGTGCAAACTCCAGACACATTTGCAAGTCTAATGCTTGTAGCTGCCAAAAACTTTCATTCCCTTAAGTGAAAAGTGCAAATACTGACACTCTCAAGTTCTGGTTTTTAGTATACAATCTCTGAGTGCCATCCAGTGGTGGATATTGATCTAGAGCTTTACAGTACAGTATGTCTCTGTGTAATTTTTTATCTTCTCAGAAAAGCTGGGCCAAAAAAATGAGCTTTATTGAATAGCACTGTGTTCACTGGAAATATAATTTATTTAGTTTGTCATCATTTGGCTAACTGATATAGAAACTGTGCATCACTTTACAAATGGCTTCACTTATCATGAGATGAAATAATCTTTAGTAAACTCCTTCATTGTCATGTCTACTGCAATGATTTATGTATGCCAACATGTCCAGTAAAAAGCTGAATACTTTTACTGAATAGCCAAACACTGCAATAGGAAGCCTTCTCTCTTGCACAACTGATTTAGCATTTATGTCTGCCTCAACCATTTTTCTTCTCTAATGCATACATCTCTGTTCCTAACCACAAGAGGATGCTGCTCTCTCACTGAAAGAGTAGATGGGTAGATGATCTTTCATCTGGATGTTTGCATGCAATAAATTTGCTATAGGTTTTTAAAGGCTAATGAAGTAAAACAAGCCGATATGTTAAATGCATACTATGATCATATGTATACTATGATAACACTATGAATTTCTAAAGATTTAATCATATTATACATTTTACAGTTCATTTTGCTGTAGAGAATTTATGTGTTAAGCTGTTTGTTCTCCCTCTTTGTCTGGTGAAGTAATTTTGAGAAATGTTTCTGAACAAGCGATGATGTTTTCATAATCATCTTTAGTTCATGTGAACAGAAAAGAAAGCTGAGCTACAGCAGGGTCATTTAATAGAAATGTAAACCATACAGTAGTATGCTATAATGTTACTAGAATGTTACTTTTTGATTGGTTAAATGCTTTACTGTATTAGGTGTGGCATTTTAGATGGAAAATTACAAAACTACATAAAAACTACATCTTACAGTGAGTTAAAGTAAACTTTTATTATCACAAACAAATCTACAATTAAATCCCCAGGACTTTTTTGTGATCTAGTCTGAACTTTACTCATTTAATGACATACTTCTTTATAAAAAAAGAAATCTGGAACTTAATAAATACATTGTAATCATATAAATGAATGCATTTTGGAGGATAGTAAATATAATCCATGTAACTCATTTACTCAAGTACATTAGCCAGCAAGTTGAATTATAATAATGGGTAAATTCTAACCACATTAACAGTAATAATTGCAACATAAAAAAAAAATACATCACTTTTATTTATATATTTTTATTTCACTTTTAAATTCTATTCTATAGGTTTGTTTTAATTCTGTGTGCTGTAAGATTTTAAAATAAACAATAATGTTCTTTTGTAGAGCCTTCCAACACAAGTTCTTTTCAGGTTTACACCTCTTTTGGAACCTCTGGATTATTTTAGATTTCTGTCTAGATTTTCTCATCATGTCTGTATGGGTTTCTTCAGGGTTCTCTGGTTCCTATCCACATCCCATCCAGGTTGTATTCCTGCCTCATATAGTGTGTTCCTGGGATAGATTCTGGATCCACCAAGACCATGACAAGACTAATGTGGTTACTGGAAGTACTGATTGAGTGAGTGAGGACATTACATTGTAAATATATTAATGCAAATCCTGTGGTTGAGTTTATACTATGCTGAGAGGCCTGATCTTTTCCATGACCCTGTGCGACAAAGGCAAATGTAATGAAAAGCGTCAGTTCATACACATATGAATTATCTTTATTAGTTCATTATTATTTTGTCCCAAGTTAATGTTTTACATTCAAACTCACATGAGGTTTGATAAAATGACAAGAAGTAAAAGCTTATAGCCACCATGAGCGATATAACTCCCCAGATGGTTAATGTGAAGCGTGTGCGAGCAGCATACTGTACATGTCTCATTTAACAGTAAATCAAGTCTAACCCAAAGTACATTTTAATGAGAAGATTATTCAACAGCTTACATCTATACAAAACAGTCTACTGCATTAAGGGAAACACTGTTGTATGGTTCTACATATCACTTACTGTTCAGAGTTCAGGCTGAGGAATAAACTAAAGAACATAGTTTGAAAAAGCTTTGTTGTCACTGCAGGCAAAAACAGAGGCCATGTGTAGAACCTTATATGTGTTTCTCTATCAAGAAAGGTTCCACACCAGAACCCCAAACATGTAGTTTTTCATTGTAGGTTTACTTTGAACAGAAGATTATAGATGTCTTGCAGTGATTACAGGATCCCTGTGATGTCTGCACCTCCAATCTCTTTTCATAGGTTTTCTAATCTTCTGAAAAACAACCAAAAATAAAGTCTACAACACCAGCCTGTATTAATCAAGACCTTTCTCCTTTGTATGACCCTGCATACCTGCTTGTTATAATGCTCATATGAGACACATTTGGTGTCATTTTCCTGATCTTTCGGCTACAGTGTGATGTTTTTCTACCCAGTGGGATAGGGCAAAGGTTGTTCTGCATCCAGGTTTGTTTTTCCATCCAATTCTTTTCTGTTGTCATGTACATTGGTCCTGAATATTATGTATTTGTGTGTGTGTGTGTGTGTGTGTGTGTGTGTGTGTGTGTGTGTGTGTGTGTGTGTGTGTGTGTGTGTGTGTGTGTGTGTGTGTGTGTGTGTGTGTGTGTTTATCCTACACTTTTTGCTCTCATCTCACTGTCATGCATTTTACAAATCATGTTATACAGTCGGATGTGTCATACTGTAACATTTGTTTTGTATCATAGACCTGAACAAATGTTATGTTGCTCTAATGTCCACAAGTTATAAAGAAATACGACATCAAAACTCCACCTGACTATAGTGGTGTACAGAAGCCATTGTACTTCAGCTTCTCATTTTAATCATAACCCAAGTGTATTGCAGAATTGCAAAACTTCAGCAATGGTATCTCTCTCCTGGAAAAATAATGGTAATGGTTCTAGGCCACATTCCCAATAGAATGTAAATAATAGTCTGGTAGACTGCAAGTGTCTGTCCAGTGATTTTTCTGTGTTTAGCTACCTATACACTTACCTAAACACTTTTCTAAGTGTTTTTCTAAAGGACTACCATATTTTCTGGCAATGATTTAAGAATGATTTCTCTCTAGCCACCTTGTATGAAAATATTAAAATAACTAAAATATTAGGTCTGTTACAGATGATGATGTTTATTTTATATCCAATCAAATCTTATTACTTAACTGTGATCCTAACCTTTGCATCCTTGCCTGGTACTCTAGAAATGAAAACCTTGTCTTTTGGAAAGATTTTGAAAAGGCTATTTAAAATGTACAGGAAACTACTCTGACCCTGACACTCCCTTTAACCCAACTGCTACCACATCATAAGCCTCAGCAATGAACAACTTAAGGAGAGAGAGAGAGAGAGAGAGAGAGAGAGAGAGAGAGAGAGAGAGAGAGAGAGAGAGAGAGAGAGAGAGAGAGAGAGAGAGAGAGAGAGAGACAGAGACAGAGACAGAGACAGAGACAGAGACAGAGACAGAGACAGAGAGAGAAAAATGTAGCTGAGGAGAAGAGGTTGGAGACGCAGGGAGGGGAGAGAGAATGAAAAAGACAACGTGGCAGACAGCAATGCACTGTCATTTTTGGAGCTGGTAAAATTTCTGAAGGTTCACCTGAGGTGGCAAAGGAGACTGTGTGGACTAAAGGCATCAATCAAATAAATTACCAAATCATTTATACCTGGAATTATGCACAAACTAGTCCATACCTCAGGTTCAATTTGAGGATATTTACTTTTTTATAAACACTTTTTCAATGATATACATTTTTACACACCATTTCTCCATTTCTGCCAGCCAAATATATTTTGACAATTGTCTGTTGTTGCATTTTTAGGTCATATAAAACAGAACTAAAAAAAGTATTTTGTAGAATTTCTTCTGCTCATTTTCCTTCTTTGCATCCCATCTTGGTTTCTCTGTGAAACCATTAAAAATATCTCCAGGCAGTTTACATACAAAACAAAAATCTGTTCTGATTTAATGGTGCACAGTAAATATATAACCTTATATAAATACCTTTGAAGTAAAACTTCAGTGTTTCAGTGTTTCCAACTTCTCAGTTCAAACAACGTATTTGGTTATGTAATATACGTCATGTCAATTATGTATAATGGAAGTAAGATAACATTTTTAATTAAAAATCATTGGCCCTGAATATTAATGTGCTTTGTAAACTCATAACAAACCATTTAGTTCCACAGCATTAAAGCTAGGATTTTTTTTTAAACTTTTCTCAATTTAAGAGGTTATACCTTATTGTAATCTTCTTGTTGTTATAAAATATCAATTAGGAAGTCTTATGACTGATAACCTACAGAAACATACAGCAAATAAGATGACTATTCTTACACTAGAAGGGATGGTTGGTTAGTTTCTTAACTAAATGACTCATGAGTTTTAGGATTTCTAATAAGGATAATTTTAGCTATATTTTCTGCTTGTAATTTTTTTAAGAATAATTTACTGACATTTGGGGGGTTAATTTTTTTCTTTAATGTAGCAACTTTCCAAATTTAGGCAACTCTGTTTTTCCTGTCATCCTGACTTTTCTATTCAGCCACTGCATCTGCACACTCAGAAGAAAAGTTATAAACTGCTAATGTTTAGGCAGCCAATTTATTTGTTGTTCAATGATTCTGTTTAAATCTATGTCTTACACAAAGAGCATAGACAGGCATAAATAACGAACACCATTACAGGAGTGTTGTGTCAATTTTGAAAGTACTTGTATTTAAACTCTCACACACATTCATAGTCATGCACTGCTATAACTCAATTACATCACTCAAATCATGACTTTGGTGTTTAACTTACCTTGTTAACTTTTGTACAGTGACAGGGAAGCCCCTGTATGGGGTGGGCAGTTAGGACTCGAAACCCCCTGTTTAAATGAAGGTGGGAAAATACAAGGAAATAGGAGGAGTATAGCTTGATGGGTGCTTGATGAGGGAGGGTATTTCTCTCAGATTCAGCGAGAGTGATATATGCAAGTCCCACCCAATTATAGCCCCTTAATCATAAGAATTTTTGTACTTAGGAAGAGACCAGTCTTCAAAATACCAAATGATCTATTGAGGAGGAGGTGAAGAATGACACCATTCCCTGCTCATGTGTATGTACCTTAAAACACTTCATTCCTTCCTTCTGCTGTGAATTTTTTCCAGTCTGAGAGAGAGAGAGAGAGAGAGAGAGAGAGAGAGAGAGAGAGAGAGAGAGAGAGAGAGAGAGAGAGAGAGAGAGAGAGAGAGAGAAAGCATGTGAGGGAGGGGCAGCAGCGTTTGTGACTGTGGAAAATGAATCACAGAAGCTGAGGGGAGGCAAAGAAGAGAAACACATCTGGCCAAAAAAGACAAAAGAAAAAAAGAAAACATTTGTGGGTCTTATATCACTTTTCCATTAAGTTCTTTTCATTTCTTGTCAATTCTCTAGCTTTACTAGCTGACCGTAGATTAAAAATTACAAATAAATTCAGCTGCAATTCACTATGGACCTTGCTTTGTGGATTTTTTGACCATTTTAGGCTTCTTCTGAAGTACACTTGAAATTTGAACCCTGCCATCCACTTTGGTAGACTATATACAACCTACTAGTTTAAGCCTTCCTAAAGAGTAACTCAGCACCCACAACATTGCTAGCTTGTTTCTAATGTTATGTTTTTCTAGACTGGAAACTGTTGTCCTAAATTCTGACCCATCTTCCCCCTGAAGGAGGAGCTCAACAGCAACTCAAACTGCGGCTGCAAGACTCCAAATCTCTTTGGCTGGCGTTGTATATCATTAGGATTTTTTCCTTTTCTTTCTGAGGATGTGTACAGCAAAGAGCAGGCCTTGAAATCCTTTCTTTGGTCCTGCAGCCACGTCATCTACTTCTGAAACAAATAGAATCATGCATGAGAAAATGAAAATGCATGAGTTGGCCTGCCAACCTCTGGCTTTCCTTCAAACATAACTTTCATCCAAACGAAGACTTTTCAGATAGTGCTTGAGCATGAAACTGCGTTATAAAATGAGTAGATGAACAGTTATTTGTCCAGCAGAACTCTGAAATATGCTTCATAATTTTGGTAAAATTTTAAATTGACATCAGCAGAGTGCAAAGGATAAGTGTAATGTGATGGAAAAAGTGAAAAGAGGAAAAAGAGAGAATTTCAGATTTCATGGAGGAAACCCAGATGGATAAGAAACCTTGGACAGGATTTTAAAGCACATCCCACTTCAACTAGCCCTCCCTCTTTACCACTCTTCCCATTGCTCTAAAACATATGCCACAAAAACCCATGAATATGCAAAAATTAAAAAAAAAATACCTAACATCCAACACCAATTCCATTGAAATGACAAATGTTATTCAGGAATATCATGAAGCAGCAATGCAGCCATACAAACATACAAAAAAAAAAAGTGTAAATATCCAGGTCAATCTGCCTACAGGGTCAATAGAGGGTCAAGGCATTAATGGAGTATCACTAAGTATATTTCTACATTTAACTGCATGACATAATGTATATTTCAGATTTGTCTGCAGTCATTACTGCCAATCAATGCTCCCTTTGCGGCCTGCATGCACTCACATGTACACAGACACTCACACACTGATGACAGTAGAAGATCAGATGAGAGTAAACACTGCGGCAATGTTGTGAACTAGCAGAGGGGATGTCTGGATCTCGGGTAACTATTGAATGTGTTTGTCTAGTGGCCCCTGGGACAAGCAGAGGAAACAGCACCGTGTCCAACTCTGCAAGATTTCTTCTGTCGGCTACAGGCTAAGCAAATAACCACTCACTGCCTCATTCAAGCTATTCAAGCTTCACAACTTATAGATTTCATTTACCTGCAGTGTGTGTGTGTGTGTGTGTGTGTGTGTGTGTGTGTGTGTGTGTGTGTGTGTGTGTGTGTGTGTGTGTGTGTGTGTGTGTGTGTGTGTGTGTGTGTGTGCGTGTTTTATTTGCCAGAATGAGAGGCAGAGATATGGAGAGGGGGAGTTGATAGGTAGCTAAATTCCACTGTAGCATGTAGAAGCTAGCCATGCCAAGCCAGGTGTTTTTCACCCTGCAGGCACATTGCCATTTCACCTTTGTCAGTGTGAACATTTTATTCAGGAAGGATGGCAAGGTGGCACAATATGAAACTTTTAATTGAGCCAAATATTATATTATCGCATGGAATTTGACTTCTTACCTAATTACTGCTATTGTGGCAAAAAATCACTTAAGTAAAAGTAAATGTAGTAATAAAGACAATTATTCAACTAATTAATAATCTAGTATATTATTCTTATAGGGGAAAAAGACCCTGCTATTTTTTAATTACTAATTACATCTATAATTAATATAACTAATCTCAAGAATGTTCTATAACTTCAAGCTTCAAATGTTCTATATCTTCCAACCAAATGCTGAAATGACAGTAACTATATAAAGAAAGCTAGCATTATCTGGTGGAATATCACTAGCACATTATCCTGAGGGTTACCCTTAGGCCATGAGTGTCAATAAGAGCTCTTGGGTATATTTAACACAAGTTTAAGTTTAATACATGATTAATTCAAAACTCTTAAAATATCCTGTTAGATAGCCTCAAACATCCGGCTACAGTATCAATTTCCTTCCTGAGCTAAAAGGTTAGCAAAGCCAAAGTTTGAATAGTTATTCTTACAAATTTCACTATCTCCTTATCTCCTCTTTCTAGCCTTTCTTTAAACCACTACAATAGAAAATGCTTAAAAGTTTCACCAGTGAATGTGACAATGCCTTGAAGAAGACGATCTTTTTACCCCTAACAGACATTTTTTGCTTTAAAGGTAAATAACTGTAGGCTGGGGTGTAGGAACAAAATGAATCCATCTGATTTACCTCAAGTCTGTAATAGAAACATTATAGCAGCAGGCTGTAATTCCAGGTTTCTACATTTCTGCTGGCTCAAACATTATCTGAAAAGCAGAGTTAATCATGAGTAATTGCACATGATGCATATCTGTCTCACACACAAACCCAATCATCAGCAAAATGTCTCTGCTCATGACACATGCTTTATGATGGACATTGAATGGAGTTTTGATTCATTTTTGTAACAGCAAGGCTTGGACAGTGGTAGGTCTTACGCAAGGCAAATCACAGGCTTATATTAAAGCACTCATTCAAATACAGAATTATTGTATAATTATGAGGAGACAATAATGTAGTATATTCATTGCACTTTATGTATATCGAGGTAGGAAAAACAGGTTGGAAATTATGTCTGTCAAGCTAAGTTTCTTATAAAATCAGTGGGGTTGTAAGTTTTAGTCAGACAAGCATCATGATGTACAAACTATAACATCTACCTTAAAACTTATTGTTAACAAAACAGTTAATTCTGGTCGACTACTTTGATTAGATAAGTGGCATTCCTAGAGTGCTAATGCCTTGCATGTCAATTAGCAATGCTCTATCCAGCTGTGGCATCTTCATGAGCAAAAATAAACAAAGTAGTTGGTCATAGTCTTTCTGAAATGTTGAAACTGTTCTATATCCAATTCTTGTTTATAGAACTAGCTTTATAGAATTATCACAATCATGATGTCATAGTGAATATACACGAGGACATCACAGAGGACATTACAGAGGACATAACAGAGAGGACATCACAGAGGACTTTACAAAGAGGACTTCACAGAGAAGACATCACAGAGGACTTCACAGAGAGGACACCACAAAGAGGACAGAAAAGAGAGGAAATCACAGAGAGGACATCACAGAGGCTTTCATAGAGAAGCCATCATAGATTACATCACAAAGTGTACATCACAGAGGACTTTACAGAAAACGTCACTGAGAGGACATCACAGAGGACCTCACAGAGGACATAACAGAAGACTTTACAGAGGACTTTACAGAGTGGACATCACAGAGGACTTCATAGAGGACTTCACAGAGATTACATCATAGATTACATCACAGAGAGCAGATCACAGAGAACACATCACAGAGAAGACATAACAGAGAGGAAATCAGAGAGGACACCATAAAGAGGACAGAAAAGAGAGGAAATCACAGAGAGGACATCACAGAGAGGACATCACAGAGGCTATCATAGAGAAGCCATCATAGATTACATCACAAAGTGTACATCACAGAGGACTTTACAGAAAACTTCACTGAGAGGACATCACAGAGGAACTCACAGAGGACCTCACAGAAGACATCACAGAGGACTTTACAGAGGACTTTACAAAGTGGACATCACAGAGGACATCACAGAGGACTTTACAGGGTGGACATCACAGAGAACATCACAGAGGACTTTACAGAGGAGAACATCACAGTGTACCTCACAGAGGACATCACAGAGGACTTTACAGGACCTACGGAACAATCACAGACATGCTGTAAAACGGTTCTAAAAAATTATCACACACACACACTGTGCTGTTTTAGTGAATGTAATCACAGATTACAGCTGTGCTGATTACAACAGAGTACATAAAGTACAACAGCACTCTTGTTCACTTTTGCTGAAATAAAGCATTTGCTAATTATATTTGTATAATTCATATTTATTATTTAATATTTACATATTTATAATACGAATTCTGTGGTTCTTCTGACATCAACAATTAAAGCAGCTTATCACAATAATGACCACAGAGTGCAACATGGCATTGCTACACAACAGGACTCATGATGATGTATGGCATCTGTCATGACACACTGATGATGTGGTTGTCACTTTTTTTTTTTGGCTGAACAGTCCTTACATTCTAATAGCTATTACTAAGAAGTCCTAAGTAAAAGTGACTGCTCTGTAATCAACAAAGCTGGATGTAGAAAGTGGATATTAACCTTCTGTCATTGTTATTTTTAATATTATCTTAGGAATTTCACAGTTCTTTTAAAATGCTAGCTTAGTTTTCAATTTGAGAACCAATTCCAAACACAGAAAACACAGAAAGTCAAAATTTTGTCAAATTTTCAATTTGGATAAAAGACTAAGATTTAGTCTAAGACACAGTAAAGCGTACCGATTCAAATCCTAAAAATGGTTAAAAAAATAAATAAATAAAAAATGACCAGACTTTCTGTGCACAGTGAAATGAAGCTAGAAAACCAGAGAATGGGTGTAATTTGAGAGAGACTAATCTGCCACAGCACCAGTCAGGGCTTGTCCTTACACACTTCATGACCTGAGGGTGTGTATTCTCCATTCTCTACTCTACATCGCTCTGAACTCTTCTTTACTTCCCCTAGCAACAGTGCAGTGCTTTTTTAGTGTGTTTAATAAAGTTCTACATTAAACCTGATTATTAAACAGTATGTTGTTGTTTAATAAACTCCCATAGCTTCTTATAGAACACTTACATAACACAGGAATTTAGTAGCTAATACTAAATTCTGCAAACATGTAAGAGTGCACTTCTATGTGTCTACCATCATATCCATGTGTAATATAAATGCAACAGGTTCCAAAAATGAAAAATTATTAGAAAGTCTCATAATGAATGCAGAAGATGTAGTAAAGAAAATGATGGCAAAGATCAAGGATCTCTATTAACTTCCAGGCTGCTAATCACAGATACCATGTTATTCAGTATAGTTCAGATTTTTTTCCTTAGAAAAAGCTGAGCATGTATATCATGAGGATACTGAATACTATCTCAGAAACCACAAACAGTATATCTCATATTCATGCTGATCACCACTAGATTACTAACTAGCTAGATTACTAACACTTTTTTGTTTTGTTTTATACATGTGGTCACATATCTTTAAATATAATAAGGTTTGTGTGTAAATTACATTTAATGCCCAAAACGATGAACAGAGCTCTCAACACTTATTTTTATTTTGCTGCACTTCAGAACTTTCTGGAAGCTTTGTGCTCATCATTAAGCTGCATCTGAACAATGTCAGGTATGTTGTCAGATTAAATAACAATATTTGAAATATTATTCAACAACTAGACACATCTCCCTGCCACCCTTTGCTACATTTACCCATAAACCCTCCTTTTTGTTCTATGACACAAATACAACCTTGCTTAGGTTTAGAAATATACAAGCTTTAGAAGCACACAATAAATACACAAATCTTATATTTTAACTTGATTATATGCTGAAACTATGATGCTTGATGTAAACATTGCATATTTAGAATTCTTAAATTCAATTCATGAGCATTTAACAATTTCATTTTACAAATAAGTAAAATATTCTGGTTGCACAAATTGCATAGAACAAAAGCATCTTTTTTGCATTGTGCTTGTGAATGTCTTTTGATGGAGTGGCTTGAGACAGACATTTAGATTAAGAGTGTGTAATTGAAGGGAGGAGATGAATGGACTGCTTTAGTTACCAGGTATGGGGGAATTTAGCAAGAACTGCTAACATCTCTTACAGCATTTACTGTATAACCCTCTATGACTCATATCTACAGTATAACTGAATTATATTTTTGTTTATTTGTAAAATGCTTTATATATATATATATATATATATATATATATATATATATATATATATATATATATATATATATATATGTGTGTATATATATATATATATACACATATATATATATATATATATATATATATATATATATATATATAAAGATTTCTATAAGTAAGTGTGCTAGCTAGAAGACTACACTGAATCTCCTAAATCAAATAAATGCTAGTTACTATTGCTAGATTTAAAATTAATGTTGTTGCCTATCTTCCCAAGCACTCCATAACATTCTTTTATCTTTAATTACAGTTTTGCTGCTATATTTTTGCTCAGAGCAGCTATATTTTCTCATGCTTTATTGAAGACTTCGAGTCACCCAGACTGCAGGTGAGCACTGTGGGTGTCCTGGTACACATAGGCCAGAGAAGGAAGGATGAGACATGGGTTATTTGTCTGTAATGGCTATGTAGAGAAACATTAAATAAAGTAGGACCATGATGTCTGGGGTGTGTATTAGCATTACGGCTGGTCCTCTGATCAGCAAGCTATCACCAAGTACAGACCTTAAGTACATCCTGGAGGAAGACAATTGAAGGGTTAACATTTGAAGTGTGCTGAAATGCACACGTGGAAGAAGTCTGATTTAAGATGGAATGGCAGGGAAATCATCTTCTTGATGTCGACTCCTCCTCCTTTGTATAACCTAGAGAAAAAGAGAGCTAAGGCTGCATGGACACACCCAAGAGCTTGTGAAGATTTCAAGGGGGAGTTTTTTCCCCTCAGATTGGAATGAGAGAAGCTTGAGGCAAGTTTGTGTCTATCCAAACCTATGACAAATCTGAGAATGGTTGTTTCTTGAACTATGTATGTGAAGCACTACATCAGACAAACATATACATTTGTGTTCATCTTATTACTCACAAAATTAATTAAACTCTTAGCCAGATGCCAGGATATGTGTATCTTTTTTAGGAAAAAATTATCTGAGAAATAAATATGTAGATTAGAATTAATATTCAAATGCAAGTCCTGCAAGTAAAATGGGAAACTATACGTCAATTTTACAATGTACCCCAAAAATCCTACATTACAATACTGAAATATTACAGTAGGTGCATTCTAAGGGAGATGCAAAATGATATCATTTTTACTTTTAATATATTTAATGTATTATTTCCTCAAGTTTTTTTTAAGTATATACAAACATGTACTTGACTGCATTCTTCTGTGTTCATTTGTTCATTACAGAATTATAAGCTTGTCAAAGTATGATGACATCATCACATGATCAGTTACCCTCACTGGTACATGCTTGACATATAGACAAAATGATTGGCAATGTCAAAATGCTAGAGCTTCTTGCGTGTGGTTTGTTTGTCTTTGTTTAAAAATCAGACAAGGAGAGCAAGCATGAGTTAGAAAGACAGGACTAGAGAGAGAGAGCAGGGAAAAGGCTAAAGATTTCAACCAGATGCTGTGGTTTGACGTTGGATGGCAGCCAGTAAGCATGTACTCATGCTGCAGCTATGTGGCGAGAGCAGCTCCCTCAACTCTTCAAACCCCTAACACCCCCCAACACACACTCAAACACACAATACATTTCCACCCCTTCTCTTCTTGTTATCACAGCAGACCCTAAGAGCACTTTCTGCAGGAAAAAAATTACACAACACAACACTTTTTCTTCTCGTTTAAAGCTTTTGGATTCACTGCATGTGATGTGGCATCTTGATGGGTGATGCATGACTAGCTCACCCACAGACTAGTACTGAGTGTTACAGCAGTGACATAACCAAGATGAAATGTTTTCAACAAATGAGTTAGAGCAAGCAGAACACTGAGTCTTGAGAACTGTTTAGTTGAGAGATGTTTAAGAGCATGGGGCTGCACCTCAACTTAGCAATGACTGTGATTTTCCACTGTGTGAGCTCGTTGAGGAGAGAAGGGGAGGGACTAGACAAAGGAAGGTGGAAAAATTACAGTCGACTGAAGTTCTCAACTGGAATTTCTGGCATCACCATCCAGTCCTGAAGATTTAACCAAAGGGTAGGAAAAATGAGAGGAAACTTGAGTTAAAACTGGAGCCTATAAGTAAAGGCTATAGCAGGGATACATATGCTTTAACAGTTACATCTTTCCCAAGTGCAAATTCTTGACAACCTTCAGTCATCCTTCAGCCATCTGAAATCAGCGTATGACTTTCATTTAGCAGTTTTTGTTTTAAATAAACCAACTGATAACATTATAAATGTACTACTGGAAGGGACTGAATATGCCCTTCTTCATCATGGATGTAATGTCTTCCAGGTGCCTTTGGAGGCATCTTACTGAACCGTTAAACCTCTCAAATGTCTGACCTTTTACTTCAAGCCTGAAATGTAAACAATTTAGCAAAAGTTCACGAAAAATGAATGCTGTCTTTCTTTATTATTGTATAGCTGTTATAACATGTGATAAGCTATATTTTAATAAAGATAATTCATCAGTTCCTACAGCTTAGTTACTTCATCCAGGACAACACCAAAAGCCTACAGGAGAAAATACATTGCTCATTTGCCTCAATTTTTTTGCTATCTACAAATATCACAGTCTTGTGTTTACCACAAGTATTAAAAAGTAAATGAAGGAAAGCGGTGTGCATCATTTATTTACATCTTTATTTTGATTGTTTCACAAGTATGCACCGAAGATCTTTCTGTGCTCATGAGCAAGCTCTATAGAGGCTAAATTGGCTAAAATTTATAATCCATATACTGTTAAATCCAAAATTGGTGTTATGTTCACTTAGGTTTTGGGGAATATTAAAATGGTCATTCTTTTTGTATTGAACATTTTGGAAGTCAAAAAATTATCGTCATGCAATATTGATATTGATGAATATGCTAAAGCCAGCAGAAGTTTTGTTGACAATTTATCAACACATCTAAGGGAAATGTTGATATTCTTTGCAGGTTTGTCTTGATTCCACTATCATTCTGTCTTTATAGTTTGTACAGAAACTAAACTTATGCATTCTAGCTGGCAAAATCATTTATATGTTATACATTATACATGTTATGTTCACAAAACCTGTTAATACCTGTCATCACTTATATTTTAGCAGATTTAATCAGTTCTTTTCTCACAAACCTTTTTGTATTAAGTTAATAAGACCCACAAAATGTAGCTTGTCATCACCAAAAAAACAGAAAGTACAAAGTAGTGTTTCATGAACACTTTGACAGATTCATTGATTTGCATTACAGATGATATCACTGTAGAAACTGCTTTAAACAAACCTTAATCATCTCATCAATCGCATTCAAGAATTCAACAGTACTATAGAAGAATTTGATTTATTAAACTGGGAAGACATTGTATTGCACAAAAAAACACACATCAAATTAATTCCTTAACTCCATAGTCACCATAATGTGTTTGATGTTTTTTATTTATCAATTTTGTGTTTGCACTGCTATAAAACTAATTCTCTCTTGTAAAAAAAACAAACAAAAAAAACATTACTGTTATATACACAATGAATATAAATTTTCACTAACAATCTTTAGTTCCTGTCTGTGCTGTAAACACTGCAAGCAGGAGCCACCTTGCTGCGTTTTATTTTTGTGAAAGCAGTACTTAGTGCACCATTTGTTTTCTATAAAGAAGTGAGGCAGTCATTTACTAAGCTCAACTACCGGCTGCAGTGTTTATCCTTCTTTCCTTGCTCTTATTTCAGACAGTGCACGCCTCACATTTCTGTCTCCAGGAAATATTGCAAATATGCATGCCACATCATATAAAAGTAAGCCATCAGCACAATGAGCATGTTATAAATACTCTATTTTATCAGTATCTGGTTAGGTTTCTTCAATATTTCAAATATAAAGGCATGCAGAAGATGGTTTACTATTATCTGTACTTTATACTATTTGAACAGCAATCCAGAAGAAAAGATTAGTGCAAGCTGTAGAACAGAAAGATGGAAATGTTCAGAGAAGAGAAACATTTGGTGAGAGAACCATGGGGCAGAATAAGAGCTCACATGCACTACTGATTAGATGCTACATTAACAATAGTTCCATCACTTGTTCAAACTTAGATAATATAATGAAGAAATGCTCTAGCATATTTGTAGGGCCAACAGGAATAATGATTGGCTCCATACAGAGGAGAAGAGGTTCTTATCTTGTTCCTGTTATCAACAGCTTGGTTCACAAATTAAAAACTCATTTACATTTTTTTTTACATTTGTAAGAAATATGGATTAATTAATATTATTAACACACAGCTGAATTGAAATGTCCTGTAAAGGTGTTCACATAATTGTATTAAAAACAAGGTGCCAAAATGGAGAATAAATTCCTGGCTATTTGCACCTGTGCCACTTACAGACAGCGGCGTATGGAGCCTAAGGGTGGAAATGGGTGGCTTCAGCATATGTTGTGTGAAGTTTAAATGCAGCCAGTTAAAAGGAAATTGGTGAGGCAAGTGGGGGTCTCATTACTAACAGGTGGAAGACTCCATGATGTCTTCACTTTACATGGCAGCAAGAAAGGAAATGTATCCAAATAAACAGCAAGTAAGTAAATGAAGAAAAAAACTACAGAGATACAAGTAGGTTTCTACACACAAATTCAGGTTAAATTTGTGAATAGAATCATCTGTTCTCAATGACTTTGATTGCTGTTACAGTTTTCACCTTTTCTCACTCAGGGAGAACAATTAAATGACGTGACGTGACGTGACATGACATACGGCTAAGTACAGTGACCCATACTCAGAATTTGTTCTCTGCATTTAACCCATCCAAAGTGCACACACATAGCAGCGAACACACACACACCGTGATCACACACCCGGAGCAGTGGGCAGCCATTTATGCTGCAGCGCCCGGGCAGCAGTTGGGGGGTTCGGTGCCTTGCTCAAGGGCACCTCAGTCTTTACTCCACTTTCACACAGAGTTCAAAGTAGAATCTCATTTGGAAGAAAAGAACCATTAATTTTCCAAATTAACCATTTTGCCACAAAAGCTTAAGAAAAAAATATTTCTACATTTTCGTTAAATATGTTAGTGTGTTAAAATATTTCAGTGTATTTAGACTAGGGGGTTCTTCAAGAGTTTGTAGAATTATTTGTATAGTTGATGGATCTTAGATGCTTAATAATATTCTAGCCTAAATACCTTCCTAATACTGAAACAACTATAAGGCTCAACAGAAAACCTTTATTGGTTCTCCCCAGAATGACCAAAGAACTCTTAAAGACTTATCATGTGATTAAACTGGCAGAACTGTTATGGTTCTAAGTTGTATCCAAAACATATTAAATTGCCATATGCCAGACAAATATATATATAATTATTGAAAATGTATGTATAAATGTATATTTTGTGGAGGGATGAACACTGATCCCAAAATTATTTCAGTTTGTGTTTTGATGATGTGTCTAACACATCACTCCAAAATCTCCCATAGGTTTTCAACTGGATTGGTGAATATGAAGGCCATAGCATATGATTTACATCTCTATCATTTTCACAAACCATTCAGCTCTCATGCCCTGTGGATGAAGCGATGTTAGAAGTGACCTCTGCCACCATGATAGAAACTATGAAGATCTTTGCATTTGTCTGCTGTAAACCTTTGCAAGAAGACACAAACCATGCCAGGAAAAAACAATAATGCCCCAACAGAAAATTGATTCCAACCTCTATTGTGTCCCAAAATGGATTCTCTGAACATAAATGTTATGCATACATTTTATTCATGAAGAAATAAACACTAACATACAATAGCATTTGAGTCAATGTTATGTAGACCTTTAGACATAAACTCAATTTTTTTTCTAATGAACATTTTATTCCAAGTACATTTTTTTTACAAGTATATTTTTCTGAGCCATGCTGCTTATAAGAAATGGGGACCAAATCAGAACAACTACACAGAGTACAAGATTTTGAGGTAAAGTCCAGCATGAGTGTGTTTTGCAGTCTGGCTTCACAGTCTCTGCTGCTGTTTACCTCAGAGGTCATGTCTCAGAGCTGTGGGGGATTTGTGGGGGTTGGGGTTGAAAACAACTCAGAACATTTCTCTTCTTCATGTTTAGGCAGACTGTCAAAATAATAAGGGTGGAAGGATTTATGTATGTTTGAAGGAATAAGCTGAAATGTTTGTCAACTTTATTAATGTGTTTTTAAACTTTAAATAATTTAAACTAGGAAACAAAATAATGTGAAGATGAGAGATAAATTAATAGAAAATAAACCTGACGAGTTACTGCTTTAAACTCTATTCTCTTCACAGAATGTAAGAGCACAGAAGAACACATGTGATGGGGAGGTGCAATGTCTCACATTTACATGGCTGAGATTAATATTCATGATTAACATTTTTTTTCTTGTAGATCACTGAGAAGGCGGGGCATTATTTCTAAAACACCAATAAACTAAGAGATGTGAATCACTGTGATTTTGCCCTGCTAACGTTTCGTTCTTCCCACACTCCTGGAGCCCAGTTTATCCAAGCCATTTAATTTTAGGTCTTTACTAAAGGCTTTATTTTTGCCCTTGGATTCTGGCAAAAGAACACACTGTTCTTAAGCTTGTACACTTTTGTCTTTAAACTGAACTTCATTTTACTTTGGAGTTTTTCACTTCTGCATCTTAAAAAAACAACTACAAAACATTAAAAAAAAAATTCAAAGGAGCTCCAAACAAAACTTGAAGTGAGTTTTAAGCTTGAAGTGAGTTTACCAGATGTGCACTGATATACTGCACAAAATCTGCCCATGCCAGAGAAAAAGTGAGAGAAAATAAAAGAGGGGGTGGGAGCAAGAAAGAGGAAGAGAGACAAGAAACAGACAGAGGGTTGGAGAAAGACAAAGAGAGAGAGAGAGAGAGAGAGAGAGAGAGAGAGAGAGAGAGAGAGAGAGAGAGAGAGAGAGAGAGAGAGAGAGAGAGAGGTCCCAGACAGCTGGACTCGTTTAAACTATTCCTCATGTGCTGCTTTATGGAAAAGATTTCTACATTCTACATCCAGAGAGCCTTTAACCATTTAATGACCCACCTCTACTTAGGCCTCAGGCTGTGAAGGTTTTACCACAACAATAATAAAATATCAATATGGTTTAAAATTCAGGGTACAAATTACAGGTTGGGTGGGTGGGGGGTGGGGGGTTAGCAGGGCTGACTTCCTAATGAAGAGAGAATACACTGAATGGAATGGTTTGTGTATTAAACCAATTTTATTGGAAGTTTAATAGAAAACACTAAACTATTTTCTCTCTCATATCATAATAGTACTGTATGTGGTAATGTTATAGGTCAGCTGGGGTAATAGGCAAGTTGTTTTTTAGTCATTATAAACATATTAATGCATTACAAATAAAATCGAAATGTATTTGTAATTATGTGTAATTACGAATGTAGTCATGTAAACAAAAGTGCATGAGTTTACACCTTGGCCATGACTCTTCATTGTATTCCTTCAGTGTCAGGCAGCACAGTGTCGCAGTGGGTAGCACTGCTGCCTTACAGATCCTGAGCTCAGCTTACCGCCTGTGAATCATTTCACATGTTCTCCCTGTGATCCACTGGGTAGTTGGACTGGCTATGCTAAATTGCCCCTTAACTGTGATTGTGTGTGTGCATGGTGCTCTGTGACAGACAGCCGTCCCATCCCGGCTAAATGTTCTTATGTTTCCTCTGTGCTGTACGCATATTTGGTCACACACTTCTGATAAGGATCCAGCACCAAAAAAATGTAATCTGCTTAGATAGACATCATAATGATGTGTTATTAATGCAGATGCTTAAGAGGTTATAGCCAGTGTCCAAATATTGGCAAATGGTACATACTGTAGAGCAACAATCTGCAGCATACAAATAGTTTAAACAATCATCCATACCCAAGCTTTCACTTATTTCCTTCTGATAAGTGAAAATGTATGCTTTGAGAGTGAGCATTTAAATTTTTTTTTTTTAAACATAAATTTTTAAAGCCAGCATTTCAATTCATCTGACTACTTAAAAGCCACTGGTAATGGCTTTCTATATTAGCTGTGACCTCAGCAAACTACTTTAATTCTTAAACACGTCTAACATCTCCATTAAATGATAGCTGGCTTATACTAACCAAGCAGGGGAAGGGCAGATGGCAATCAGGGTAGCTCATGGGAGTATTTCAGCTTGAATGGCAGAAGAATCTGCCCAATAGAAATAGGTTTTTCTCAATATAGAAAAATTAGAGGTAGCGTTGATCCAAGGTCATATTTTTTTAAGTCATGGAAATTTAATATTAAGTTAAATATTAAATTAGGGCCATATAACTATGTCTACAATACCAGTATCTGCACAGAATACTGAACAATGTAGTGACATTGCTGATATTAAAGTAATCTTACAATATTTAATAATTTGCCAAAGATACAAAACACTGATGTTAAGATGCAAGAGATTTATGTCTGCACAGGGATACTTCAATAAATCTACAGAAACAAGTTTCAAAATGTCCAAATTCTCTGAACCAACCATTAAATTTCATTCTCTCTGGTCATTCTTTCTGCCAGGCAACCCAGTAGCCATGAATATGTATTATATGTTAGGTCTTTGCTCTAAAACCACGGCCAGAGGTATCCACTAATTTGTCGCACTGTATATTCCAGTGACATTGTGTGGAGATATTTTTATGCCCTTTATTATGCGTTTGCTGACCAAACCTTGAGTCATGTGGATGCTGAAAAAAAGCTAAATATGTGTTAGGCAAAGCAATGGGTCCCTCCCTGTTCAGAGATTTTTGCTCTTGAGGCACAAATGCATCCTTTTACAGGTTAAAGAGGACAGAAAGATCCTGCTGCAAAAAAATTAACATTTTTCTCATCTTCTTTTTATAATACCATGAATTTGAACATAAGTTGGAGTCCCCTGATCTAAGTCTCTACATTCACCCATGTTTGTTGAGTGATTTTTCTGAAGCCTGTTCCCCTCCTCCATACTCAGGGTAAAAGCTCTGAAAGCCCCACCTACACATTTTGCACGACTCTAAAACAGTGGAAATGAAATGGCCCGCAGATGTGAGAGTTGCACACTCCAGACTGAGAGCTGGATCATTTAGAGTACATAAAGAAAACGAGTTCTCCTTAAATTGCTGCTGTTACTAGTTTTTCTGACAGTGCCCTGGGTTTCAAATATAGACTTAGGGGGGAATGTCAATGGTTATCACATTCTGATATGTGCTCAGACCCGTTCGTTTAAGTAGCAAATTCTTTTTAGGTACTGCTTGGAAGCAATAAAAATCATAGAGGTGCAGGAATTGATGAATTTGTGTAGAATGAGAATAAAAGATTTCTTTTAGAACATGAAATATAGAGGGAAGTATAGAGAGAGAAATGTTTAAGCCCTTTATTTCTCTCTGTCTGTCATATGGAAAGTTCATTACCACAAAGTCCAGAGTTAGGAAAAAAAGGATATCTGGCCGGAGAATAGCCTGTAATTTAGAAACCTCAGTCTGCGCTCTCTCTCTCTCTCTCTCTCTCTCTCTCTCTCTCTCTCTCTCTCTCTCTCTCTCTCTCTCTCTCTCTCTCTCTCTCTCTCTCTTTATTTATCTGTCTTTCTACATACCTTTGTGTGTGTGTGTGTGTGTGTGTGTGTGTGTGTGTGTGTGTGTGTGTGTGTGTGTGTGTGTGTGTGTGTGTGTGTGTGTGTGTGTGTGTGTGTGTGTGTGCGTGTGTGTGTGCGTGTGTGTGTGTCCTCACCTCAGTCAGTGAAATGAGCATGTTATTGGGAGCTCCTCCTATGTAATGACACTCTCTGTAGTCCTGCAGTTTTTCAGACAATATAACCCAAATGCCACGGAAGCGGACAACCCGCACGCTTTCCCTGCAGCTTGTATGTCGACTCCTGTTTTTTACTCAACTCTGTTTTAGTTCATGGGGTCACAAAGTTTTAGGACTGTCTTTGTTCAGTTAGTCTTTATACTATATTTAATTTAACGTAATAAAGTCTTAGAGCAGGTAATTTAGTGGTTAATATAGTTTGTGGTTTTGATATTGGGGAATGTAAGTCTGGTCAGATTCAGGAAGGTTAAGGGGTTAAACTGTATATAAATTATAAATAATAAACTGTAAAAAGCTGCAGCATCCCTGGCTCATCCCTGAGCTCCACATGTATGCTAGTTTTTACCTAATTCTCCAGTTAACTCCCACCTCCTAAAACAGCATGCCTGTAGGTGGACTGCCTTTGGTAAATTGCCCCTAGTACTAAAGGATGTGTGAATGTGTACCAGGTGTCCTGAGATGGACTGGCATCATATCTATGTTGCACTTTGTCCTATATCCAGGGAGTTGTTGCAAATTGTAAATGAATTTTTGCTTATCTTATTGGGGATGCAGTGGCTTAGTGCTAAGCATGATTGCCTTGTACCTCTATAGTTGGGGGTTGATTCCAGCCTCTGTCCCTTGTGCGCAGCATTACCACATGCTTCATAGGTTTCTTCTGGCTACCCTGGTTTCTTCCCACAGACCAAAGACTTGCACCATAGCTTTATTAGCCTTGAACCTCTATGTGTGTACATCTGTGTACACGGTGACTCTGACCAGGATAAAGTTCTTTCTGTTGTGGCTGTTTGGCCTCCTGGAAATTTGGAACTGAGTAAGAGTCATTTTAAAAGGTTCACTGAAGTCACATTATATTATCAAAAAATGAAGTTTATTAACCGATTCTATAAACACAATGCACCTTGTGACATGTAGACAAGCTCACACCTACATCACACAGGGTACTGTAGCTGTTTGTTTTACATACATAGATTATAAGCAACACATCTTCATAAAACTTAAAAAAGTACTTATTATCCAAAACATAATTGTAA
The DNA here is from genome assembly GCF_022655615.1 of Tachysurus fulvidraco. Classification (NCBI taxonomy): domain Eukaryota; kingdom Metazoa; phylum Chordata; class Actinopteri; order Siluriformes; family Bagridae; genus Tachysurus; species Tachysurus fulvidraco. The sequence goes on along the minus strand of NC_062541.1, from coordinate 8,706,705 downwards.
TACACTACATTTAATGACCATGAATGAAGAAATCTCTTTTTTAATAGTGTATTTGCCTTGCAGACGTATCATGTGTATGTGACTACATTAGAGGCTTGTTGTGAAGTTAACGCGTGTATGATATTCCAGTAGTGATTCTTTAGGAGCTGATAAGCAGGTGTAATGTACATAAACCCTGACACCATCTGCCTGCCCCTCTTACTTTCTGCCTGGGGGTATGGAGAAATCAGAGATGCTTTTCTTGGGTACAACATGAGGCTGATCTTCACAAGCAAGCAGAGTCAGGCACATCTGAAACACAGCAAAATGCAGCCCTGGAAAAACATCCACACACTCAAGACCATCAAGAACAAAAATAACGCCTGAAAAATGGCTAAAAAATCTGACACACAGTTAAACAGGGAACAATATTGAAGTTGTGACACTGGACTGTTTTAAATTTATCTTTTGTGGATATATAATGCTGCTTCAAATACTGGAGACATTATTTCCCATACTTTTTGTTACTTTTGCCTGTTATGATGTTTTGTCACATTTGACTGTATAAATATAATCAATTAGATACCGTTAAAAAGAAATTTTCTTTATTTTTCACAAATGCAATACAACTGAGTGATTTTTTTCTCCTCCACATATTCCAGCTTTGGAAGTTGAAGGTTAAATGCTTTGCTCTAAGGCCCAACAGAGGCAGCTTGGTGATGCTGGGGCTTAAACTCCAACGTTTCAATCAACAATCGAGAGTCTTACCCACTTGGGCTACAAATGACTATCGACTTCACTATTATCAGTTAAATTGACCCACACACACACAATGAGAGCATGGACATTGTGTATCCCAGCCTCAGTGTATCCCAGTCGGATCTCTGAGACATGAACATGAGTGCCACTGTTAGGGCAGCTGTGCTACTCAAGAAACTACCAAATAGGTTTTGACATATTAAATTCAAAGTATAATATCAATTAATTACAGCAATAACAAATTATTATTATTATTTTGTTCATACTAACTGAATGCAAACTCTGTCCTCAGCATACAAAGATCCCATTCCTCAAGGCATGCATTCCTTAAATTTGCTGCTGTTTTGCTTTGTTTTGGTGGACTTAACATGGTGTTTTGAGTTGTTCCTCAGTTAAATTGGAATTTTAATTATACTTTGGATATGTGCTTCTTTAAATTTCAAATAGATCGGTATTCATATTTAATAAAGTTCAATGGACAAAGTGCTAAATTTTCACATGCTTGTTGTTGTGAAGCAACCTGATTACTAAATGCAGCTATGTGAAGGCTGTTCATGTCCGACTGCAAAGTTATATGGATGCAGTTCCTCCTAAGTGCAGATTTTTGTAGAACATGCTGCATAGCTCAGCTCCTAGGCCATCTTTGAAACACATTTCCTCTTACATGCTCCTCCCCTTCAATGCTTTCCTTGCTTTGAGTTCAGCACAGTTGTCTGGATATTCCAGCAGTGACTAATATTTTACTGGCGCAGCTCTGAGAAAAAAGAATAGCAGCAGACGCCATTTTGATAAAGCTTGTTTCTCATTGCAAGCCCAGAAATCAACTACATATAGACTAAAATAGATGTATATAAATGTATATATATATAATGTCCAGTGGTGTATTGTCAATCTGCTAAGTAATTGCTAAGTAATTTATTGACATACAAGTCAAAGCTAGTAACAAGTTAACATACTGAGGGCACTGGGGGGGAAAAATTATATATTAGTGTACATACATGGCAAATGTTTGTTTTCAATGGTAAAAATAACACCATACATACACTGCTAGCAACGTCATCTAATCAAGGCTAGCCCAGGGAAAGTTCCTCTGTGTGTGTGTGTGTGTGTGTGTGTGTGTGTGTGTGTGTGTGTGTGTGTGTGTGTGTGTGTGTGTGTGTGTGTGTGTGTGTGTGTGTGTGTGTGTGTTGCACATGCTGGGTTAGTAAAGGGGTTAGAAATGCCTAGTCCATGATCCTTCCCATACAATTAACCAATGAAACAGCTGGAGGGCTGTTATAGTACTCTGTAGTTCATTAAAGCAGTTTAACAGAAGACATGGTGGTACTGCTACTGCATAATAACTGTAGGGGGATAATTTACACTACATGTTGTAGACCATAAATAGCAAACAGTGAGAACTCAGTATATCTCCTTAAACAAGTCAGTGAACCGTGAAAGGTATGCGATGCAAGCAGTGCATATGACACTCGCTCATGCAACGTCATCGCACTTGAAAATAATAAAGGTGTTTTTTTATAATACCCATTATGTATTGTATGATGGGTTGAAAATTAATGTGTGTATGTTTATAAAGACTTTATAAAATGAACAAAGAATATAAGGTCTGTAAATGTAGTTCACCTGTGAGATCTTGTGATAAGAAATAAAGCTGGCTTTAGAATACACAGATTTCTAAACCTGTAATCTTGGATTTGTACAGTATAATATCACTGATTGATCAATGACATTGTAGATGCAATGGAAAGTTGAGTAGTAAAGCAGGCAGATGCTTATTGTGTGTTCCTGCAACTCCACGTTGTACAGAGTGTCACTGTTGGAGCTTAGCTGTGGACATGTCTGGTCCTGTGGCCTGCTTGAAGCTGTGTGCTGAGACTCAGTGCTGAAACTGGATCTCTCTCACCTGCCTTTAGTGTGTAAATGCAAACCTCTTTAGCTGCATAACTTTACCCTGTAGGTGAAGTAGCATCCCCAGTCCAGTGCTTGTTGACCTCCTGGAGAATTTTTTTATCAGCTCTGAACACACCTGAGCCAGGAAAAAAAATCAAAGCTTTCACCTGGCTCAAGTGTATTAGGAAGTGAAAGCTAAGAAAAATGTAAACTGGGGGTTCTCTAGGAATTAAAATGCCAAGATATGTTAAAAGACTCATTTGATATGAAGCTGTGAAGCGCGAGTGTCTCCGGTCTGCACCACACCACCCTGCTGCACCATATCTGATCCGCGCGCGCCTCAGATGCCCAAAGCGCTGCGTAAAAGCGCGCATCTTCCGTGTGCCACCGGCCAACCTGACCTTCCCTGACCACAGGACAAGCACCACTAGTCTACAAACCCCTGCAATGTGACGCCTCAGGTACGACTAGACCCCCAATAAGAAGCCTGGGACAAAAAACGCACACGGGTTCGGATCTCGTCTGTGTCCACGTCCTCAAAAGAATGGATCTAATTAAAACGTTGCACTCGTCATCACGGTCAGAAAGTTGCCAAAGTTTGCGGGGAGTGGGCAGGGACCAGAAGCGTTCACGTGACCCACGCGGGCTGTTCTCAACTCAGGACCTCTCTAGCTTTGCTCACATCCTATTGGTTCAGAGGTGGCTCTCCGACGCGCAGTCATAGGAACCTCCTGCCGTATAAATAGGGCTGATAGGACTTTGTTATTCCAGCATCACGGCAGCAGGTTCCCGCTAAGTTTGGAGTTTAACTTTGCGTCATCACGGCTGTATGCCTGTTTGAAGAAGTGAAAAAACCAGGCACCGAGGCACAAGGAGTCTGCATGTCGGACTAGACATGCTCAGCTTTGTGGATACCCGGATTCTGTTGCTGCTTGCAGTGACATCGTACCTTGCGTCATGCCAATGTAAGTTTCAATGTGCTTCTTCTTTTTTTCTTTTTTTTTCTTTTCTGTATTCCCAAGGACCCTTAAGCCTCATTTATTCCTTTGATGACTGAGGATTCATTGGTCTGCTTGTGGCCACTATTTGGAGTTGACCTGAAGGACAGCTATCCACATTGGCTATGAAAAAAAAGAGAGAAAGAAATAAAGAAAATTAAGGATTCTGCGTGCGTTTAAAGGATGCTTCGTGATTTTACCGTGGATATCATCTTTTGAATTTGCAAATGAAGACAAGTCACTTGACCGCTGAGTAACACTGCATTAAATAGAATTTGCCTAAGGCTCTGAAGTTAGATTCATCCTACAGACTTTAACTTGGGCGTTGCAAGTCCGTCTTTTTCCAGGCGCCTGTATATGAGCGCTTGTCATAAATATAAGAAACGCCACCTGCTGGACGAATTATGTAATAGCATATTTTGGCATTCAGCATTTACTAATTTAACTGTTTGTTTCGCGATTAAGACTTAAGGTTTAGCTTAAATACAAAGCAAAACGTTAAATCAAATAGTATAATAGTAAATATTGTTACTATGAATTATTTTGTTTTTTTAATTGATAAATTATAGTATATCACTTTTTTAACCGGAATTACAAACCCAAAATCCCTATTGCAGATTTATTAGATAGCATTTTAATTAAAATGTTTTTTTTGTTTTATTTTCTAATTCATGGCTGCAGTTTTTACTTTTAAAAATCTGTAACGAGCCCCGAGGCGCCATCTAGTGGAGATTTGGTGACATAACGGCGCCGCCCTTTGAGAGCATGGTGCTGTTACAGTGAGCCACCTGTAGGAGGCGCAGGACTGGATGCTCGCCGGGGCTCAGTAGGGTTGCAGGGTGCGTTAACTCCGCCCACAAGGTCACTCATCAATCAGACTTGACTGGATGACCCCAATAACTAGAAATAGTTTATCCGGGAGACCTGATATATCTTTCATAAGCTCCTGAATTTATTTCTCTCTGTCCTTTTTTTTTTTAATTGAAAAGTATTTTTTCAGTGTATTATAATCTCATTATTATTATTATTATTATTATTATTATTATTATTATTATTATTATTATTATTATTATTATTATTATTATATAATAGTGGTGGTAGTTGATTCCAAATATTTTCCAGCATGCATAATTTGACATCTACAATAAAATTGGCAAGTAACTAAAACAAACAATATTTTAGTATTCAGTTGATATTACTATTATTAGCAGTAGTAGTACTAGTAGTAGTAGTAGTAGTAGTAATAGTAGTAGTAGTAGTAGTAATATTTGCAATATACTCCTATCCATGCAAAAGATTTTTGGTGTTATCAACACTTTGCATCTTCCTGGTGCTTCAGTGAAATGAAAAACACCAGCTAGTCAAGACAGCTGTTAATTCTGGTTCTACTACCACAAGATAAATTATATTACATTATATTCTTCATATTACATTACATATAGTAGATCAAAACATTTCACAAGCCTGAAGGTTTAATACAACAGAGTTATTTTACAGTTTTAAGTAGCAATTAGTGGGCAAGTACAGTGGAAACACCTCTTTTGTGTCTTTGCAAATCTTAGTATGCTTAGCATTGAAGTTTTAATTCCAAATGTTGTTTTTGATCACCAAAAGATTGTTAAAAACATTTTTTCTATTGAATTTTTCTAGTCATCTGATTGTTTCTAATCATTTAATTGATCATTTCTGTCTTCCTCTCTCTTTCTCCATGGCTCTTCTCCTGCCCCTTATCATCAAAGCGGTTAGTACACTTTCATGCAGTCATATTTTTCATATTCTTTAGGAGCGCAATAGAAATTCTTACCCCTTTTTCTTGAAAATGAAGGATATTCAGTGAACAGATCCATGCCAGTCTCAGATATGCCACAGTTTTCTGTCTTATCTAGATAATTCTGCAATGCTGTGTGTTTTTTCCTCTTTCCTGTCAACATGACACGAGATCATCCTATTGGCTATGGCAAATGTCAGTGAAATCAGAAACCACTCACTTCTCCTGGGCAGGCAGCTTGGGTACAATGAAACCCTTTTAGATGGCTGTCTGAAGGGGAGGCCTTTCACAGAATCAATGTGGCCTAGAAATTCACAGATGTACTGCTACACAACAGGGCCTTCAATAAATAAATAAACACATACACACACATATACACACATATATATATATACTGTATATGTGTGTATGTGTGTAGTATTGTCTTGACTTTGAGATTAAGACAGATTGTTCATTGGAATATCAGGCAATACTCTCGCATGTCTTTAAAATAAATAACATCAGTTTCCAGTTTCTACTTATTTGTCTTTACTTCTATTAGATGTATATATTTAATGTAAATGAGGCTCTTACAGGCCTTTAAACATCTTTAATCAATATATATGATATGATGCACAATCACTGATGACTAATAACTAATCCAGTGCTGACACAAGAGCATGTGAAGAGTAAATGTATATGCATGAGAGCTTAGTGAGGACTTTACTGAGAGCTTAGTAAGGACTAATGTCATTAGGCCTTATAGCCTACATGTCAAATGGCATAAGAAACTTGTGGAAAAGATGGAATAAATAAATCTTGCATTTATTTATCTTTCTTTTTGTCTAGGCTTATCTGAAGGTGAGCATGAACTGTTATGGTCATAGTGATGTATGTAGCTTGTGGGATGTTTGAACTGAGCTCATAGTTCTATAATTGGCTGTATATGATAAATATGTACTCAATAGTCAGTTTCTGTACTCAGTTTGCACATCTTCACAAGCAGCCTAAAAAGCTAATACACACTGAACCACATATATAAAGAAAGCCAATTGATTTTAGCTTATGTAAGTGAATGAATGTATGATTACAAACCTTACTAACTAAAAGTATTCGTTACAGTTGGTGATTAACTCTTTTTTATATAAATAGGGCCCAAGGGGAGATAAAGGACCTAGAGGTGATAGGGTAAGTCCGAAACCATGATTTCTCAAGATGTGTAATAGATTTTATTAATAAAAAGGGGTCAGTGAGCAAAGTTCTGACTTGTTAACCCTGTAGAAACCACACCCAGGAAATGACTGAGGCTTAACAAATAATTTCTGTAAATCTTAAAATCTTTTCTTGAATCACAGTGCAACATTATGGCCAAGAATCTATAGTTATAGTTTGTATGAGTTCATTAGTGTTATATCAAGAAATCATTGATCAAGCTACTGCAACATGGGAACTTTTTTAACAACATTACTCTGTCACTCCTAAACAGTTTGTCACTTTTATTATATTATTATATTATTAAGCAGCTCAGAGCATGTCCTAGTCAGAGTTAGCACTGAGTTCCAGGATGGACAGTTATTTTCTACATTCAGAAACTGATATCAATTTTCTCTTTCAGGGTCCTAAAGGGCCTGATGGCAAACCTGGCAAACATGGACTTCCTGGGCCCCCTGGCCCTCCCGGCCCCCCTGGTCTTAGTGGAGTAAGTCTTTTCAACTGTTTCCTTTAAAACAAATGGAGGTTTAAACTGTACTGATCTTGAGAGAATTTGGCTCAGTGTGTCTTATTGACCCATCATGTCTAAATGGGTGGTCTTACTCTTAACTTTTTGAACTAATTATATTTTAACTTTAATATTTCAGTGTTTGTGTTTATGCCACAAGTTATGTTTGTACTATGGTTTATGTGACATCCAATAATGAAATGCACATCAATTCATATTCTTTAAACTATTATTATCATTGTCAAATAAGATATTTGATGCTTTTATATGTTATTTATAACAGTCTATATTTGTCAGGGGAAAAATATTAACTTGCCTCACTTTTGAACAGAACTTTGCTGCTCAGTACGATGGCTCTAAAGGACCTGATCCTGGCCCTGGACCTATTGTGAGTGCTTGAAGTTCGACCCAAAAAAACACAACACATTTAACAATAGCTCATACAGATAATACATGAATTAATGTAGAAAATATAATGATTGTTCATTGGAAACTTATTTGTATTCTTCTGTAAAGGGTTTGATGGGACCTCGGGGCCCTAGCGGACCACCCGGTACCCCTGTAAGTAGTCTTTCTCTTGGTAAATTCTGTGATCATTATTTCTAGTTGAATTGAAACATTTGTGATGTTTACAAAATATTTGTTTGCAAACATAGGGACCTCAGGGACCCCAAGGACATGCTGGTGAGCCTGGAGAGCCTGGACAGGCTGTAAGGAAACTGTTTTATTCTCAGTATAATAATACACAGCGGCATAAAACACACTTGACTTTTAACTACTGATTTTATCTTTCATTAGGGACCAGGTGGACCTCGTGGACCCCCTGGACCTCCTGGCAAGTCTGGTGAAGATGTGAGTGGAAATAAAATCATTATTTTGTTGGGAAAAAAGCTTTTTATGATTTTATTGATGTGCATATCTGATAGCATTGTCTGTAACTTTTATTCAGGGTAACAATGGCAGACCTGGACAGCCTGGAGACAGAGGTACACCTGGCTCCCAGGTAAAACCAACCTCAATACATTGCCCATTTAATTTACATGTATTTTAAGGGTTTTGTAGGCCATAAAAGACCATTGGAACTAGCTTCAAATGTATTTTACAATCAAATCTGGCCTAAAAAAACACATATTTCCTTTTTAGACGTGACTTCATAATCAATATGACAATCTTGAGATTGCTGTGCTTTTAAAGTCACAATTCACTAATATCCTTTTCTTTTAACTTATCAGGGAGCTCGTGGTTTCCCAGGAACTCCTGGACTTCCAGGCATGAAGGGACACAGAGTGAGTAACATGTGGACAAATTAGGATATTTACTTTTATTAAGGATGTTTATATTGTGTACATGTAATTTATTTATTTTGTGTATTTATCTAATTCAAGAAAACTAATGAGGTACTTTGTAATTATTTGCAAGCAAGATATACTGTATAAATATACATATTTAGATTTATATATGGTTATAAACTTCTTTAGATTTAATATTTCTTAGAAAACAAGCATTCACATATAAATTGGGCAATGCATGATTGCTTTTGTGATTATTTTTTTTCTCTATCATAGGGCTACAATGGCCTTGATGGACGAAAAGGAGAGCCAGGTGAAATGGGAACTAAGGTAAAATTAGTGATGAACTGATCCAATAACCATCATGGAAAAAAGATTCTTTTGAAAACAACAAAACTATAATGATTGAGTCAATGTAAAAAAAAATGAAATCTCAGCATGGTGTCTAGTTATTTATCTTGAAGCACATTGCCAACAGTCATTTCAGTTCTGCAAGTGATTAATCTGTATTTTACATATAAACCAAAAATAGCTTTATTTAACCTTGAAGTGCATTTACAACTCAAAAGCAAGTTTGTCCATAGATGGTCTTTAATGCTTAAAAAGTTTGAAGACACTTTTTTATTTTTATTTTATATATTTTAGGGTGAGACTGGTGCTCATGGCTCAAATGGAACCCCTGGACAAAGAGTAGGTTATGGCTTATATATTTTTTCTTAAATGAATGCTTTTAGGTAACATGTTATTATTCTACAATTTCTTCATAATTTACAATAAAGGTTGCAGTATCCTCATATTGTACATGTATTTGTATAGGGTGCACGTGGCCTGCCTGGTGAGAGAGGTCGTCCTGGTCCTCCTGGTCCCGCTGGTGCCCGTGGTGCTGATGGTAACACTGGTCCTTCTGGCCCTGCTGTAAGTATTTGACCTTCGACCCTTCTTGTGTCATAGACTAGATTTTGAAAATTCAATCTAACCCTGTTTTGTATGTGATCTTCTCTGTCAGGGTCCACTTGGAGCTGCTGGACCTCCAGGCTTCCCCGGTGGCCCTGGACCTAAAGTATGTACCAATATGAGAAATATTGTAAATTAAAAAGTGTGAATGAATATGCTTGTGTCTTAAATTTATTGCCTGCATTCATGCATCATAAATCTTCACTCACTTAAGTCTTGTCATAGCTGCATTATTGTAAATACAGTTTAGTATCAGCCAGCCAATTAAGCTATTTTTATGATCTCATTATTTGACAGGGAGAGATGGGACCTGCCGGTCCCTCTGGCCCATCTGGACCTCAAGGACAGAGAGGAGAGCCTGGAACAAATGGTGTTTCTGGCCCAGTTGGTCCTCCTGTAAGTATGCTTACTAGTTGCTTTAAAGCACCTTCAGCCTAGCAAGCTTTTTACCTTTGCAGTACTGTACTGACAGTCATTTGTTTCCCTCCTCTAGGGTAACCCTGGTGCTAATGGTCTCAACGGTGCTAAGGGAGCTGCTGTAAGTATTCAGTGAGACTTTATTGGAGTGAAAGAATGAAAATAAGAGTCTAATTGCATGTGAAATTATACCAAGCAAGGCAAGACAGGGCAAGTTTATTTGAACAACACTTTAGATATACACATTAACAGGCTTGTATTCTTTAAGCATTACTGTAATGTATTTTTGACATGAGTCTATATTAGTGCTTTTTCTGACTCCCAAACATGTTTGCAGTGTTAAGCTTTGTTAACATACATTAGGAGGGTGGAGAGAATTAAAGTGAAGACCATCTGAGTCACATTCATTAGCAGTCTACCTGCATAAACTATATGTGTCTTTTGTCTCTTACCAATTCTCTGGGTCACCTACATTTTTACTCTCTTTCTCATCACTCATATATATGTATATGAAATGGGATATAATTTTATTATTTCTCATTAGTTTATGTCTTCATTTGAGCTAAATGTATAATAATATATTAGATATTAGATATTTGATAGTTCAGATAGATTCAGATAAATTAACCAATGTAACTTTGCTTTTATAATATCCCCGAAGATTTAAATGGAGTAACAAGGACAATAAAAAAAACCAAACTATACGTTACGGCACATTAGGCTTCATTTGAAAAAATGTCTTAGACCCAGGACAAATTCTGTTCTGCTCTGTATCTGTTTGCTGCAACCATCTTAGAGTTATTTCTAGTGTTGTACAGCTACAAGCTAAAAACACATTTAATCTTGTTCTTTTGGTTTGTGAACCAACAAAAGTTCTATGTAGAATAATAGAGCAGGCTTTTCAAATATTACAACCATTTTAATTTTCCGAAAGAATTGTTGAGGAACCCATTTTGTTGAATTTATTTAAATCTTTAAATGCTATGGTTGATCTAACAGGGTACCCCTGGAGTTGCTGGTACCCCTGGTTTCCCTGGACCAAGAGGCGGCCCTGGCCCCCAGGGACCTGCTGGACCTTCTGGCCCCAGAGGTCTTTCTGTGAGTTCCATCCAAACAGACCAAACCTAATAAAAACCTGCTATGTATATTATCTATATTCTGCTGAACAGTTGTATAAAGGATTCAACTGAAGGATCTTTCTATTGCATCTTTCTTATAGGGTGACCCTGGACCTGTAGGGGTGAAGGGAGAATCTGGTGCCAAGGGTGAGCCTGTAAGTATAATTATAACATGTATTTTTGTACTTAAGTATGTATTGAAGAACAGGTGTTTCCTGTATTTTTTTCCATTCCCTAATCTTGATGTGCTTGTAATGCAGGGTAACATTGGTGCTCAAGGGCCCACTGGTGCTGCTGGTGATGAGGGCAAAAGAGGCTCAACTGGTGAGCAGGGATCAGCTGGACCTGTTGGTCTGCGCGGGGCCAGAGTGAGTAATGTTTTTGTGTATTTTTTCAGGTTTTTTTTTTTGACAAATACACTAATCTTATATTTCTGTGAATTACAATTAATGTTTCAATGATGTCTCTATGTTTTCTGTATAGGGAGCTGCTGGAACTCGTGGTCTTCCTGGTCTGGCTGGTAGAGGAGGATCAATGGTTAGTAAATTATGCTAACAATATAAAAACCTAGTGAATGCCTGTTTGTAATATGAGAACACTGTTCATTAAAATGATAGGATACATTTTAATTTAAAAACCATGAAAAGTTTTGTATCACTACACATATTTTTAGAAATGTTTGTAATTTGGCCTTGTTTTAATCTGCTATAGAATCTGAAATATAAGAATAACAATATCTTGTTAGTTATGTGCTAATACTGGTTTTTAAACCTTTCACTTCCAGGGCATGCCTGGTGCAAGGGGTGCTGCTGGTGCTCCTGGTGCACGTGGACCTCCTGGTGATGCTGGCCGTGCTGGTGAGGCCGGTCTGGTTGGAGCAAGAGTAAGTATTTTAACTATACTTACATACTATCATTGAAAGACATCTATTTATTCTAAAAATGAGAAGGATATTGTCTTGAATTTGAATTTACATGGCCCAATTATGATCTCAAATGTCATTTATTTAATTTGATATAATATAGGGTTAATTGGGCTTTCAGTGTAAAGAAAATCACCAAAAAGCTTTCCTCGAAAGCTTCAGATTGTTGTTCAAAGCTCACAATATAATTTAATCTTACTATCATATGACTTCAACAGATTTATCTTCTGCCAAATACACATAAATATAAAATTGAATGTCTCACATAATGCCTCACAAAATGATGTGTTAGATACAGCTCAGTAGTTGCAATATATAGTATCCATTTCTATTTACATCAAATGTTTTATAATACTAGTGTATGACCTCATCCTTGTTATGTTATTGTTATGAATATTATATATGTTGCATCTTAATTTGCTCTCAACTTATAGGGTCTCCCCGGTAGTCCTGGAAGCCCTGGACCCCAAGGAAAGGAGGGACCTGCTGTAAGTATCTTCTAATAAAACATAATAAATATTGATACTAGAACTGCTGAAGTATAAAAGAAAAATTTTCTTTTAATCACTGCTACCGTGGATCTCCATTTCCAGGGTCCTTCCGGTCAAGATGGCCGCAGTGGACCTCCTGGCCCAACTGGACCCAGAGGCCAGCCTGGTAACATTGGATTCCCTGGCCCTAAAGGACCTTCTGTACGTAGAATTTGATATATGTTACAGTATTAGAAAGTAGCAGCAGCCAAAAAATGACAGATTTCAACATAACATATCTGTATCCATCTTTAGGGTGAGCCTGGCAAACCTGGAGAGAAGGGACTTGCTGGTGCTCCTGGTCTAAGAGTAAGCATCTTATAATTTCCATAAGTCACCCCTCTAAATGTATCTAATTTCTTACAGTAGTACAGTTGTTCTTTCACTGAGTAATATTTTGTAATATTTTAGGGCCCCCCTGGTTCTGATGGTAACAATGGACCTGCTGGTCCTGTTGGACTTGCTGTAAGTAGACTTAATAAAACCAGGAAATCTACTAACTAACATAAGTGTGTGACCGCTGATTTCTATGTAAATTTTTCTTTGATTTACAGGGTGGTCCTGGTGAGAAAGGAGAGGCAGGACCTGCTGGTGCTCCTGGTTTCCAGGTCTGTGTCTGTTTATTTATTCACTTAGGCCTGATGGAAAGGACACAATATCTAGTCGTTTGTTTCTTAGACAGTTTACAATGCAAAAAAAAAAAATTCTGTTATTTACTATGCTAGAGTTTACTCCACATTGCTGGTGGAGTAACTTGGTGTTTGGTTCCTCATTATTAATTATGTGATTAGATGGTCCTACCCTTTACAGTAACTGGTATATGAACACATAGTGGTATTTGTGAAGTTGGAATTGGTATTTATACTTTATTGTACTGTGCAAGTACTCCAGTTCTCTGTGCGCATCACTGATCTCCTTCTTTTAATTTCACAGGGTCTTCCTGGACCTGCTGGACCTGTTGGTGAGACTGGCAAACCCGGAGACAGAGTAAGTTCTTCATAAAATGGCAATAATGAATCAAAATTAACATATAATTCTCTTGTGAGGTATGTTTACGTACCTCACAATAAATCTCTAATCATTTTGCAATACAGTATCCAAGTAAATCTTTACAGTACAGTAAATCTACTTTGGGGATGAAACATGCGTCAGTTAATTCATTTACAATTGTGTTTAATTTCTTGATAGGGTATTCCCGGAGATCAAGGAGTTGCTGGACCTGCTGGTGGCAAGGTATTGCCACACATATTTTTGCACTGAATACACACATAATCCAAGGATATTTAACTAGATTATTTTATAACAAGATAAAACAAGATCAGTTAATGACCATCTTCTCACATATTCTTCCTCTTGTGTGTTTCCATGTAGGGAGAGCGTGGTAACCCCGGACCTGCTGGTGCCTCTGGAGCCCAGGGACCCACTGGACCTCGTGGACCTTCTGGTACACCTGGCCCTGATGGAAACAAGGTAATCTGTGGTTATCGGTGCCACTGATTATTTAGGAAAAACTATTCATTTTATTTGAGCACCAAATTTATTTTGATTAGCTGTGTGATTACTGTGTGATGTATGTACATGAACATTTAACTCTCAAGATTCTATACAAGTGTTTTCCCTAAAGCAAGTGTTTTCAGTCATTGCTATCTTTTTCCTTCAGGGTGAACCTGGTTCTGCTGGTCTTGCTGGTGCTCAAGGTCCCCAGGGATCTGTTGGCATGCCCGGTGAGCGTGGTGGTGCTGGTACTCCTGGAGTCAAGGGTGAGAAGGTCAGTTCTGGAAAGATCCATCTCTTCACCCTTTTCAGCACTGTGCATTCTTAGAGCAAGAACTATTTAACCTGTGAACTTGTCATGGTGAAGTCAGCAATGATGTTTATTTCTGCTATATCTGAATCTCAGTAAAAAAGGATCTTATTTTCACTTTTTTTTTTCCAAATAGGGTGAGCCTGGTTACAGAGGCCCAGAGGGCAATGCTGGAAGAGACGGTTCACGTGTAAGTTCTAGCTCAGTGTCCTTTATATAAATGTGATTATCCCATAATATGTATGCCAAAGTTAAAATTCTTCTTTTTTTTTTTGCTTACCAGGGAGCTCCTGGACCCATTGGACCTCCTGGACCTGCTGGTACCAACGGGGATAAAGTAAAGAATATTTTGTGACTCATGTGGAAACAAAATATTTTACAACTTTTTTATGTGACACAATCCTTTATGTTATCCTTATGTTATCTACATTATGGAATTTCCAGTGAAAAGTCAACATGGTAAATATAATGGATCTGTAATCATCATTGCCCTCTGCTGAAGAGGCATCACTCCCCCTTTGGATCTACCATGTTGTCTACAGAAGTAACATAGGGACAAGAGAACAAGAACACGGGAGATCTAGAGCCAAATTGAAGAAAACTCAATACAAATTTATATATTATTAACTATAAAATAGTTTGGCTATTATTATATATTCTTTCTTATAATGAAAAATAACAACATTAATCAGTGGATTTATCTCAGAATCGTACTGAGAAAAATTCCATAGATCCTAATGAGATATTCATTCAAGATATTCTAGATAATCATTGTGCATTGCGGAAATTTAGGAAGATTCACTTTAAGAACATGAACTGCAATTAGGTTCTGTTGAAAAAATACACATTTACTACACTTCTCAGTGTAATGAGATTATATGACTCAAATCTATTATTTTTTTAATTCAAATAGAAGGATTACTCTTTATTTACCCACAACAATAGGCGTAAAAACAGTAAAACATATACTTGTTCCAACTTGAATTTACTTTAAGAGACTGGATTTCAATTAGTTAAATTGTTTTGATAACAAATGATTATTTGGACACTACAATTACATTTGCCTAATTTGGTTCAAGAAATATTGTGTGTTTCATTTCTGCCTGATAAATAATGTTGAACTTTTTTTTATCAGGGTGAGGCTGGTTCCGCTGGTCCTGCTGGCCCTGCTGGTGCTCGTGGTTCTCCCGTAAGCACTCTTACTTTATATCAAAATGCAGAATGCTTATCCTTGCCATGAAGATTAGAAAACAAACCTATGGCATAATTTTACAAAGCACTCCTAATTGATTTGACATTGTCATTTTACCACCAGTTAGTATGCAGTATATCTAATTTATGTATATATCTGTCAATAGGGAGAACGTGGTGAGGCTGGCCCTGCTGGACCTCCTGGATTTGCTGGGCCTCCTGTAAGTGCACATACATGTCAATGTTTGTACATGGAGCACTTCTAGTTCATCAAGACTAGAGTGACATGATTTCCATGGCTCTTACAGGGTGCTGATGGCCAGCCTGGAGCTAAAGGTGAGAAAGGTCCCGCTGGTGGAAAGGGTGATGTTGGACCTTCCGGTGTCGCTGGTCCTGCTGGCAACCCCGGACCTGCGGTAAGTTTAAATAATACAAATATTTAAACACTAAGTTTAAAACGTCAAAGAGCACAACAGGGACTTGAGACCAAAAAACAGCTAGACATTTCAAATGAAATAGAAATGAATGTGATATTTACTGTACCAGTGTGTATCTTCATTCAGCTTTAATGTATTAAGTATTAAAAACTGAGTTGTTTTTTTTTTACCTGAAATGTAGATTATTTTGTTTTAATCATGTACTAGGTTGTAGTTTATCCATAAGCAATGAAAACACATACAATATACAGTTTCTGATCTGTCTAGCATAAAACATGTTTTTTATTGTTATCAGATGAACATAATAAATGTTCAGCAATATTGGCACAGTTCCTCCATAACTTTTTGTATTATGCTGTGTTAAACAGGGTCCCTCTGGTCCATCTGGCCCCCCTGGTGCTCGTGGTGAGACTGGTCCCACTGTAAGCTCCTTCAGTATTTTACAATGCTAACTTCTTGTTTTTATTTTTAAAATTATTGTTCATACATAATGTTTAACCTTTGTCTTTGTCCCAGGGACTGACTGGTTTCCCTGGTGCTGCTGGAAGAGTTGGTCCACCTGGTCCTGCTGTGAGTTTCAAAAAATAACCATGATCCTCCATGCAGTTTCCTATATATATTATATATAATAGACAGCATATTAACATGCTGGATTAAGAATTGTTCTTTGGCAGTATAAAGACTGAATAAACTAAAGAGTGGTCTTGCGTTTTAAATTTACAGGGTATTGCTGGACCTCCTGGTCCCACTGGTCATGCTGGAAAGGATGGTCCTCGTGGTTCTCGTGGTGATGTTGGACCTGCTGGACCTCAGGGAGAGAATGGCCTGATTGGACCTCCTGGCCCACCTGGTGAGAAGGGATCCTCTGGAGAGAGTGGTGCTAAGGTATATTCCCTGACATTCCAAATGCAACAAGTTATGTCAGTCCACTGTATCAGTTTATACACATGTTAAGATGAACTATTAAAGCAAAATCCACTGTTGTCATGACCACAGGGACCTTCAGGTACTCCTGGACCTAGTGGTCTGATTGGACCTCAGGGAATCACTGGCCTTCCTGGCTCCAGAGGTGAACGTGGAACTCCTGGTCCCGTTGGTGCAGTTGTAAGTGACCTCATCCTCTTGTAAGCACATTCTGAACCATCATTATCCTCACTGTGATATAGCATTTGGGTAACAACAACAACATAGGGAGTCACTGATTTCTGGAATATGTTACTTGTACTTGACCTTCCTTTGGCAAACTTGGTATTCTGATGTGTTACTCAGGGTGAGCCTGGTAGAGTTGGACCTCCTGGTGCCCCTGGTCCCCGTGGTCCAGGTGGTAACATTGGTCTGCCTGGTATGACTGGTCCTCAGGGCGAATCTGGACGTGAGGTAAGCTGTTTTCTGCCATTTTGCCTACGGTGTCAGAAAAAGGTTTGAGCAACAAGTTTGGTTAATGTTCCATAGAAATAACTCCCAATCTGTGTGTGAAAAAATGTGTAAACTTGATAACACCCTTAAAACATGCAAGCTGATTTTCTCACAGACTCTAAGGAGGATAAAATTATTTAAATGTCTTTGCCTTAATAAATATGCAATTTGAATCACTTTTTTAATACAGGTTGAAGGCAATGCAAGTATTTTTTGGTGCCTAAAATGTGGTTTTCTAAGCTATGAGATAATCCATTATCGACCAACAGAAGCATGAACTTAAAGCACACAACTTGCTGAATGTATAAAATTAGATTTGTGAGTATTAAGGCTAACAAAAAGTATTACAGTTTAAGTGCCATGTAAAACTCATTAATTATATATTTATTATATATAGGACAGTTGGAATAACCAAAAGCCTATTTATTATATTTCCTTACATAATTAAACATTGCTCTTTGTTTTCATCTATAGGGCAGCCCTGGTAATGATGGAGCTCCTGGCCGCCCTGGTCTTGCTGGTGTTAAGGTAAAAGTTGAACAGTAGTAAGAAACACAGAATGAGATTATATATGATATATTATGTATCTATTCATATATTTTAATATTTGTGGCCTGGATTAGTAAAACTGTGATTTATATTGAACTGTTTCAAATTGACAGGGTGACCGTGGAGAGCCTGGATCTCCTGGCCCTCTTGGAATTGCTGGTGCTCCTGGACCCTTGGGATCATCTGGTCCAGCTGGCAGACCTGGAAACCGTGGTGAGGCTGTAAGTGTCCAGCCCTGAAAAGTTTTTGACATATTTCAGAATTCTTTATAAACAATATTTGAGTTCCCTTAGTAGTCTGGTAGCAAACTCTGAGCTGTTATTGAGAGCATGTTGTTTTTATAACAGCAACTTTTTTTATGACAGGTAAAAATTACATTCTTATTTTGTGCATCTTTTTCTTTAGGGACCCTCTGGATCTGTTGGACCAGCTGGCCCTGCCGGTGCAAGAGGTGCCCCTGTAAGTAAATTGACTGTGCGCAATTCACGATGAATTAGCTATATATTATGTTGAAAAATCTCACTTTCCTTGTGTGTTCAACAGGGCCCTTCCGGACCCCGTGGTGAGAAGGGTGTGGCTGGAGAAAAGGGAGAGAGAGGCATGAAGGGACTGCGTGGACATCCTGGTCTCCAGGGAATGAATGGAGTCAGCGTGAGTGACCCAAATCCTAGTGGCCCCATCCTACTGTAGTACTATGCATTGTAGTTTGCCTACTCAAAACAAAATGCCATGCTAAGCATAAATTTCCACATGTACTCCACAATTAGAATGACAGTTATTCCTTTTTGACTGGCTGATCATTAATGATGGTTTTATCTTACAGGGACCTAGTGGTGACAGTGGCCCAGCAGGTCCTGCCGGACCCGCTGGTTCCAGAGTACGTAACCTACCTGTTGTTACCCAGGCATAGTTTATATGTGGACCTTGGAACACTGTTGATAAAATCTTTGTTACTCACCTTTATAGGGCCCTGCTGGTCCCACTGGCCCATCTGGTAAGGATGGTAGACCTGGCACTGCTGGTCCTGTTGGACCTGCTGGACATCGTGGTCCCCCAGGACAATCTGGACCTGTTGTAAGTAGTCATTTTTATCCCCCAAAAAGATGGGTAAAAATTGTCAAAATCAACTGTTGCAAGCTTGTAGCCTAAAGATAGCACTAACTTGATCTTCAGGGACCTCCAGGATCTCCTGGTCTCCCTGGACCCCCTGGTGCCGCTGGTGGTGGATATGATATTTCTGGTGGCTATGATGAGTACAGAGCTGACCAGGCTGCTCTCAGGGCTAAGGACTATGAGGTGGATGCCACCATAAAGTCCCTAAACTCTCAGATCGACAACCTGCTTTCACCTGAGGGCTCCAAGAAGAACCCTGCCCGCACATGCCGTGACATCAGGCTCAGCCACCCTGACTGGAGCAGTGGTGAGTTCTCAAACTTTATATGTAACATCGAATCCTAATAAATACGATTAGTGTACCTGGTATTTGATTGGCCTTCAGCTCTTGTCCAACTAATCTTATGTTTTCTTTTGTAGGTTTCTACTGGATCGATCCCAACCAGGGCTGCACCATGGATGCCATTAAGGCCTTCTGCGACTTCACCACAGGTCAGACCTGTATCTATGCTCAACCTGAGAGCATTGCACGCAAGAACTGGTACAGAAGTACCCAGGAGAAGAAGCATGTCTGGTTCGGCGAGACCATCAATGGTGGCACCGAGGTGAGTTTTATAAACAGTTATAGTTCATCCTTTTTTCAGAAGTTTTGTCTATTACTTGAGGATCATTCTGCTCACTTTGGTGAAACATTTTCGTTTTCCATTCCTTTCCTCAGTTTGGCTATAATGATGAGACCCTGAGCCCACAGTCCATGGCAACACAGCTAGCCTTCATGCGTCTGCTGGCCAACCAGGCTGTCCAGAACATCACGTACCACTGCAAGAACAGCATTGCCTACATGGATGGTGAGAACGGCAACCTGAAGAAGGCTGCCTTACTGCAGGGCTCCAATGATGTGGAACTCCGGGCAGAGGGCAACAGCCGCTTCACCTACAGCGTTCTGGAGGATGGCTGCACTGTAAGTTCTAAGTGCAATATCGTTGTATCTTCATGTTTTATTAGGACATAGACAATGTTCATGTGTGCGCAATGTCTCATGACTACAGGATACTCTAAATAGCATCATTTTTTTTAATGTAGATTTCCACCAGCTCTTACAAAATTCATTGATCCAGTTAAATGAAAAAGCATACTTCTAAACTGGAGATGTGATAATTACATGAGATAAAATGTTAATTGTGACTTCTAACTAACTTGTCATTCTCCTTTGTGATTTGCCCCACAGAAACACACTGGCCAGTGGAGCAAGACAGTCATTGAATACAGAACAAATAAACCATCTCGCCTGCCCATCCTCGACATTGCACCTTTGGACATTGGTGGCGCTGATCAAGAATTTGGTCTGGACATTGGCCCAGTCTGTTTCAAATGAATAGACTCAAGATAAATTAAAAAAAAGAGAGAAAGAAAGAAAAATGAAAAAATCTCTGCCCTTCTTCTCTGTGTTGTTTTTTATACTGAATGCTGATTTCCTCTGCACATCCACTTGCTTAAGCTGGGTTCTATCGGCGAGGACCAATGGACTGAACGGAGAATTGCACAATGCAAATTAATACAGCTGCCCAGAAAGAGATGCTGGGAAACACCATGGTGTGGGACATGCCATCATTTGTAAAAAATGAAAGAAGTGTAATAAAAATGATGAAAGTATGCATCACTTTGTGGTCTTTATATATCTTCCAAAGAGGAGGTTTATAACCACAATTTCCAAAAGGTTTAAACTACCTCATGCCTGTTAAAAATAAAATATTACCAGACCTGAACCACATCCTACTCATTGGTACTAAGGCTTCAAGTTCTGTCCTATGTCAAAGGTGCTCAAACACTTGAAGTGTGGATAATGGTGCTACATTTACAGCTGTGGAGGAAACCACTTTTACTGTATTACTTTGTATTGTCTTTAAGGAGAATTGCACAGGTCCCACTGATAACCCCATTTTTTAAGCAGGTGGAAAATTCCTAAATCTGATGTTTGTCCAGATTTTACTTTTCATGTTTTCATTGTTTTGTTTTTAGTTTTGTTTGGATCCCTTTTTGTTAAGGCATTTAGTTCAACCACACCCCCTAGTGTTCATACTGACAATCACATTTCAACCATTTTAAAAGGGTATTGGAGGCCTCTCTCTCGCTAAAATGAACCACAAAGTTTATTGTACCTATTTTGTATATGTGAGATGTTTAAATAAATTGTGAAAAGTTCTGAAATAAAGCATGTCCAATGTTCTAAAACACAACATTCCACGAGTTAAGTGATTTAAAGTGTTTAGAACAACTGAAAAGTCTATAAATGTGATATCTAGATTCAGAACTTTTAACTTTATGAAATACAAAAACATAAGAAATTCCCTTAAGGAACCAATTCAGACACATTTAAAACATAATTGTCTTTTACCTCAATTATTTCTAATCAATAATTTATTGGCTATTTCATATTGGAGCTATGAACAAATTTAACAGATTTCTAATTAGAATTATATTAACATTTGAATAACTTCATAAAACAAATAACTTGGCCTTTAAACCTTTTCCAAACCTCCAGTTCTGGCACATGTACAGATTGGTACTAAACTACTGAGAAAGAAAGTGATTTCAACTTCAAGGTGGCTGCTACTACTGTTTCTAACTAAGCTTCATTTTACATTTACATTTTAGCTTAATAAAAAAAAATTAGGAAGGCAACTCCTGGTGTGATGGGGAAATGTGTCTATTTGATTTTTGGCTAATATATTCTTTATATATATGTTTTGACTAAAAAAAACTTAACACCAGTTTTTCACAGTTATCCACTTACCTAAACATAGTCAAAACATGGGACATCATATTCTTAAGTTTTGCATCAGTGCTAGTAGACTAATGTACCAAAAAAATTTAAATATTATAGATTTTACCATCAAACAACCTTGACACTCACTCTATAAAAAAATACTTGTTTGGTGTTTTCTTTTCACACTGTTCTAACTTTCCTTTACCTGAACTATTGATTTTTTTTTTTTAAGGAAACTGAAAAGCACTTCTGTAAATCGCTCTACCTTCATGCAGCGTTTATTTTAAAGCTGCTATCACAGGTAAAAGAAAACGAAACACACACACGCGTGCGTGTGTGTGTGTGTGTGTGTGTGTGTGTGTGTGTGTGTGTGTGTGTGTGTGTGTGTGTGTGTGTGTGTGTTTACAGTACTTACCATTTCAGTTATTTTGCTAAGTAACCAAAGTCCAAAGTCTAGAAATATACAGTATGTTCTTTTGGATATATATATATATATATATATATATATATATATATATATATATATATATATATATATATATATATACATATATATATATATATATATATGTATATATATATTCTACAATAATATAATAATATATATATATATAATATATATATATAATATATATATAATATATATATAATATATAATAATAATAATATATATATTCTACAATAATAATATTCTACAAAAATATATATATATATTCTACAATAATTTCAACAGTTATACAACTTATACAAAAAGTTATACAACTTTTGTGAGTGTTTTAATATTTACTTTAAAAAAATAAAAAAATAAGGCGTCCTGTTACCTTTTGCGCCACCTTGTGGTAGAAGACACTATTTTTCACTCTCACTCACTCATTTTCTACCGCTTCTCGGTAGAAACTTCTCGGGTCAATAATAATCGTACGTAATTCAAAGCATTTGTGTGTAAATTTTAATTTTGCGGAGTTGCCCATTCTTGATTGTAATTTTAAAACAAGTGTCTATACCACTTTTACTGACCACAAAATCCTTAACCACAATGCCAGACAGACACATAACCAGCTGCAATTCAAGCCAGGAATTTGAAAACATACTGAAACTTTGAGGAATGTTGCCCACACTGAAAATGAAGACATTCAAGATACAACTTAGATTTTAGAGTTGCAACTTGAGCATAAACTGGCAACTTTTTGTTTCAGGATGCAGACCATACTTACAGTAATATCTCTGAGAATGGCTTACAAGAGGTCATACAGCAAATAATGGATCTAAATCAAACTAAAACAATGCACTAATGCTTTCTTTGAATACTATTATTTAAATTGTGTCTTGTAAATATTGTAGTTATTATATACTGTAGCAGGGATTCAACAAGTTAAGCCAAAAGGCCTTTGTGTGGGCAATTTTCAGATATCATCACAGATCTCACACAGGTTCCTCTTGGGGTACAGACTGGGGGTATGGAATAAAAACACTGTCAATAATAATCGTACGTAATTCAAAGCATTTGTGTGTAAATTTTAATTTTGCGGAGTTGGATCCCAAAACCAACGGCCACGACAGTTTACAGATACGAGATTTTGCGTGTTTGTTCAAATACAACTCCAAAATGTACGACTATGACCGTTTACACACACAACGCTTGTTTTCACAACACCTCTTTTTCACACACGAAAACGGTCTGCGAAACAATTGTCAAAAATACGTCATCACGTTCACAGGCATTACTATCCGAGGGAAGATGAATCGATTCCACGAAGTGCGCATGCGCCCCGCCCTCTTTTAAACCACTGGCGCCGAAATGGCGGATCAGCAGCCAAGCGCTCACTCATCGTCAGTGTTGTATAAAGTACTAAGAAAGCAATACTTGAGTAAAAGTACAAGTATCATACTAGAAAAAGACTTTAGTAGAAGTGAAAGTCACCTTTTAGAATACTACTCAAGTAAAAGTCTTAAAGTATCTGATATTTACTGTACTTAAGTATCAAAAGTCATTTTCTGATATTTAATGTACTTAAGTATTTGAAGTAAAAGTAAAATTTCAGTGATTTTCAGTAGGCATAAGAGCAGGGGAGGTTCTATTGTTTCATCTTTAGGGGTTTTATCCCTCAGTGAGAATTTAAAACAAGAAAAGTTTTATATTATATATTATATGACTACATAGTAAGCCAAAAGTTATGGTATTATTAAATGGCAAACGTGGACACCAAAATTTTATACATGATATAATGATGCCAGTCTTGAATCAGATCAGTTCATGTATATGTGCATTCTCTACAAACAGTGTCCAATGAATGACGTCATTAATAATCTAATATTCACAAAGACCAAATTAATAAATGTTATTTTTATTTAGTATTGTATGGATTGTTTGCGCTACAACTCTGGTAATAAGAATAGTGAAATTTCACTGCTTTTGGTTGCTGTATTTGCAGCTTTCCGATTACCGTTATAGATAAACGCCCCCAGCTCTGACTGCGCGTGCACGCTGCGCGTACCTGTGCTTCTCCGTAAAGCGTGCGGAGCGTAATGCAATCTAGGAGCAGTGATTCGCCAAACCTCCCTTATTGCAGTCTCACACATTTCTTCTGATTTTATTTTGTAGTAACGAGTAACGAAGATGCTTAGTAGAAATATAACAGAGTAAAAGTATACATTTTATCTAGGAAATGTAGTGGAGTAAAAGTGAAAGTTGACAAATTTAATTAGCGAAGTAAAGTACAGATACGTGACATTTCTACTTAAGCACAGTAACAAAGTATTTTTACTGCGTTACATTACAACACTGCTCATCGTCTCAGGTAAGTTGGTTTTTCCTTCCAAATTCGGACATGTTTAAGGGTTAGTTATCACTAATAACAGAGAGGAGTAATATTACAGATATAGCTTAACTATAGTAAGTAAGATTAGCTCTCAGAGTAAGGTTACATTAGGTGCTTAAAGAATACAGCTGTTTAGGAGGTCATCACTGCAGTCTGTAGTGTGATGAGATAGGCCTACATAAAAGAATTAGCAATTTTAAGTGTTAACTTACTAACAGCTGTGTACATGCACTGGAATACACAGGTCATGCAATGTGTTCACTGCTTAAGTTTTAGTCATATTTTATTGTTTATCAGGTTCCATTAGATGACATCTTGCACTCAGCCCTGAATCTGGTGTCGATGTTGACCGACACCTTAAGTGTTGGACATCAGAAAATGGGGAATCAGTCCAATATCAGTGGACAGTCAGCACAAGTAAGAAGGTCCAAGTCAAATGGGCAGTCAGTGCAGCAGGAAATGGCTAGGTGTGTATGTGTGTGTGTGTGTGTGTGTGTGTGTGTGTGTGTGTGTGTGTGTCTTTTATGTAGGCCTATCTCATCACGCTACAGACTGCAGTGATGACCTCCTAAACTGGCTGTATTCTTTAAGCAGCTAATCTTACTTACTATAGTTAAGCTATATCTGTAATATTACTCCTCTCTGTTATTAGTGATAACTAACCCTTAAACATGTCCGAATTTGGAAGGAAAAACCAACTTACCTGAGACGATGAGTGAGCGCTTGGCTGCTGATCCGCCATTTCGGCGCCAGTGGTTTAAAAGAGGGCGGGGCGCATGCACACTTCGTGGAATCGATTCATCTTCCCTCGAATAGTAATGCCTGTGAACGTGATGGCGTATTTTTGACAATTGTTTCGCAGACCGTTTTCGTGTGTGAAAAAGAGGTGTTGTGAAAACAAGCGTTGTGTGTGTAAACGGTCATAGTCGTACATTTTGGAGTTGTATTTGAACAAACACGCAAAATCTCGTATCTGTAAACTGTCGTGGCCGTTGGTTTTGGGATCCAACTCCGCAAAATTAAAATTTACACACAAATGCTTTGAATTACGTACGATTATTATTGACAGTGTTTTTATCCCATACAAATGGAGGAAAAAAGAGACTTTTTCTGCACAGGACTCCTTGAAGTCACAAAGTTGACAGTGGAACACATGTTTAGGGATATGACAAGGACCATCATTTATCTGGGAGTGCATTCTTGACAGATGTATCTTAAGTTCATTGAAGGATTTAAATGTGCAGAGAATTCTTCATGAAGACATGGTAATGGTGATGTTCTTGTGAAACCACCCAGTTCCAATCTGTAATGTTTAGTACATGTGGTCTTTAAGGACAACAACCTCCTAATCAATACACAATTGCCAAACTGTATATTTATAATCACACCCTCAATGTCACCCAAATGAGGATGAGGTTCCTTTTTGAGTCTGGTTTCTTTCAAGTTTATTCCTCTTCCATCCAAGGGAGTTTTAATACAAAGTCTATTGTGAAAAGTGCTAGACAAATAAATTTGAATTGAATTGAATTGAATTAACTGCCCTCTTTTTTTTCCACAAAAGAAGTTAAGAAACAAGACCACTTAATCAGGATACTCTATCAGTAATGATTCAGTTATATAACATTTAGACAGAGACCATTCTGTAATCTTATGAGTACATATGTCATGAAGGCGGGATAAAGAACCAGACCCAAACGCAGGATAGCAAAACAAACAGGCTTTAATAACAAAAGAACACTAAACATGACACGGACTAAAGACAGGACAAGACAACAGTAGATTCCGCGCTGTACAAGGCAACGTGGCACAGTTAAATAGACAGGGTAATCACAATGGGAAATAGGTGTGTGGAAACGGAAGGAGCAGACAAGGGCGGGGCAAACACGTGACAAAGAACATAAACACATGCACGTGGCCAAAGTCCGGGCTGAGTCCTGACAGTACCCCCCTGAGGTACACGGCGAGGTAGATGGGGAGCAAGGCACACGGCGAAGGCAGGTGGGGGGAGCAAGTCACACAGTGAAGGCAGGTGGGGAAGCAAGGCACATGGCGAGGCAGGTGGGGGGAGCAAGTCACACAGTGAAGGCAGGTGGGGAAGCAAGGCACATGGCGAGGCAGGTGGGGGGAGCAAGGCACATGGTGGTGCAGCCAGAGAGGGCCAAGCGACGTCCACAGCCGAGCTGAAGGGCCGAGCGACGTCCACAGCCGAGCTGAAGGGCCGAGCGACGTCCACAGCCGAGCAGGGTGGCCAAGCGCTACCCCCTGTCTTTAGTCCGTGTCCTGTTTAGTGTTCTTTTGTTATTAAACCCTGTTTATTTCACCATCCTGTGTTTGGGTCCGTTTTATCCCACGTTACTGACAACTTACACATTTCATAATTACATTTTTTCTGCTGATAGTTTTATAATTATGATTGCAGGACTTTTTGTTTATAATATTGTATTGCATATATTTTACACAGAAATGTTTTAATGCTTCTGCCAACAATGGAATACTCTACACAATCTTAAGGCTATATGTCTCAGTTTGCCATTAGCTAAGTAAATAAAATAATTCTCTATGAAGCACTAACCCACATTTCACCAGAGTGTTAACTTCAATGTAAAATATTCTGCAGAGAAAGTAATTGTGAAGAGCTCGTGCTTGGCTGATTTCTTGTTTGGGCAACAGCGTGCGTATAACACCGGACATGTATAAACTTGCTGGTCTCATCAGGTAGGAGCTACAAGATTGAGACTCCGGATTAAGATGAAATAAGAACCCAACAGGGGACTGTCAATTCATGTTTTGAATTGGTGATATGCAGAAAATGTTTAAATATGTAAATATGTTGTGTCTTTTGTGAACCACCGCTCCATGCGACATAAACAGCTACACCGCGGCACGAGCCATGGCCACGTGCTCCAAGGTGGCTTGATAAAAATAAAGCTAATCTCAAAAACTGAATGAGCACAAATGTGTATGCTGCAAGCACCAACGAACGAGTCCAGTTTGAAGCGATATTCCACATTATATATGTC
The DNA here is from genome assembly GCF_022655615.1 of Tachysurus fulvidraco. Lineage (NCBI taxonomy): Eukaryota > Metazoa > Chordata > Actinopteri > Siluriformes > Bagridae > Tachysurus > Tachysurus fulvidraco. The sequence goes on along the minus strand of NC_062541.1, from coordinate 8,679,266 downwards.
TTTAATGTTTGAAAAATAACTTTAATTAATCCTGGCTAACCTTTATTCACAAGTATGGGCTCTTGTAGACCTGGCTTTGGTTCATATTAGCTACCTGTACAGTAAGATTAGTTAAAGAAAGATTAGAGAAAGAAAGAAATATATAATAAGAAGAATAAGAAAACATAAGGATAAAAATAAATAAATGAATATATACAATTAAAGTTTAAAATTAATTTGAAAAAGATTAACTTGAAATGTATGATACTATATGTCTATCCCTATCCCTGATGAGCAAGCTGGAGGTGACGGCGGCATGGAAAAACTCCCTGAGATGATAAGAGGAAGAAACCTTGAGAGGAACCAGGCTCAGAAAGAAACCTACCCTCATTTGGTTGACACTCTACAGTAAATAGTGTAAAGTAAGTAATGTCCTTTCTACAACAGTTTATAATAGTGCAGCCGAGAGCTCCTGAGGAACTAATGGGTCATTGTAATCTCTGAGTTCAGCACAGAACTGATTGCTGATAAAGACCAGACCATACAGCTGACTGACACAACGTCACAACAAAGAGACAGGCTCCGGGCGGCTTCATACACAACAATTCCATGAGACACCGGCTGACCATGCAGATCAATCCCTGGCTTTTGCTCTTAGACTGCAAAGTTATAGTGGTACTGTATAGTGACTTTCTGACATTACATGTTATTATAGCTGCTGTTTAAAAAGCTAATTAGGCACTCTGAAGGTCTAAGTGAAAATCTAAGTAGGAAAAAGAGGTTTTGTACAGGAGATGGATGCTAAAAAAGAGTACAGTGATTATCACAAGGACTGTCTTATAGTCATAGTTTTAACACAGGGTTTGTACTGTTTGACTTCATAATATACAACTGTGGCAAATAAATGGTTTATGTAGGCTATCAATTAACTTCATTTTGTCTTGTAGGATATCTTTTATCTGTCTGGTTCCTCTCAAGTTTTTCCTACTTTTTCTTACTTTATATATATATAAATATATATAAATGGAAATCTACATGGAGATTCCTGTAAAGCTGATTTGTGACAATGTCAAGTCAAGTCAAGAAGCTTTTATTGTCATTTCAACCCTATGTAGCTGTTGCAGTACACAGTGAAATGAGACGTTTCTCCAGGACCATGATGCTACATAGAACAAAGACAGAGCAAAGGACTTAGTAAGTAGTCCCAGATACATGAAGTGCATCTATGCAACCTGGTGCAAACACTGCAGGACAAAACAAACAAGACAGTGCAGGACAAGACAAAAAGACAGTGCAAGACAAAACAAAAAGACAGTGCAGGACAAGACAAAAAGACAGTGCAGGACAAGACAAAAAGACAGTGCAAGACAAAAGACAGTGCAAGACAAGACAAAAAGACAGTGCAAGACAAAAGGCAGTGCAAACAAAAAAGACAATATGTCTGTTTTTAAGATAAAATAAAGTTGTTACTGACAACGAAATTACTTTTTTTTTTCAGATAAATTCACATAAAAGTTTAAAATGATTATTAACCGAGTATCCAAAAACCTATCGACTTCAGAGCCCATGTTTTTAGAGATGCGAATTTTGGGAAGCTTCTATGTGTGGGCGTGGCCATAGTTTCGGAACCATGTCATTTACTCAGAGGGGCGGGGCGCAAATACCGCACGTCCATCTGCTCGTTGTCATGGAGGAGCAAAGATGGCGATACTGGCCTACAGCCTGGGCAAACGGGAAATAAATCAGTATTTTACCATTAAGAATGCAAAATTACTGTCTCTCGTTGCTGTCATTATCCTCACTTTGTGCCATGCAGTCTCTCGGCATTATGGAGGTGAGTTTGTAACCAAGGAAATCAAGGCGGTGTTAACGAGCTCCGTGCCGCCTGACAGTGTCTGTGAAGCATTAGCGTGTGTGTTGTGTGTTAGCATAACCGCTAACGAATGCTGCAAAGGCAGGGAAACGGCACTCAGACTAGATTTATATGAGCGGTAAAGCATATTTTTTTGTTTTGTTTTTTGAATTTAAATTCTTAGTATTGTTGTAAAGTGCTGCTGAGAGAGTTGGAGATTTATATGCAGTGTAAGAAAATGTTAATGAAGTGATCTGTAACGCAGCTGGCAGGCTGTTGTGCAGAAATGACACACACGAGCATCTAAGCTAAGCAGCTGGCAGAATAATTTAATAATAATTAGCTTTATTAACAGAGCACTGATCGGTTTAGTGTTGCACGTTAACCAGCATCTAGCTTGGATAAGTTCGGCAACATTCCTCCACATTTGTCCAGGAATGACATGTAGGTTTGGCACAATGTGAACCACCTTGACAGCAGAAGTACTATATATATCTGCACATTTCCGTGTTTTAAATAATGTCAGTACAGGGTGGTATTATTGGTGATTTATGCCAGGTGACCAGAGATGCCATGCTTCAGGAGCTGGGGGTTTATCCCTGCTGAATCCTAAGTACTTCACCAAAAATGATCAGTAAACATTGGAAATTTTCTGATCAGTCCATTAAGTCCAGCAGTTTGAGAATCTTTGCCTGTTTTGCTAGCTGCGAGTTGGTCAGATTAAAGTGGATTTTTGAGTGGGGATATAACTTTATGGCTTTATGTATGGTTTCACAAGATTAGACAAAACAAGGCATACAAAACCGACATGTGATGCACCACAAAAAGGAAACCTCTGCCCTGTAACACATGAAATATTTTTAGATTAAATATATATGTGTAATGCATGTAATATGTGTAGTGTATGATTCTTGTGCTTTTGTTTTTTGTTGTGTTTATTCTTTTGCTGTTCTTGTACAAAGTTAGCATTTGTGTCACGCTTTGTTACAGAGGCAAATTATTTTAATATCAGTGTCAAGCATAAGAGATAACCTCCATGTTTTACTTTTTGCTTCTGATAACAAAAGTTATCTTGCTTAATCTTTTCCAGTGAAAATTATATGAATGAGAAATCCAGTGTATAAATAATGCACACAGAAAATGCAGTGCAGCAGTTATAGCACAGCTAGTTAGCAATATCAGAGGCACTAAACATGACACTGATGTTGGAGGAAATATCATGAAATTAGAAACTATAGAACCTGATGTGATTGAGCAGATTGTATGTACGTGAAGGTGACAGAGCTGGACAGATGAAAGGATTGAAGCTCTGCTTCAAGCTCATTTTGGTAAATATGAAGCAAGGGCATAATTCATAATTCAAAGGAAAGGAATCATGTTTAAACCAAAATAATCTGCCAGAATTTCATTACTCTTGGATGAGATCAAAGAACACAGAATATTCTCTAGGTTGAAAAAGTCCTGATCTTGAAAAAAATTAATCATTAACCCATTGTTTATCTTACTTCTATAAACCTACCACAAACCTCTCTGTCCATTTGTTTTCAAATATTTATAAATAGGTATATGCTGCAATTCTGGAAGTTCAAAGTTTAAAACAGGATATTTTAAATGCACTCATATAAGGGCTGATTAGAATAATAAATGACGGTGATTTTCTAATTAGATTGAATAATTATGAATGCACTTAATAAGATAATACATTACCTTTTAAAAAAAATAAAAACATAACATGTTAACTAAATCATTAGGCTGTAATTAACATTAAATTTTGAATAATGGCTAGCTGACAGATTTATTTTCCTTGTTGAGACTATTTGTTATGACCTCACTCTTCCCAACTACATGTTTCTGAAACCCAGAAATGTTGTCTGTTTACTTTAACATATAAAACATTGTGTGTAAAGATATGCCAAAGAAGGAAAACCTGTTTAAAAGACCCCTAAACATACAGCTTTTAGTATGCAGGCATCGTGCCACGTTGCATAACCTTATAGGAACTGTCCTGGTTTTTTTTTTTTTTTTGTATGTGTAAGCATGGCTGTTACGGCTAGGAATTGTCACAGGATAAGTTATCATGTGGGCCCTTATCAGTATGTTTCTTCCATATTAGTAATTTTTTTCATCTGTAGATGTGTCAGTTTGTGTGTCTGAATGTGTCATGTGTGTTTGTGTTTCTTTTTCTGTGCGCGTGTGTGTGTGTGCGCGCGAGTGTTTAGGCATGTGCGTGTGTATTCAACCTCATAATGCACTGTATTTTTCAGGCCGGGACACGTGTGAGTGGCTTCTATCTAATGGACGGTTCCTAGGAAACAATGTGTGGCAGCCATATGGCTGCATGATGCACAAGTACAAAATTAAGTAAGTCACAGCAGTTTCTCTGTAATAAAACACAGGGTCATTATCAGAACAGCAGTTTGATTTTCTTCTGTTCTTTTTAGTGAAGCGAAAGCTTGCCTCAGCAATAAGAGGATAGCATTCATCGGGGATTCTCGAATTCGTCAGCTCTTCTATTCTTTCATTCAGATCGTCAACCCTGAGACAAGGGAAGAGGGGAACAAGGTTAGTTTGTGTCCACTGTGTTTACTGAAATAATTAAAAACTAATTCCGAGATCATGTTGAAATGAGAGGCTGCAGTCACAATTTGCTTGTTTTTTTTTTTAAATGAAGCAAGTATATTGGCAAGATTAAACTAATAATTGCAAGACTTCAACATAGTAGGAAAACATAATAATAATAATAATAGTCATTGTCATTTTGTAATTCTCCTCTTTACTAAGGTGCTTTATTGCTTATGATCTGATTGTAACATCAGTTCACTCCTGATTGAATTGAATCTCTTTTTCTCCTTTTCTATTTAAATGACCTGCTCAGCATGAAAACATTCCCTTTGCAGATAGAGAATCCTCTGTTAATGTGGTGAGTGTTTCTACATGACTTTTTTTATGATAAAATTAATATAATAGATGAGTAACAAACATTTTTTATAGGACTTTTTATGGCATGCAGAAGTAAATAATTCCATGAAAGATCAGCTGACATCATGGACTGAGGTAAATCAGGAAACTCAAATTATTTCATATTATTATCTTCTGATTTGCATCTTGACTATATTTTTTAAATCATCCTTTCATACAGAAGCCCTCTTTCAAGCCAGATGTAATCATCGTTGGTGCTGCTACTGTAAGTCAAAGCCACACAAATATAAAAGTTTATAAATAAATGTACAAATGAGCATTTTGTTTTTAAAAAAACCTAAACGTATTCTGGATGTCATGTGTGTCATATTTTTACAGTGGTCTATTAAACTGCACAGCGGCAGCAGCGAGTCACTCATTCAATACAAAGCAAACCTCACATCCATAGCAGTACCATTGGAAAAATTAACTGAGCACAGTGAAGTCTTTTGGGTCATACAGGGTGTGTATCAAGTGTGAAGAACATCTAAGTGGCTGAAATTACATTTCAAATGACTCTTATATTATTGATTTTCTTCTGTGATTTGCTTTTAGGTCCTGTCTATGAAAAGGTCTTGAGCGAAAATCGTAAGATGATCACCAACGAGCTAATTAACTCGTATAACGCGGCAGCATTCAGCGCCCTGAGCAGCAGCAAGGGGAACACCAAGGCAAGGGTGAAGTTCCTGCAGGCCTCACGGCAAGCTGCCATGGAGACCATCACACAATCAGAAGATGGCCTGCACCTTCCTGTGAGCGCAAGGAATGTGGTAGGTCTTTAAGTGTTTCAGTCTCATATATACATGGACAAATGTGTAGTCTGGTCACCTGGGACAAGTAGATTGCATATGCAGACCATCATTCATCAGGTTCGATAGGCTGCTCTACAACCTTCACTTCACAGTTTTTTGTATTAGTTTTATTCTCATTGTCTGTGCTTATTTATTTAAATGTAATCTGCTCCACTTGTTTAAAATATTTCTTACTGGTACAAAGCTCACAGCTCACTGCTGTGGTATGTGCTAGTCTTCTGAAACCTGCCACTTATAGCAGTATGCAAGCAAACCACAGATGTGGTATTGCTGCTGATCGACAGTGTTTCTCTAAGCATATGCTCACTGTCCAATTTATTAGGAACACCAGCCAATCATGTGGCAGCAGCAAAATGTAAAAAAAATCTCCTGCAGAAGTCAAGAGATATAGTTACCGTTCATATCAAACACCAGAATGCATAAAAAGTGTGATCTCTGTGACTGATTGTTGCATGTATGAAAGTACCAGACGGGATAGTTTGAGTACCTCAGAAACTTGCTGTCTTGGGATTGTTTCCTTGTTTCCTTACTCCTTTATTTAAGCTCATTATAATTTTGAGTTAAACTTATTGTTATTCTGCTCACTCTTTAGGGTGCAATGGTTCTGATGAACTCCATATGCAACAAGATCCTGAAGCCTATCGATGGTTCGTGTTGTCAGAGTGTTCCTCCACCGAGTGTGCTACAGAAACTGGCTGCTGGACTTTTCCTGGTAGCTGCTGTCTGCTTCCTGGTGTTGCATGCACTTGGCTACACCGGGCACTGGAAGAGCAAACCCGTGTCTGATGTTGAGAGCGGGGAGGAAAAGAAACCTCCCTCTGCTGCATTTCCACTCATTCTCAAGAATGTGTTACAATCCATCTGCAAGATGGGGATCATCATGCTTTACTTCTACCTGTGTGACCGTGCAGACATCTTTATGAAGGAGCAGAAGTTCTACACGAACTCAACCTTCTTCATCCCACTCATCTATATATTTATGCTGGGGTTTTTCTACAATGAGAATACTAAAGAGGTACAGGAAATGCTACAGTTTACACACTGTACTGAAGTGTTTATTTTTTCTTTGCTCACCATATCCATTTTTTGCTTTTACACAAGACGTCTATGTGAGACGTGTAATCGTCAAAATACATAACACACACACACACCTTTTCTGTACATTGTCAGCTTTGTTTACAGTCATAGCCTAGCTCATGACTTTTTTTATGATTTTTGCAGCCAGTCATTTTAAAGTTTAGTGACTGTGATAGTAATGATAGACATTATGCCAACATGAGAAGACAGAATAAATCCGATTAATCAAGTGTTTGAGGTTTTAATGTTTGGTTGGTGTTTTAATTACACCTGATCCAATTCCATGTCTGTGTTCCATTCACACTGCTATACACACAGACTTCAATTTCCTTGATTAAAAAAAAAGCACTCTGTTGCCCTTTTCCCACTGGTAGCAAACATTGTAGAATCGACCAAGGTGTGAATCAGGACTGGGATCCTGCGGGACCTAACATAAACCCCAGGGGCACAGACCGTTTTGCAGGCTGTAGCAGGCAGTAAGATATAAAGAATACTGGAATTAAGGCCACATTCATTAGCGTGGGAATCCATTGGGTGCTCATGTGGCCACGTGTAAAGTGTTTATGGTGTTCATTTTTCTTTGTTCCTCTTTAGTAACTGCTTTATCCTAGTAATAGTTTGTCTATTTTGTGGAAATGGATGATTTCTCCCAGTGGAAAATTGAGAAAAGCTTCTAGTACTTGTACATAGTTTCTGTCATTTTTTGTTCCTCATTACTGAAACTCTACCTTTTGTTATATAAATTCGGGAAGAAAAAAAATTCTGTCATGTAAGGTAGCAACTCTTTTATTTTCCAGACCAAACTGCTGAACAGAGAACAGACTGATGAATGGAAGGGCTGGATGCAGCTGGTTATACTCATCTATCACATATCTGGTGCCAGTGCTGTAAGTTTAGACTTGAACCTTTGTATGTCTGCTATACTATATGATCCCCACCTCATTTATCTTATCTGTTCTATACAGTTCATACCTGTGTACATGCATGTCCGTGTCCTGGTGGCAGCTTATCTCTTCCAGACTGGATATGGCCACTTCTCCTTCTTCTGGTTAAAGGGTGACTTTGGACTCTACAGAGTGTGCCAGGTATTTAGTTTGAGAGTTCGTCTATACACAGCTGTTCACACACACTATGCCTCATAAATGCTAAGTACACACTAAGAGGTTTGTGTGTTCCAGGTTCTCTTTAGACTCAATTTCCTGGTGATGGTCCTCTGCCTTGTGATGGACAGATCATACCAGTTCTACTACTTTGTGCCACTGGTTACCTTTTGGTTTGTGATCATTTATGCCACAATGGCCATGTGTCCACAGATTCTTCAGATAAAAGCCAATGGTAAAAAGGGCTATTTTATAAAACACCAGTGTGATCATTTTCTGTGAGTTTTACACACAAATGGCAGTGTATTATTTTCGTGTATTTTAGGCAGCAGTTTCTGGCACCTGATCCTTTTACTGAAGCTGTTGGGGTTGCTTCTTTTCATTTGCTTCTTTGCATACTCTCAGGTATATACAAATTTGTATATACAAACATCATTCTTGAGAGAGTCGTGCTTAAACACTTATTTGCATCGAGTGAAATTTGTCCTTTTCTTTAAACAGGGTTTTTTTGAGAGCATGTTCTCAGTGTGGCCTGTTTCTAAGCTCTTTGAACTACAAGGAAGTGTCCATGAGTGGTGGTTCAGGTGGAAGCTAGATAGATTTGTAAGTATTACCCCTTTATGTTATACTATGCAATGCAATGTTTGCATACCCTTGAGACAATGAAGACCAAAAAATGTATTTTGTAACTAAGCTACAACAAAGAGCATTAGTGGGAAATACAAATATACACTCCTCTATGAGACAATAACCACATCTAGTGACATCTAGTATTACTAGACAGTTCCACTTTCCATTCTTTTGGCTCCCTTTGTTAATTAGTTAAACATTTATTCTTCTTTTTATATTTATTTATATATATATATAAAAGACACCAGTTTTAATTCCACTGAGAGTTTATTCTGAGTGACTGAAAATGTCCAAGCAGTTGATTGCAGTAATACGCAGGACCTCCTGCACATCTGGAACGATTAATTATCTGAAGAAGTGCTAAGTGCAGGAAGTGCATTACACTCTATGGAAAAAGACCATTATTGACAATGGACAGTTTTATTTATTTATAATTATTATTAATTAAAATCCAAGACAGTATACATAAGGTGATCAATGCAAAGTAAGCAACAATGTCTGGTGTTATGAACATGTTTACAGAGAGATGTGTTCATAAAATCCAGACTGCTTTTACATGCCAGTACATCCATTATGTTTTAGCATTTATGCTGTTAGCAGGCAACTATCTGAGTGGGTTTCTCCACTTCTGTTACAGGCTGTAATCAATGGCATGCTGTTCGCCTTTATTTACCTGGTATTGCAGAAATATCAGATTCTATCAGAGGGGAAAGGCGAGCCACTCTTCTCCACCAAGATTTCCAACTGCTTGCTTTTTGTATCAGTGGTTTCCTTCATAGTAAGTAAGCTACTAGGTTCCGCTTTCAGTGCCTATATGGCTATGACTTTATCTAACGTATTTATCCTCCTTTAGACATATTCCATATGGGCGAGTAGCTGTAAAGATAAGACTAAATGCAATGAGATGCATCCCTACATATCTGTGGTGCAGGTAAATTCTTTTAAATGGTGCTTGTTGTGTGAAGGTGATATTCTGCTTCTGCTAGCTGTTCACTGTGCTTTTTCTCAAACCACAGATTCTTGCGTTTGTTCTCATCAGGAACATTCCTGGTTACGCCCGTTCTTTGTATAGCTCCTTTTTTGCATGGTTTGGCAAAATCTCATTAGAGGTAAGGCTCCTGTGTCATGAATAAACATTTCCAAACCAAATGCATGCAGTTCAAAAAGGTATTTTTTGTAAATCAAATGTGGGAGGAAAAAAACAAATCAGGACTAAGGCTGTGCACAAATCTGTATAATATACTGGTTAACCATCAGAAGCATCAACTTTTTCAAATACTGAATACTTTTGTATATTGTGTAGCAGCACAAAAGTGACTTAGAGTGAAGTAATGGAATGTGGAGTCATGTTGTTTGTCATGGTCACATTCTGTTATGTTTGTAGGCTGAAAACTCTAATCTGCTGTATCCACTGAAAAGGTTTCCAGATATCAAGAATTAACAGACACATACTAGCCAATTACTAGCTGTCTATTTGCCACAACCATTGTACATTTTCTGTGTGGGTGAAGATAAGTACATTTTATAAAGTTACAGTGGAGTGAGATTCATGCATTTGTCTGTTTTTTATTCTCCTGCAGCTCTTCATCTGTCAGTACCACATCTGGCTGGCAGCTGACACCAAAGGCATCTTAGTGCTTATTCCTGGGATTCCCTCCCTTAACATCATCATCAGCACCTTCATCTTCGTGTGTGTCGCTCATGAGATCTCGCAGATCACCAATGACCTGGCCCAGGTAGCAATACCTAAAGACAGTGGCACTTTGCTTAAGAGACTGCTGGTGACTGGACTCTTCATGGGGCTTGTTCTCATGCTGTCTAACAGCAGCTGGGCCTGAGACTGAAGGAGCTTAGTAAACTCTGAGTGAGTTAAATCACTGGAACATGTCCTGATTCAAATTGCATTTTAGGAACAGACCCTTTGCTGGCACAGTGCTGCTCACCGAATACAAGCTGAGAATCATGTCTCCAAGTAAAGCCCAGGTTGCAGTTCTTACTTTATGAAGACAGTGAACACACATTTTTTCAGAATGTATGCGATGCCTATTGACTCCTGCAGAACGTTTGCTCACTGACTGACGTTTTAAACATGAGTTAATCTGACACATCACAGGGACGTCTATTCCACCCAAGTTTTGTAAAGTATTTAATGATTTAAATTAAGTTTATGTTGTACAGTCATGTCGCCTTAATGTCCTGTCTGTTGTTTTTAGGTTTTGGGGTTTGATTTTTTTTCTGTTTTTTTGAATGTTTGGAATGCCCCAGTTGATAAAAGATGAATAGAGTTTTGTGTTTCACATTTCATGCAGTACACGGGCCAACAGACTCTATTGTCACTATTCAGTGAATTACCGTGTCAACAACCACTATTGTTAATGTTTCTATATTTTTAATGAATCCTTTCAGCAGATCTAAATTCTCCTAAATCTCAACCAGCGTATCCATGGCTTGTTAATGAGTGGAACAAAAAAAACCCATTTATTAGTATTAATTCATCAAATTAAGGCTTTAGAGGTATTAAAAATTCTGGAACATTTATTTATATTTGCTAAATTAATAAATCTGAATATATAAAAGCTATCAATGGTCTTTAGAAGACCAGATCTATTTATCTGGATACTTTTGTGTACTACCCTTTTTAAAACAAATCCATTTACTCTTATTACTGAAGTATATTGTGGTTACATCCTAAAATCTTAGTGTCTTTGATGTACTTTTATGTGTAAATAAATTAGTTCATTATCTGAAGTACGTTCAGGCATAATAACGCTTTCAGACATTTGGACTTTCCACTGGTACATTTTACTGTCCAATGATGTTTCTGTTTTCTCTCCCCTTGCTACAGTGACCCTCTACGCTAATAATTCTGTTATTTAATATAATTTTTTCAAAACGTGTTTTATATTTAACCTTTTTTATGTAAATGTAACAGTGTAATAAGTGTTTGAAAAGGCATTAACAGTGCCTCATAGTCATATTAAAAAGGTCTTTAAATGAAATTTTTTTATACCAGGTGAACAGACATGTTACACTTTTATCAGCAAAAGGGTCAATGCGTGAACTACTGAAAGATTTTTCCCAAAACGCTGTATAGTAACGTACATCTGGATATGTGTGAGTTTGTTAATTTATTATTACATTTGTACATGTCTCTAACCAAGTGGAGTAAGCTGCTTTCTGTTTATAATCCTGTGATACAAATATTAATGGCAAACCAAACAAAATAAATATATAAATGAGAGGGAAAATCCTACAGACCAATCTAAGCTAAGCTTTAGTGAAGTTATGAATTGTTACGAACAATATCAAATCATTTTGTGCCGTATGTATCTGTCCAGCTCTTACATTTCAGTAAGTACAAAAAGCTTAACATACTATCCTCTGTGTTTTACCATATATTGATGCTATTAGGAGGTTGTGTTATATCTTTTATCACTGCTAACATGAAGTTAAAGAATACAAAGCTTTCATTGAAGATTGAACATTGGAGTAAATTTAGACAAATCACTTGTACACATAGAAACCTTTATGCTACAAGATAGAGTTGTTGTTGTTTTTTCTTTATAACAATAGCTGTTTAAAACGATCCTGTTCATGAAAAAGTTAATTTATTTATTTCTGTTAAATTATGGCCATGTTTATCTGATCTATTTTAAAACCTCTCTGTATTCATTTATGCTGTTTGGTCATAAAAAAACAAGTGTACAACAAAGTTGTATAACATCCTTTAGTTCTGTAGATAGATTTTGCACATTGTGCCAATGCAGTCTTCATCATCCTCCATTTAAGGGCCACTAGGTGAATTAGGTGATCAGATGTTTGTAATTTTAATTTTGTACCATAGCTTTATTTCATATGGCATTTTGCAGATCTAAAAAAATCTGCACTATTTTAGCCTTTTCTTCCATTATAGGAAGACAAGATAAAAAGTAAACAAGCTCTTGTGTAAAAGTAAGCATTTTATTTCCTGAAGTAAATAATTTGATGGATTTACTCCACATTATAGCTATTTATCCAATTGTAAATGTGTGGATTTGATTTTATAAGACTTGTTTTGTATAGTTTAGTTTGGACTTTTGTAAAAAACAAAAAAAAAACAAAACAGGATTCCTACCATGCTGATGTAAATATAACTGTCTTGAAATGTGTAAAGGATGTATTTTCTTTTAGAAATGCAGTTTTGTTGTTTAATCATTGTCAGTGATAAAACACCTTGCTGAACCTTTTTTGTATTGTTTTTATCTGTTTTTTTTTCACCCCCAGCATATCCATTGGTACCAACAATTTATCACACATGCTCATGAAACTACAGATTGAAGAAATTTATGGTAAATTTATTAATTTATTTATCAAAACAGCTTTAGTAGAGTAAGAGATGGAAAAAAAACACTTTTATTGCGTATCCGATGGAAGTCTGTCCAAGCTTTTAAACATCCCTTTAAGAAGACAATTACCTCAAAATACCTTCAGATACAGTTCAGATATGGTTTGAATGTAGCCATCATTGTATCCACCAGCTGCCACGTGGACGACATCTTATGGACGCTGCACCGGATCACAGAGCGATTGCACATGCAGATTTGGCACGGTTTAGAAACACGAAATACACAGACACTCAAAGCTTTGAGTGATGAGAGATCTCACAAATTCAGCGCTTCAGCCACTTTCCTCTCTTCAGGAATACCATTTACCTGCAAGGAAAATACACCATTTAATAGTAGAACATTGGTAATGCAGGACATTAGCACCACTGCAACACAAATTATTGGTACTTGCCTCCAGCCTTCGAAATGTTGACAAACTGTAATTATCTCCTTTGATAGCAGTAAATGAATGAACAGACTGTTAGACAAGGAGATACTCAGACCAAGTGCAGTTTATTATTGTACACACAGGGGGGAAGCAGTGTTAGGCCAGCTTCAATGCACCTTAGCAGCAATTCTACAAAGTTCAGCGGGGGGAAAAATTGGTGCATAGTGCTGTCTAAGACGCCACTACTATATCTCCCATCATTGTTCAATTGTGTTGAAATCTGGAGACTGTGAAAGCCATAACATACTATTTCTAGCATTTTAACACTTTTAAACCATTTACTGAGGTCTTGTTCCCTGTGGGTGGGGGCGGAGTCAATCTGGAAGAGACCACTCCCATCAGACAGAAGAACTTTGTATTGTTTTGCAATAACTCTTTGTACAAAGGGAATAAGTGGACCCTTAACCACGGCAGCACTTTTTCGGAGAGGATGCTTGAGGTTCTATGCGTTCTCATCAAGATAAACACAAAAACATGCACTATTAATATGGCCTGTGGGTCAAAACCAACTAAAATGAACCCTATGTGATTTAAGATTTTGTAGCAATCATAGAATTCAATTTAAAACACGGTACACCTTATGTCCTTAATGACATTCAATTCAAGGAATTTATAAGAGACTCAATGAAACATTATATTAATAAAGTAATGTAAAGTTTATCGTATAATATTACACCTACAATCAGATCTAGAATTATTGGCACCATTTATGTCAATATCTTTTTCAAACATATATTTTTCTTCAGTAGTACAATGTTTTCTGCTGAGCACTGGTTTTAGATTTAATGCCACCTCCACACTTCATATTTGGTGAAAAATCGTCAGGAGAGGAAAAACATTTCAAATGATTGTGTATAATATTTTATTGTCTAATCATTTTCTTTGCATGTGTCAGCATTACTGGAGCTGTGTCAGTGTTGCTTGTGTATATAGCTACAATATGCTGAAGCTGATGTACCGTACACTTACCCGAAGGCTGCTGTTGTGGGATCTGCATTTGATTTTGAAGATTTCTGTGAACAGAAACCACTTCGTTAAAGCTGCCGTATTCATTTAAGGATACTGAGCATTAACTGCTCAGCCTTCTCTAATGATTTAAGGTGGCTGTACGTCCTTCTCTTAACCGTTGTGACAATGTCCTCTGTTAAAATACTATACAAGTGAAGTTACAGCTTTACCTTGAACTGTAACAAAGCTTAGACACTGAAGACTCATTCCAAAAGTGAGAAGAGGGACATGAAAACTCCAGATTTATTTTTAAAAGAAATGTGGAGAGATGTGTAAGTTGTTATTCCAAAAAATATATATATAAATAAATCCTACAACCAGAACTACTGTGAGAGCTGCTGTTTTACATAAATATACAGTTTCCCACCAATCAGTACCGAGAACTCAGCATCACTGGTAACAGCCAGTAACAGAAGGGTTTTGCATTGTTAAACCGACCCTTTTAAGTCTGAAACTACATTTACATGTCTTGTGCCATATCTTCGAAGTGCACACATTTCATTTTAGGCTCTGAAATGTGCAGACAATATGACTTTCAAAAGAAAAAAAAATGCAATGTTCTCTTAACGCCTTAAAGCAGAATAGTCTGAGAGCAGAGAGAGAAATCAGTGTGTGACACTCACGTCTGGGTTTGCATGAGTGGCATGCTGGTAGTCTCATAATTTTCTGGGTGGATCGGTGGCACCACCTCTCCGCTCACAGGGTTGAATACAGGCAGCGTGGAGAGAGGCCAGGAGATCTCCCTATTCTTCGACATGCTGCGCAGCTCCTTTGTTGATTTCTGAATGGAGCTGTGGTGCACCATCTGGATGCTGTGAAGATTAAGAAGAAAAACATATTTTAGCAATTTGTACATGCATACACAATATATACAACATACTCAGTACTTTATTATAAGCAGAAGGAAAAAAGGAAATGTTGAACTGTTATATCATACAACCTACAAAACACACTCTGTACACTCTGAGGAATGAGTATGTTGTGTCAACCCAGGTCACGTAATCTGTTGAAAGTTTTATATATTCATCACATCCTGCTTACTACCATGTCAGCAGATTTCATCTCTTTTAAGCCCAGCTAATATTGTGATTTGTATTTAATAGCAGGACACTAGATTTGAACCTGACTCTAAGCAGCCATATGACAACAAGGCGTCTTCATGAATGATGAATGGTGATGTCGTGAAGGAGGACACAGGAGCATAAAATGTGGGAAAGCAAATAAAAATAAAACAAGGGGATCACCTGGCTAAAGAAGGATAACAGAGACAGTAGGAGAGAGAAAGAGAGAAAGAAAAACAAAACAAGACAAAAGAAAGACACAGAAGAAACACTTACTCTGGTGTTTGCATGTTTCTTTTTCGCCTAGAAACAAAACAAAATGTCTGAATTAAATACTAATATTAATAGTTTAAAGACAACTACACAAAAGTGAATGGGAAGCAGGAACTGGTGAGGGTCTCTTCAGGCCGCAGGACCTCTGGTGATTAGGAGATGTTGGAAGGCACACAGATCATTGATGTGATATGGAGTGACAAATGATGTATCCACGGGGATAATGACATGGTAGATGGAAGCTTTTTGCTTGTATAAATTAAAGTCACATACCATAAAACTAGACGTTGGATGAGAATGATTATTGAGAATTGAATGATGGAAAAGCTGCTTTTTTGTGTCCTAATAAGCCTAATAACATTGTAAACTAAATTTAAATACCCACTTTTCCTAATCAACTTTTATATATGCCTTGTAAATGCAGCACATTCACTGTTTGTGGTAATATTAACCTGGATGTGTGTGTGTGTGTGTGTGTGTGTGCGTGTGTGTGTGTGTCCTGAGACTAAGAGGTTAGTACAGCGCACTTACACTCCTTCTCTGCGACAGCACATTGAATAACCCAGGATGACGAAGAGGACCAGAGCAACAGCAGAGGGCACAGCCAATGTGACTAAGAAGTCAGCAAAATAGTCTCTACTTTTCAGTGACTCAGAGGGTGGATTGTATTCACCAATGTCTGGCAGCACCCCAGTGCCTGGTTCTGGACGGCTATTGTGTACAGGAATGACTTTAGTAATATCCACCTGAGGAACACAAGAGGAGCAGAAGACAGCGTAAGAGAAAGTTAGAAAACGCGACTGAAAATCTGAGGCTGACCTTAACATTGGATAACCTAAAAATGGACAAAAATCTATAAGTAAAGTAAATTGTGCAATATACTTTTCCTGATAAATAAAAAATAATAATAATTAAAATTAGTCATTAAAGTTTTAGTTCATCAATTAAGGTACCAATTAAGGTACCAATTCTTCTATACTGCACCTATTAAATATTACATAAATACTTATGGATGTTCCATAACCGCTACTGAAAAGTGACGGCTGCCTCAGCCTTGTGATGACACTAGAGGGTAGCAGAGAGTAACTGGAGACACTGACAGCCCAGCTCCTGTTACCACAGGGAGCCAGAGAACAAGGTTTAATTCTAATCAGAGGCAAGCAGCCCCATGTTTGCCTGAGTATTTAAGCATAGCTCTACCTTCACTCACTGCTTGGTCATGAGTCAACCATGTTGGTGGTCAAAGCTTGGTTATAATTTCTGGTACATCTTTCTTGGGCTGCGCGTGTATCCGTCCCCAAGCCTACTTGATCCCAGTTGTGGGTTCTAAAGTTATTCTATAGTCTTCACAACTTCTTTCATGTCATGCCATACTCTCAATAGGTTTTTAGTAGCTGAGTTGGGAAATGTGCACAATTTCTGACTGTCAATTAATAGCCGCTTGCCAGGGTGACCGGCAGCAGCTCAGAAACATGTAGTGTATGGTATCTGTTACAACAAGTAAATGCATCACCAGTGAGATTTTGCACCAGTCGATGTGGAACTGAGCTCTGAACTTCTTGTCACAGCTGATGATTGGCTCCATCTCCTGACTGCAGCGCAGCTGGTTCTGAGGACTCTCTACCTCACGCAGGCATGAGGAGAATGGGACGTCCGCTCCCACCATCACATACACGCTGCACATGATGAAAGAAAAATTGTAAAGTAAATGGTCTTTTTACGTTTGTATTTAGCCATTGTAGACTATCAAATTTAATGTAGACATTTATCCTTTGATATCCTGGTACTGATGGTTCACTTATATGTAACTGCAAGCTGAATGAAAAACTATGATGAAAAAGGTATTTTTTCTCAATCTGTGGTTCTGCATTAAGGCAGTCGGTGTAATAAGACATGGAAAACTTTATTAATAAAGCTCCATCATCATGAGGACCAAAATTACAGGCAAAGAGGAAAACAGCACCACCTCTCTGCCATTATTCACAGTTATTGCTAAGTATGTAAAAAGCAGATGTGAATATGACCCCCTTCCTTCCTTAATTTGTTCACTACTGTTCTATAAAACTATTTAACTTACATTATATTGCCTGTGATGCCTTTCGCCCTATTCAGTATGTAAATTTTCACTTTAAGTCTTTTGCAGAATTTAAATGTCATGCCTTAGATATACTATGGATGTTCTGTTATTACTATGAATACAACAAATATGCTACTGTATATTGGCAATTATTTTCACTATATTATTGGTGCACTATTTCTTTCTTCCGTCCCATAATTTCTGGTCCACGGATGAGGTTTTAAATAGAAAGTTATATCCTGCAGCTCTGTAAAGGAAGCTCACCCCTCTTTCAGGTTGTTGATGGGCAAAGGCACACGTCCTCCCCTGTCCAGAGCCGAAGTGATGTTAATGGCATTGAGTCTCTCAGGCTGCCAGACGTTCTTCACAGCACCCAGGAAATCTCCCAACACCTCACTGGCTAACATCTCCTCCACATTCATGTTTTTAATGTAAAACTCGGCCTGATACGGCAAGGGGAATTCTGGCAGAGAGAGAGACGTAGTTCACTGGATAGTGGAAGGTTGTGGTGATTTTAGTGTCAGCTGGTAGAGGAGTGATGATATACGAGGGTGTTAGTGAGGAAAGTGGGCAGATGGCTGATGAGATCAGGTCACAGATGACCATAAACAGCTCGGTATAAAGTCACTATAAGCTTGCTGAACATAAGAGTAATCAACTGCAAGACATTACAGGATTTTCTGTTCATCCCAGAATTTTTTTTTATTTAGGCATTTGATGGTATACTAAAATTAAGATAGAAGGAAAGGGATTAACTTAAAGTCAAACATTTAAATGTTGGAAGGACATATACAGTATAAGTCTACTGCAAAAAAGGGGGTTTATAACAATGCATTATTATATAAAAGATAAACAATAAAATGTGTAAATGTAACACCTTTAATACATTTTAGAATTGAATGTTATGCAGATAGATCATAGTATCAACTAATAACATTTTTGTTGTATCTCACCTTCTGTACCCATGATGTTAATGACCAAATTGTGCCTTGCTGTTTCGAAAGTGCGTCGGTTATAAGCCGTAATCTGTAACACACAACGGGGAAGGTCTGACTAAGAACAGCTTATGAACAAGGTGAAATGCAGTAGACACAAAGTGACACACATTAATTTTTATAATTAACCTATAATTATAGCATGACTAAAATAAACACAATGACATGGATATTTTCTAATTAAATAAATATATTTTTCTATCCTGTAGAAAAATATATTTATTTAATTAGAAATAAATAGATTTTTCTATCCTGTAGAATAAGGTCTATTGTATCCCTGTGTCACCATATTGTCACCTCGATGATAGTTGGTTTGCCCGCATGCTCCGCTGTGGGGGAGCCGTAAAGAACTCCATCACTGTGTGGAGTTCGCTGGATGTAGCGCAGCCACCCGGGCCTGTCTGGAAAACCCTTCAAGTTGGTATTAAAGGTGATTGGGTCATTGCTGGTGTCCCCTGTGAATCAATTTAGAAAACAGGTAAAAAAAATAAAAAATAAGCCGCGAACTCTAGGCCATCAGTTTCTTTTTAAAGGCTTGCATTTTCTATGTTTCTCTAAGTTTAAGGTCTATAAATCAAATCAGATGAAAGTGAAAAAATACAAAGTATACAAAACCTAGCTTAGGATAAGGAGGAAATTCTCCTTTAAAGTATTCTCTCTCCAGCACATGGACAAACAGAACTCCAGCTGAAGGGTAGACGTTCCGGTCTGCATGTGAGCGCGAGACAATGGTGACCACTGAAGCCCACAGCAAAAGAACAGAAGGAAGACAGAATAATTGGATCAAAATCAGACATTATGTTTCATAAATTGGGTTGGTTGCAGGTATTGTGCACTTTGCAACACAAAATTTCCAGTGTACTTAACAAAGTGGGCTATACTTGATTTAATTCTACTTGAGCCCACTTAATCTGTATGCAGTTCACCTACAGTATGTCAACATGTGTGCACGGCAATGACTCCCCATTCACCCTACTTCAGACACACTACATGATTTATCTTATGTAAAAAAGAAATGGCAAATATTTTAACAAAATACTTTCATAATGGTCCTATAATGCTGTACTCCCTACAAGCATCAAAGTACATTATGTAAGTAGTTGAAAGTAATGATCTATTTATTATTTTCATTTAACTACATCTCATGTATATTAAAATAATTAGATGCAGAACCTGGACACTCATACACCAGACACGGGAGTCTTGTGGAGAGTCTTTTATATGAAGCTCAAAAAGTTAAAGATCTTGCAATGCAAATGTTTCAGTAAACGTCAAAGAAAGAGTTAGGTGAAAGAGAAACCACACTCAGAGTTAAATCAGCACAAAGGTATTATTAATAGCAAACACTGAAACTGATACCCACTCTGGATTCTCTGAAAATTTTAGGTCTAGAAATCACATACGGTCACATGACAGTTGGCAGAAATCACATACGAAATCACATATAAATCACATACGGTCACATGACAGTTGGCAGTCAGTGCTGTTGTAAATGGCCATATACAGACAGTTTTACTTCATACGTGTGCAGGACTCTTTAGTAAGAATGACACAAACTCTATTAGGTGTGTGTACCATTTTTCCAGGGAGTTAGATTTCAGTACAGCTCCAGAAAGAGGCGGAATGTCTGTGAATTTGATTGGGATAAAACTAGGTTTGTTGACTTAATTTGATTTGATAAACTTTGAACATATTCTATGAACCTTTATGCAAGCTACTCAGGTGTGTGTAAAGTGGGACTGACGTATTCGAGACCCCTATCCTATAATTTACATCATGAAAAATGGAGTATAAATCTGGACAATGTATCTGACCCTATTTCCATTTTAACCTCTATGTGCTTCTCCAGTAAGTTCTTTCTTTACATTGAGTTGCTCACTTAACTTTTACCAAGTCATTTAAAATCAAGTTAAAGATCAATAGAGTCACTCTAGTTGTTGTTACAGTTACTCTGTAGTACTGTATGAGCTTTTAATACACAGTCAAACTGAGAACTGGGCAAATCAGTTTTATAAAAACAATAAGGATTTGTTTATGTTTTGACTAAATAATTATACTGCCAAATATTACTGATTGTTTTTTTATATATACTGTATACTGTATATATCAGATGGGTCCTACTGCTGAAGTTTATTGGCCAGACAGCTTTTAATTTTTTTTTCTTAGTTATTTCTTTTTTTTTTAACTGTCACTCAAATTTTATAGCATACATATAGAGAATTAACACTAAACTCCTCACAATCAGATGAACAAATAATTGTGCAAGCATACAAGGCCATGTGAAGGTGACGAACACCTCCATATTCTAATGGATCAACTATTGCTGGTTAATGGAAAACACTTTGCTACAGGCTAATGTGGGAGACACAAACACACACATACACAAAGAAAAAAAAAAAGATCCCGCAGTAGAAATATCTAACTCCAGTTTATAATCTCACGGCTCAACCTTGACCAGACCTCACATCCATTGCATGCCTGAAGAGGAGGGACACAGTGTGTTATGGTCAGAGTCAAACATGTCCTAGTGAACTGCCAAGTCAGCTTCACACCAGCTTCTCCTTTCCGGTCAGGAGGAACTCATGCACTTCACTTTTTTTAACAGGAGATGGCTTATTGGAATATACTGTGCATGTACACTTTACTCTATCTGTTCAAAGTACTCTTATCAGGAAGTGAAAGTCAGCAACAAAGCTGCATCTGTCTGCCATTATTATACTGCTGCTACAAGCCCTGAATGAATCTGCCATCTACAATGTGAACCTACGCCTGGAAATCTTCAGGTAGAGCACAATTTCAATGCTAATATTTGCAAGAGAATTCTTAAATGTTAAAATCCATAAGGAATGCATATGCAGAAATTGCTAGTATTGGTGAAGTCATGGTTTAAAACAAAGGCTAAAATGATACTATTCAGTGAGTGACAGGTTTAATTGTATAAAAGGAAAACTAAAAGCAGAGTGTTACAATGGTGTTGCCAGGTCTGGGCTACATTTGAACTTCTGTTACTTACTTGTTATTAGTCATGTGTGGGATGAGGGTTAGGACTTTTTGCACAACTCGTAAAAATTGTATTATAGATATTTATATATAGCAAGGGATAAAACCCAACAGGACATACTGTTTTGAAAATAATATATAATGATGCAGTGGTGTGATGCAGCCTGACGGTGTTACTGTTGTTATTCGGAAGATGATTACTTTTCAAAAACAGCATATTATAGTGTTTATTTTCTCTTATACCATAGCAAAGTACCAATCATTAAAGTTTTTATTAATAAAGAACAACACATAAATTTATCTGATTACAGATATGTTTACTGTTGTCGAACATCCAGAAAAACAAGTTACTTGTTCAATAACACAGTCTGTTATTAAGTTTAGATTATTTGGCACATCCTCCATACAAGCCCCTGTGCAATTATTCCTATAGAAATAATGACATTCTTAAATAAGGGCAGGGCATTATATTAATTGTGGTAATAGTCTCAAAGTTAAATCAACGTATAAAGTTTGAAATGCACCGTTTGTTAATAGTTTTGAAACTGATTTTGCATGCAGACCTGGCAACCCTGGTTGTAAGGTCAAAACAGAGGTGCACATCATTACAGCTGTGGTTATAGCACAACACACACACACACACACACACACACACACACACACACACACACACACACACACACACACAGATCACTCTCACTCACCGCCTGTATGAGACACCTTCTGTGTAGAGTCGATTAAAGCCTGGATTTGACTATGTCCTTCACAAGCTATGATGTTTTTTGACAAAATGAGAATGAACGGTTAAAACAAGGAATCTCTCTCTCTCTCTCTCTCTCTCTCTCTCTCTCTCTCTCTCTCTCTCACACACACACACACACACACACACACACACACACACACACACACACACACACATTCCGTCCTGCAATAACACGTAGCTGAACAAATCCATACAAAACAGAAGCAGATGTTGTACTAACATCTGTCTACGTGAATGTAAATAAACTTACTTAAATCTAACCACACTATCTAGCTAACTAGTGAGCTCTTGGCGGTAATAAAATGACCTCTTTGCTCTCGCGCATTTCCGTTAGGCAGTTAGCTAGCTCCTGTTAGCACGCTAGCCTTCACTCTGAAAAAAACAGTGCGCGTTATGCTAACGAGGGGCATTTAAATCACTACATACCTACTAAAAGCCACACGTAGAGTTTCAGAGAGCCCATGGTGTAGTGGTCGCGCTGCTGGTTTGCGTTACAGGTGTGAGTTTTTCTGGGATGATAGCAGGGACCGAGCAGCCATCAGCATCCCTCAGTTAGCTGAAATCCCCCTCCCTCTCAGATCACTGAGCGCCTCGCGCATTGTGGGAGCACACAAACATCTGGAAAACACAAACATCTGGCGCAGCTGCTGGAAAACACACAGACTGAAGCTTATAAGAGTGGGACTACGCCCAAGAGCCGAGCTATGTGTGTATATATACAAGGGATATATAATATAATATAATGTAATATATAATCAAATCAAATTTCATTTAATACGCATACATACAGAGTACGACATGCAGTGAAATGCTTTTTACGTCTGTCCGGTATTCAAGCATAAAAGGAATGGAATTAAGGATAAAAAGAAAACCAAATGGAGGTAGATAAAAAAAAGCATAAACTATATAATATAATATAATATAATATAATATAATATAATATAATATAATATAATATAATACTTAGGTTTTATTACTATTCAACAGTTTGTTAGAAAATCAATAAATGTTTGCTTGCTTGGCTACTTTTTTCTATTTACTATACTGTACTTTCAGTATTTATTGTATATCCACTTTAAAATTACATTCAATATATTTTTGTTAGTACTCATAAACAAGCCTTAACAAAGACACCAGTCCTGAAAATAGATGACCAAAAAACCAAAATTAGTATAGTGTTATTGTTACAGCTTGGAGATGTTCAATATAAGAAGCAATTAGGTTTTTTTTTTCTTTTCTTTTTTTCCAGTTTTGGTCCATTTCTCTAGGCAAATAATCTTCAATTATCTTAAATTATGAGAGTCAATCTGATGATTTCCAAATCCTTTATAAATCTTCAATGTGATTCAAGTTCTAGTTACGGTTGGCCATGCAAGACCTACTTGAGTTATTTTGACTTTACATTTGAGATTTTTGTCCATTTTATTGGCAGATGACGTTAAATTCTTTTCTAATATGTCCCCATACATCACTCTGTACATGTTTCCTTGAGTGACATGCAATACCACACAACCATTTTCAGAGAAACATCCCCATGGTGTTTTGAGGATCATATGCACAACCCTTTCCATACATGAGCTGATTTACTGCCATATACTGTCCATACATTAACTTTTTCCATACATGAGCTGATTTATTGCCATATACTGTCCATACATAAACTTTTTCCATACATGAGCATAATTACTGCTATGTGCTGTCCATACATTAACTTTTTCCATACATGAGCTGATTTATTGCCATATACTGTCCATACATAAACTTTTTCCATACATGAGCATAATTACTGCTATGTGCTGTCCATACATGAACTTTTTCCATACATGAGCTGATTTACTACAAGAGCTTACAATCTTTCAAAAAGACCTCTGATTTGCCCTAATGCTTTTTGACATACATTTATCTATTTTTGTGAACAAAACAGTAATGTGTGGTAATAAAGTTTGACTTTGTAGATGATTACTTATAGTTTCTGTATAGCAGGTTGTTCCTGTTGCTCTCAGCTTGTCTTTCAACTGCTTTCTGGGTGACCACTGGCTTCTTTCTTATATTGCATGGCACACCTCTCTGGGGATGGGTAATTTACACATGCATATTATCAAACCAAATGCACTGTCCTGTACAGTATGTAGCTTTGCTTTGGCTCTGTAGCATTTTCCATTTGACTTGATTAATAAATGATGTCACTGAAAACATTAAAAATTTCTGTAACATTTTAATCAATATTGTTACTTACCTGAAATCTTCCCATTTAATGGTAACATTCTTAGGTACAGGTTCAATTTGCATTAAAACTTTTTTTTTGCAGCATTTATATCTAGAACCTTATTTATTTATTTATTTATTTATTTATTTATTTATTTATTTATTTGTTTGTTTATTTGTTTGTTTGTTTGTTTGTTTGTTTGTTTGTTTATTTATTTATTTATTTATTTATTTATTTATTTATTTATTTATTTATTTATTATAAGAATACTTATTTCCGCTCCTTATACAGTGGAAATAATGCAATCATCTACAGTTGGAAGAGAAGCTATTAGCATTCTTTCTTTTTTCTTATTCTGTGTTACATGCATATTAAAAAATAATGCAGTAATATAGTAAAAATAGCAATAGTTGCAGATCATAGATTTAGTTATATCTTTGTAAAAAAATAAATAACAAATGTTAATTATATATACTGGTTCCTGCAACGTAGTGGTATGGTGCTTCAGGTGTACTGTTTAATATGGTATACAATTGTGGATGAAAACATAGTATTGTATAATAGTAATAATATTATACTATTAAGGATAATATTATTCTTACCATGTACAATACAATAGTACTATACAATAATAATAATAATAATAATAATAATAATAATAATAATAATAATAATAATAATAATAATAATAAAAGTCATATTAAGAGAATGGTCTGCTCCATGCATTGATAAATCTCCTCTGATGTCCATAACACTGCAGACCACGAGCCTTAAAGAGGACAATGAGATAAAGTCTTTGCAAATATATTCCACCTCCTGCAGTGAGGCTGAGCAGACAGATGGCTATGCGATGTTTTCTTTGCATGCCATGCTGCATGACTGGAAAATACATGCATTTAAAGTTATACAAGCTCATATCATACAGTATTTCATACTACAGATATTTAAAAAGGCCTTGGGCTTACAAGCTATTTAATTCTTTCTCTTTAAAGTTTTTACTGCCCCATTCCTTATTTGTTAGATTGTCTTTTTTTTAGGACAAATTCAATTTTAACACTAATTTCTGCTGATTGACTAATTAGATATGGTATTTTATCCATGAGTCTATTATCACTCATTATTATGAGTCTGGGGGGGCACGGTGGCTTAGTGGGTAGCACGTTCGCTTAGTGGGTAGCACGTTCGCCTCACACCTCCAGGGTCGGGGTTCGATTCCCGTCTCCACCTTGTGTGTGGGGAGTTTGCATGTTCTCCCCGTGCCTCGGGGGTTTCCTCCGGGTACTTCGGTTTCCTCCCCCGGTCCAAAGACATGCATGGTAGGTTGATTGGCATCTCTGGAAAATTGTCCTTAGTGTGAGAGTGTGTGTACCCTGCGATGGGTTGGCACTCCGTCCAGGGTGTATCCTGCCTCGATGCCCGATGACGCCTGAGATAGTCACAGGCTCCCCGTGACCTGAGAAGTTCGGATAAGCGGTAGAAAATGAATGAATGAATGAATTATGAGTCTGTTAATTAGGGCTTTTTCCATGTCATAACACACAAATAAGTCATTAAACTAATTAGATTTTTTTCATTGTCTGACTCATTCATTTGGGGTTGCTTAAATCTTTCTATCTGCAATTAGTGGGTCTGCACTTTTTTCTGGTTTTCCTAACTTTATCTGCACTTAAACTGCCATAGGACCTGTCAGTCAGTTCAGACTTACATATGTCCATGTTATAAATACAAATACAAATACAAATAGTTACTGAATAAAAAAATGACACGGAAGTGAATGATAAGACTAATTTAAGGGATTAAATTATGTATGAATGTTCGGAAAGTTAAACTGCCTACTATACAGAAGAACTAGGATAACTGACACATATGGTAGCCTAGTGGTTAAGGTGTTGGACTACCAATCGGAAGGTTGTGAGTTTGGTTTCTACGTCCACCAAGCTGCCACTACTTGGCCCCTGAGCAAGGCCCTTAACTCTCAATTGCTCAGTTGTATAAAAATGAGATAAAATGTATGTCACTCTGCATAGGGTGTCTGCTGAATGCTGTAAATGTAAATATGTACTCAGAGAAACACACACAAAATTATTTTTAGGTTGCTAAGCAACATGCTTGGTGGGAGTAGGACAGAAATATGCAATACTGTACATTTATGGTTCACCTCTTGGGTCTGTATGCCATGGTAAGGGGATTTTGCTTTTACAGACATGTCTATTACAGATAATATTAGCCTAATAATAAAGACAAATCTTTGACAGATGCAAGGAAACCTGCTGAA
Organism: Tachysurus fulvidraco; assembly: GCF_022655615.1. Lineage (NCBI taxonomy): Eukaryota > Metazoa > Chordata > Actinopteri > Siluriformes > Bagridae > Tachysurus > Tachysurus fulvidraco. The sequence continues at coordinate 8,652,388 of NC_062541.1, read as the reverse complement.
ACTCATATCAGCTGAAATTAGAATTAGATTTAGTTTAAATGTTCTTGGTAGAGTCTCATTAGGGATTTTGCAAGTGTTTTTCTTGTTTCCTCATTTTTTAGATGTCTATCGCAACCTTTCTGTTACAGCTCTTATTCATTATTCACTACTATTCTATCACATGGTAGTCAGCCTCACAGGCTTCAGGCAGCTTTTCAGTTAAAGTTGTTTACTGTTTTCAGATTTTTCACCTATAGACCTTACAGGCATAAACGATCTGACCACGTAGTACTTTTGGCCCCTTGTAAGAGAATTGCTAGTTTATATTGCTAGCATATAGACTAAAAGATTGCATGCTAAAAAACGGATATTCTCTTTTTAGCTTTAAAGTCTACAATGCAGTGTAAGGGGTAAAATTGTATTTATTTATTTCTTTCCTTCTTCTTCTACTTCTTTTTCTTTTCCTTATAAAAGTCAGGTGGTGAAAAATAGGAGTCAGCTTTCAATGCACATTAAAAGGGACTCACTTGCTCAGGTGCTATGTACATTCAAACCTAAAAGCAATATACTGAGGGCAATTCACCTACATGTGTTTAATGTTCTTGATGTAAAATTGCAAAATATCTATGTACAGTAGAGGCAAGTGCATGCAAAGCAGCTTAGCTCAGGATCTAACCACAGACCCTGAAACTGTAAGGTGGCAATTCTGCACTACATTTTAATCTTCTTCTTATTCTTCTTCTTATTCTTCTCATTATTATTATTATTATTATTATTATTATTATTATTATTATTATTATTATTATTATTATTATTATTAAGTACCTCAATTCATATTTGTTTCTGGGTCCTTGGATCTAACTTGACTGTCTAGATAAAGCCTTTAATGATTCTTTGGATATCCTTGAAGGCATAAAGGATGAACTAAAGAACACTCAATGGTTCTATATTAAAACTTTTCTTGGTCTATATATTGTTTGCTAATCTGACACATCAGACATAAATACGGCTTTCTGCATGTCAGTATGAAAAAGGTAGACAAATTTAGACACATTAGAAAACGACACATTTAATGATGTGTTAAAAATATAATGTCTTCAGTTTCCATCGTTGTGCCATAGCTGTAGTTACTGTATGGTTGTTTTGCCACACTGCGGTTTGGTGGCCCCCCACCTCCGTCCACCGCAAGCCGATTATTGGAACGAACCATTCTGTTGTAAATAAGGATGTGCACCTGTCACATGGACACTCGTTACGTCAATAAAATGAAAAAGACACCAAAGATATTGATGCCATCTTGTTTGAAAAGCCGTACAGATTCTATAGTTCGTGTTAGAAAGCGATGTGCACCTTAATGTAGAGATAAGAAGCGCTGTTTTTATTTACGCCCCCCCTCAATAATCCGTAAGTATGTCCGCAACAGCACGTATTCTGCAATGGCGTTGCCTAGCGGTGTGTGTGTGTGTGTGTGTGTGTGTGTGTGTGTGTGTGTGTGTGTGTGTGTGTGTGTGTGTGTGTGTATGTGTAAGAGCCCGGCTCGGGTGTCAAGGCGTTCAACGGTATGCTGAAGGTATCGATGTCGGTAACGGAATTTAGTCCTTTTTAAATAATAGTGATAAAAATATGTTTACTGTGTAGTAATAGGATATAGCAGAGCATCCATTTTCGATTGCTAGTCGAAGAAGGAGCTCCATTTGTGTTGACTGATAAAGCAGGAGAGATGGAGAGGATGTAAGTCACCCTTTTGTTTTGAACATGATAACAGCAACTGCAGAGGAGTTCAGCAAGAGTTACTTCTGCTTTTCAACTCGTTTTGTTGTGGAATAGGTGTGTTTTGTTCTTGCATATGGCTCATTTGTGTATATGCAAACGAGCCCAGTGTTTATTGATAGAAAGGGTGGATGTTGTAGGCAGATGTCTGGAGCCTATAGGAGCATTTGTGCCTCTGTCAAAGTGTCGCAGTTTGGTGTCACGTCCATGTATTTGAAGGGAGGTTTATAACGTTTGTAGTGTCGATCTGCCTTGTAGTATATATTTTAGTATATTAACATATTTCCTGTTTATCTTCCTTCTGTTCCTGATGTGCTTTTCTGCATAAACCGGTGAGACATTTTGCTTTAGATCTACAGATATACAGCACATGTCGATTTTGACCCCTTAGTGGACATTTAAACATTATTTAAGATTTCCAAGACTGGCTCTGTTGCTCTTGTTTATTCTTAAAGCTTGTAATTAATTATTATGAAACTTCATATGACCCTTCATTTGATTGGTTACATTTGATTTGTGTTGTGTTTGAAACACTTATATTGATTTGGGCCTGATTTGTTTATAACTTGCTTAGCTCTAAATAAAAGAATAGATTCCCTGTGCGCAGTCTTCCAGCCCTCGTGGACGAGTGATGGATATTCTGGGGCGGTGGACAGTCACACAGCTTAAAGATCTGTCTTATTTGGCAAAAAGTGTCTGTGTTATGGGTCTATCCTTGTAGCCTGTATATGTAATCACAGTCCATACTGTTGAAAACAACCGCAAAGGCCATTTTGTTGCGAGCTCTGTTTCATTAGTGTGCACTCAGTGAATTACGCTGCACCAAGTGCATTTGTGAAAGAAAGTAGCCCTACCCTTACAGAAATGATACAGCAGTGCTTTTTGCAAGGAAACATCCAAATGTACAGTATGATTTAACAATTTCACATCCTAATGTGCTTTCTTTTTTTTTATTCTAGGGTACTGTGATGCTGTCCTACAGAAAGTGAGACGGAATCACAAAATTGATACTTAGTGATGCTACTACACATTTGAAAGCAAATATCTCCTCCGTCGCCCAGGCGAAGATGCTGAAGACGGAGGCTTCAGCAGAAAGGACCACCCTGAGGAGTGCCTCTCCGCACAGGAATGCCTACAGGGCAGAGTTTCAGGCTCTCAAGAAGGCCTTCGACCAGCCGCGACAAGATGGCGAAACCAAGAACAAAGATCCAGAGCGAATCCGGCAGCCACGTGGTCGGCAGTATGGTGCACACGTCAGCCGAATCAAGGACATGTTCATGCAGATGGGCACGGAGAACACGGGTTCTGGGAGGCTTCGAGCAAGAGACGAGACATCTCCACAGAAACTTACCAAACCGACCAATTTCATTAACCGGGCAGATGGCTCAGTAATCAAACTACAGCATACTGAGAGAACTGGCAACTCAAAGTTCTCAGAGACAAGGAAGCTCTTTGAGCAGAGCTCCAGAGATACATCTCAGTCCCCTGTGTACACATACGGCAGAGATAAGAGGGGTTCTCATGAGCATTTGGATGATTGGCGAGGGGCACGTTCCAACAGGGGCAGCACAGACTCCTTGGACAGTCTTTGCTCACGAGCAGAGGCGTCTTCACCAACAGTCAGCCAGCTCAGTGCTGTGTTTGAGAATTTAGACCATCAAGGCTCGGGTTCCACTTTCCGTAGGGGTCGTGCTCTTTATTCACCAGATAGCTCACTAAGACACGGAGACGCAAGTGAGGATGACGCCAGCCTTCGTCAGTCTCCATCACAAGGTATGTGCATGACACGTGTTGGGAACAAGCACGCTCTTCCAGTTTCATCCTCCTCAGAAGATCTTCTCAGTCCCAGCCCTTTGTCTGAGCAGGTGCAGGCTACCGAGGAGAATAAGGTCCAGGAGAGGATTGTAGCAGAACATGGGAATGTAGGAAGCAGTGAGGCTGTAGATGGTTCTAGAGAGCAGATGCGGAGTGAAGATGCTTCTGGAGATTGCACAAACTCTGCTCAAGTTAATGACACGTCAGTGTATAACAAACCACAAAAGGATACACCTGACTCAGTTGACAGCAAGGTTCAAAAGGATATAGATGAGCCTAAAGATGATTCTAGCTGGATAGCATCTTATCCTCCTGAAGAGCCCAATGAGGAATACTGTGGCAATGAGAGGGTTATTTACAATGCTGACGGAGATGCTTGCTACCAGGGCTGGGGAGAGAGCTGCACCGATGTGGAGGATGATTTGTATGGGGATGATGATGTTAACTATGATCCTGGATCAGAGATTACCGAGATCCCTGGCCTGCCTGAGGAGGAAAAAGAAGATATACCTCCAAAACGGAAAATTCGATTCAGCACTGCTGTGATAACGGTATGTTCATCCATGGCCTTCTTTGGTTTTACTAAATTCATGTGCTTTTTGTAACGCATGCATTGTGTGTAGGAGATACTGTATGACAATAGAATTGGGATATATTCACTTAATAACTATTAATAATAAACTATTGTCTATTGTCAGGCTATTGTCAGGCTTCAGATATTCTCTGACTCAGTTATTACTCACTGTTTCTAGTAACTGATTGTACGTTTAAATTAGTATTTTGTAACATTTATAAAATTGTCCTCTTCTCATTTTCTCTTGCTAGTAATCTTTTTTAAACTTGTAATTTGTAAAAAAAAAAAAAAAAAATTATATACTGTAAAATTATGAAGAAGAAAATTTGGCCTAGTCCTAACTTTAACCTTTGTAACATTGCAGTTGGAGTCATGCAAATGTCTTGTGTGAGGTCTTGCTGATTTTCTTTGTGCTTTGTTTGCATTTGTCGAAACTTTGAATGTTTTTATTCATTATTCATTTATTCATTATTCATTTCTGAATATTCTAACTGATAAACCCTATTCAAATCTCAGATCTGATTGATTGATATGTTTATATCGAAGCATTGTTCAATTTTTAAATCTGATTAGTCAAAAGGTGTTGATTTACTTTTCTACAACAGCAGCTCTTACAGTAGTGCTGGCTGTAATTCACATCAGTGCTCACAGCAAAAGCTTATATTAATACACATTAGTGTTTCTATAGTAACAACTTCATAACACATATCTTAAGCCTAGGTAATGGATAAAAACCTATGGGTGTTTAACAAGGACAGTGTATAACTATTGATTACAGTAACTCTGCTTCACATCACACTACTCCATTGTGTTTTATTCTGTAGCCATTGCCCACTGTTAAAATGTTAATTATGTATAAACTATGAATGTATTAGGAAGTTCAATTTTGGTCTTGGCTGAGCTCTGAGTCCTCTTCTTGCATGATCAATGCAGTGTAATTTAGTTAATGAGCATGCGGTGTCTTACGCTGGCATTTGGACGGCCATTCATGTCTGTTGGGAGATGTGTACAAAACCAGCTGCTGCCCTCACAGCTCATTTTGGCTCAGCCTCTTGCTCTGTTCTTCTCTGGTCTCTTGGGTTGATTTCACCGTTATTTGAAATTATTCAAAGCCTCATATTCAAAAATCTCTCAGGAATAGACTGTAATTTGTGAGTTGTGTTGTTCTAATGGAAAACAGAGGTTTGTTTGCTTCTGATTGCTAGGGGTGGAAATGTTCCAGTACCAACAACACAATATATATATAATGTTGTTGTTGTTGTTGTTGTTTTAATTAAATAGTGTCTGTCTTCAATAGTTCAAAAGATAATTCTAGGAAACCTTAGTAATCAATTTATGCAGTCAATTAAAATCTTATGGACCATTTGCACTTCCCCCATCAGATCAATGAACTTTGATTTAGTCATTTAAAACGAACAGGCCATAAAGCTGCATTTTATGGTTATTCTGTTTGCACTATTGATTAGCTATGATATCTCAAGCCTCTCGGACGACATCTACAATTAACAAGACGCTTTATAGACAATGGAATTAAAAAAAAAACAAAGATTAACATTTCTATGGTCATTATTAGTGACATCGGTGTCCTCAAAGCACACTGAATCATCATATGTACAAGGATGGCAATACCAGTTGTATTTTCTGTATATTTTCTCTCCGTATCCCTTCTCCTTCTCTGTATTTTCTGTCTTGGTTTGTATCATATTCCCAAATATCTAGTCAACCGTTCATGCAGATTTTTAGAATTCCTGCATATATTTGTCTTTAAATTAGCTTTCTATAATATTACACAAACTGCACTTATTACTATTATCGTTATTATCAAAATGTGAGCTAATTATCATGTCCTATTTTAGTTTCCTACACACCGCTATAAATAAAAAACATGCTAGGAAATAATGTCTTATAGACAGAAAATGTGTGAATTATATTTTACATTATAAACGCTAGCTGGTTCGGTAGTTTGACAGATCTGGTTTCTCCAACCACTGTTCACTATATTTATAGCCCTGGGGCTGTTGAAATTCACATGTCCTCTTATAATCAGGGAGTAAATAGAGAGCCTCAGTCCTCTAAAAAATGGCATTGTGTTGAGTGGGTTAACATTTAACCAGGCTGAATTGTTCCATGGCCTTTGGCTTCTGTTCACTAGACAAAGTGTGGTCATTAATCATATGGGATATCAAACTCTGTCAGGTCACCTGCTTGTTTTGAGCGCTCAAAACAAACAACAGTCTGTCTCTAGTCAGGTCCCTTTAAGTGGTTTGGTAAAATGCCACTTCTCCTATCAGACTCATTCAGCACTTAGGTTATTTCCCTTAACAACATTGCAAAAAATTGCACAATTCACCTTGCTTAAATGCTTTGGAAAATGGATAAATCATTGCAAGAGTTGAAGCTTTTAATTAATCTGACATTTTTGGGAGAGGCAGTAGTAAATTGTAGTTGTAGATAGTTGTAGATAAATTTTCATTTCATTGAAGAGGACAAGAGGCAAATCCAGACAGACTTCACTGCATCTACCGTCCTGTGTCTGTAATACCATTGGTGATCATAACTCATCCCTCATGCTTATTTTTTAATGTATTTTTGTCAGTTTTTGGCAGTGATGCCAAGTCTCAGAGCTGGCTGTCCTGAGGCACTCCTATTCATATGAGTTATTGTCCACATCACAGAACTACTCTTCAGCTCTCTTCACTGGATCCTCTGACGCTTAGTCATGTAGCTTTGTAATTTATGTTCTGAATAATAATGACACTGCTGGTTTGCTGTATATTATGGTTGATTTACAATATTTACTATCATTTTTTACTTAAGGGATTGAAGGTAGTGCTTCACAAACTATGTAGTATATTACTACACTGACACTAGCGAGTCATGCATGACTTGGGACTGTACTTCAGCAACTACGACAACCTGAATTGAGATTTTGTCAGTTCTATGCGATTAGGTATGAGGTCGTAAAAAGACCATTTCAAAGGCTTGATTTGAATAATTGCTCTGAATAAGTGGCACAAAACATGTAGTCCGACATTTTTTCAGTTTCTCCCGCCCCAACTCCCGATACTGCTAATATCCATTTACTGTTTGATAGACTAAAATTGAAGACAGCTCAACCATGTTTAAATCTATCCTGGTCATACACGACTTGTTATATTTCTTGAATTATATGTTTGTAAAGGCAATATGAAGAAAAATAAAGCTAGGAAGAATGATTGCTGAGATTGCTGGTAACCCTTGTGAGTGTATGTGGCTAGTGAAGTTAGCTAATCTGCTAATCCACTGGACAGTTCATGTCTATAAGCAACAGAATCAGTTACTATACACCCATAAGAAGCAAAGTGTCTCGACTGACTTGTTACTTGCTAGTGTGGAAAACCATTAGCTTGATAAAGGCATATTCCAACAATCAGCTGTCAAAAGAACTGCTTTTGTCGCTTAAGTCTGATTTCAGACAGAATATCATTCTTTGACATTTAGACAGCCTTATGCCTTAAACAATATTACAGCTTATTTTGTAGCTCAGTGCACGTTCGGGTTGTCAAATAATGGTAATAATGTGACGTGTCAAAACTTGTCATTTCACATAGAATCTGTGCTAGAAATCAGTTGTCATGTTGTGTCTTCTGGCAAGTAAAAACTGCCACTTGTCTTAGATGTTATGTCTACTAGACATTAGTGATGCAAGTAGATGCAATAGTGTATGATACACCTGATGACTATGGGAATAGTTTTAATAGGTTTTTTCCGTTTCTCATAAAATGCTAACGTACGTGTTGTGCAAAAATCAAAAACTGTACTTGATTCTTAGAGGATATGATATGGTATGTATGGCGCCATTTTTCGGCACTGCTTAAGTCTTCACCTTATAATGGTGTGTTAATGAGCAGCTTTTCATGAAGAGACTGAGCTACAAAGTCAATTGTCATGACATTTTATGTCATGTACGTCAGCACAGAAACTGTCATAACACAGTCTTCTGTTAAGAGAAATGTGTCACTTTGTTCAGATGTTATGTCATCTAGACATCTGATGTAATTAATGATCTCTTAGTGGTGCCTGATTGCTAATGCTTTTTAAATAAACATTTATGTAGGTTTATATCCATAGTCATAAAGTGCTTATATAGGTAAAGTTTTGATCTGCCGTGTCAATGATACGGATTGTGCCGATCAATAAAAAAACACACGTCATCTGAAAGCTTCCTGCCAAGTTTCAGCCTGATTGATCATGATGTTTTGAACCTTCTTTCTATATTGGGATGGTTATTTTTATTTATTTATTTATTTGTTCCTTTTTTGTGGTTGTTTTAGCACAACCCTCCTGGAGACTTTATGGATTCATGGTTAGTCACAGTGTATGAACAGAACACCATTTATTTTTTAAAATATGGATTAAATTGAAAATTTGTAAGAAGGTTTTGTTTGTTTGTTTGTTTGTTTTAAAGGCCTTTCTGCATTGAGTTTTTGACAGGAAAATGTAGGGTAATACAAGAGTATCTCTGAAAGAGACTTGGATATTTTTCACGCTTTGTACATAGTTTTCTAAAGATTATGCTGTATTTTGACTTCTACAAAATGATCAAGTAGAAATAACTCTAGATAATATGAATTCAGTCCAAACTGACATGTTGATATCCAAAATCGACATCGGGTTTTGGCTTAAAACCCAGAACAATATTAGTGACACTTCCAGGATTTCTAGCCAAGTGCACTACAACAAGCGCTTATAATTAAGGTCAAATATTCTATTAATATAAGGTGTATGAAGCATGATTACTACAAACATTATCCAGCAACATCTCTATGTATGCATATGGCCATACATTTTATCCAGGGGAAAGAAAAATAATTATGAGATTTGATGTTTTTTGTGTTTGTTCTGTAGACCTACAGTATACAAGGACACTTTAAGAGGCTTTTGTACAAAGATTCTGTAATAAACGGTTTCTTTGCCCTCATACTGTGATACTGTGAAAAATCACGATGATCATAGAATAAAAATTTCAATCCGTGACACTGCTATTGCAGAGGAATGGATAGAAATGAGCAAGAGGACAAGGAAAGGGCAGTTCAGCGTTTTTCTCTCTCTAACCAGGTGTTAACACCATGTCCTGCTCATAAGCAGACACATTATTGAACTCATGGCTCATCACAGTAGCTGAACCTCAGAAAATGAGTCTTTGCTAATCAAATCCTGGATGCAAATAAGCGTTATTTCGAGAAAACTCTTCAGTTTAGGTAAGCTTCACTTTTTGGACACGAATGAACAACACTAGCTAATTTAAATCATTGCAGCTGAAATTTAGGAAGATAAATTAAATAATAAATACTCAATGATCGGGTTATGATGCCTGATATTTGTTTAATTGTGTGTCATGCATAACCAGGAATCCCAGTCTAACCAGATAGCTTTAGCAGTTACATGTGTGACAAAATTGTGTTGTGTCATGTCTCTTGTATGCGTGTCTGCTCTTGAGTGTCCTTGTGCATTCAGGGTCCCCTAAACAGCGCTTAAAGGGTGTGACAAAATGTTGCATCAGAAAATGCTGGCTCTCTTGAATCCTCATTCGATTTAAGTGGATCTAAAATGACTCAGTAATTACACACTCTGCTCTCTGCCCCGTCATTATATTGCAGAAACATGTATATAGTCTGCTTTGCTTTTCACTTTTGCATGGCCAAATTATACAGCTTATCAAATATAAATCAGCTAATACAAATTTAAAGTTTGCCTCAATTATAGCATATAATCTCATGTCTTTATGGTATTGGTTTTGTGCTCTGAAAGAGTTCCTGTAGTGTAAATCTTTTATAAGTTAACAGTTTATGCAGAGCACTTGAGCCTAAACTCAATGGAAAAAGGATACATTGTGGTCTGATTCAGTGATTCTGATCTGCAGCCTTGGCTTCTTCTAACTCCCAGTTTGGACCTGAAATGAAATTATCTATGCCTGTAAGAAATGCACTTGTGTATCCAAAACGCTCAATCTTTTAATTGAATTTGAGAAGAAATGGATTTTGGACTCGCTTTATTGTATGCCTTTCATGGGGCATGCTAAGAACCTGCTATGAATACTCCATTTTTAGAAGGCTCGTGAGATATACTAGGTCTTTGTGAGTCACGGTTTTGTGCATTTGCAACAGATTTTGCCACTCAAGCTCAGAGGATGAGACGCACGAACGCGAGAGGTCTCAAAATATTTTTCATAGATGTACAAGGGCACACATCCCCAGCTTTGGATTACGAGCTGATCTCTTGTCCTGTAATTTGATGAAAATGTTAATCACAGCATGACATTATAGTGATAACAACAATGATTTTCTCGGCTCTGTGCGTAGAGAAAATGTTTGTTTTCAACTGATGAATTACTGAAGACATCCTGCAAAAATTATGTGATTTGCTTGAAACATGTTTGATTTCTCTAACAACTGCCTTCGAATTTCTGTTTTGAGTTTCAAGTAAATGGGTTTTCTATTACGAGTAAGTAGAGAGAACATTGGCCAATGCATATGTATACATACTGTATAAAGCACATAATGTTTCGGTTGAAATACTGTAGTACTCTTAATAATAATGTACAGCATTTGAAAGGAAACAAAAACCTTGAATTGAGCTCAAGCACATTGAGTTTTTTTTTTCTAAGAAAAGTCCATTCTTGTAAGAAGGGGTTTTTAATATTTCAAAGGTAGGGAGAAGTTGAATAGCGTTTACAGTACATTGTAATTGACGTTTCCTATTACATTAATTTCCACATTGTAATCCTGTGGCAAAGGTTTGCCTTTCTTAATGTGCGTTATACAGTACCTGACTCCATGTGGAGCTGAATTGTTACCAATTAGTGAAACAAAAAAAAAACTCTTTTGTGGGAAGGAAACACAGTCGTTGCTGGCAGTGTCAGGAGCGAGTGCTACCACTTCCACTTTGAGTTCAGGATTTTTGAGTGTTTTCACTCTGCTGCAAGTACAAAAAAAAGCACGAGACACATCGCATTGATATATGACCCTATGGACGTATAAGCAGACTGTACACACAGACTGTTGTGCTGAGCTCAGTTTACACAGTGCAACACTAACATTATTTACAGTCAGCATTCAAAATTGCTTCTGTGTCCCTAATTAAATCAAACATATGCTTTATATTCTTTAGAGAAATACTAGAGAGACAATTTTATAAGATTTATAAGCAGCATGACTAGAGGGAGAATTTTTGCAGTTCATCTTGACAGAAGGAAGAACTTTCTATACTGCACTTACACTAATCTAATATACTTTCATTGTGCTTATGTTATCGGTAAATTCCACCTTCATAAGGTGCAGTCCGCAGTATATCAGAGACTGCAGGCTTTTTCGTTTTGGTATATGAGATGCTTTGGAGTGAGATGTGAAGGATGCAATGGTTTGTCATTTTCAGAGTATCTTGTATAAGCCTGTGCCCTGGGAGTCTCTCTTGCTGTGTTAGTGAAATGTTTGTTGGATGGAAAGATGCTCAGTGGTACTGCCTCAAGCCCAAAATTAAGTAGTGGCAGAAAGTGTATTCCTGGGGAAATAAATTGCAGTCAGTTTGCTTCAAGGAAAAAGGTAAATAAATTTGAGTTTCCCACTTAACTGAAGGACTGGCTCTGTATGCAGAATATGGGTCTGGCTGATATTAATGTATTCATATATTAATATTCATGTCTGCTATGTGAAGCTGCTTTTTGTAGAGGGTTTTCAGAGCTTCGATGGTACTCAAGGCCTGCACCACTCAGGATTTAATGAGTGTGTTTTCTTTGTAATCAATCAAAGCTGAATTTCTATCTGATGTATATGGAAATGGAAATGTTATTGATTCCTCCCTTAATCTGACAGTAACGTCTGTAGAGGCAGAATACAATTGTGTAAATGATCATACAAGTGAGAATCAGAAAACTGGAAACAATACACTGGAAATCAACTCTCCAACTTCATGACACAAATCAAGAGACCTTCAGGAACAAACTCGAACCATTTCCCACACAAAATAGCATGCCTATATGGTAGAATATATGGTTTGGGATACAACCGAATCATTTGTACTTTGGAAGATGTAGTTTTTCTGCTGCCATTGTCATAATTTCTCCAGTAATTCAGAAGTGTTATAATAATAAAACCTTAATTGTGCTACAGTTATCAAGTACTGAGTGACTAAGCAAACCCTTTTTTTTTGTTTAACATGAAGTTGTTGCTAATATTGTGATCGGAAAGTGAAGTGTGTTTACAAACATGGACTCGCTGAAAGGTAAAGGCTGTTTTCTGTTATCATGTCTGCAGCTTTATAAAATTTGGGTGTGGGTCTTTGACCCTTCTTATTTTGAGCATGTTTAACGGATTACAGACTGTTTAGTAATGGGAATCATATCTTATTAAGGTGACTCGGAGCAGAACACCATTAGTTTTTGTTTCTTTTTTGCCCTTAAATCAATAACGTATTATCACTATTAATAGTATTAATAGTCTTCAACGATACCTTTTTTGTGTGTGTGTGTGTGTGTGTGTGTGTGTGTGTGTGTGTGTGTGTGTGTGTGTGAGACTTGTGGTCTTATAAAAAAACCAAGAACACTATTTTGGGCAGTGTCTCATATGAGTCCAGAAATTGACTATAGATCAGTGGACCTTCTAAGATGATGTTATATACGTCTGGCATGAGTCAGCATTGTATGGCCAGGAGGAAGTGCTTATATGTGCAAGAATATGTCGAGTGGTTTGTGCAGATGCAGTGCAAATGTCTTGCTAAAGCTAGAAACTTGGGTGTCCGCCATGGCAGATTGGATGTGAGTGAGGCGACACTGAAGAGCTCGGTTTAATGTGATCAATGATGGTTGGCCAACCTGAGGTGTCCTTCAGTGTTGGGCATCATTACAAATGCAACTGCTGCCATCCTCCCCTCTCAGCTCCTTCCTCACTCCTACAGAACTTCTTCCATTATTCCTGCCTCGCTGTCTCTCATTTCCCTCTCCCACCACCCAGTTCATCTTTGGCCTGGGCCCCAGCCATGTGGTCAAAGGCGCTCCGGCTCAGTGCTGCATTAGGTAAATACTAATGTAGGAGGGCAGAACGGCGCTGAGTGCTGGGACAGGCAAGAGGAGGAGTGAAAGGAGAGAGGCATAATGAAGAGAGTGGGAGTGAAGAGATGGATGGTGGTGCTGTTACTGTATGACTTTCCCATGTGGATCAGGGAGGATCTTTTTTGGAACAGACAAAGAGGAATGGCCAAAGGCAAGCGACAATATGAGGAGCTCACATAACAGATTCACACAGCATAAAATCAAATATGCAAATAAGCCATGCTGTACCCTCCGGAGCAGCATGGAATTAATAATGATGGCTCACTTATTCACATTTGTCAAGTCACATCCGTATTGATCAGAAAGCAGCTGATGGGAAATGATGGCAACTGAAGAGCGGGGAGCAGAAAGACGTACGCTATAACAAAGAAGAGGAATGTTTTTTCAGTTTGTTCCTTTAGAGCATCTGTTGGAGCTTCTCTGTAGAAGAGTTTTCTACAATTTCTTATTTTTTATACGGCACGTAGAACCTCTCAGCAAATGAAGTTATGTCTATGTTCAGATTCAGGTTACTCGTATGCTAAACTTGAATTTCTTTTATTATTTATATTCATATTTATCTGTGTGCAGCTTATGACTTCATTACCAGATTTTTTTTCGAGTAGAGATTTCAGAGAAGGGATTTACAGGCATATAAATCACTGCTTTTAAATGCAAGCACTTTATGCCCCAAAACTTTTTTTGTACTTTTTTTTTTTTGCTGTTAAATGCAGTATTATATGAAGTAAAATGAATATAACAATGATAAGAAGATCTAATAGAGCACACAAATATATTTAGATCATATATATACATTTAGAAATATATTTAGATCACTTTAATTGTACCAATTGAAAAATGCAAACTTATCAATGTGCAATGTCTCCATTTGACAAACCATCCCCTTCGAGCTCTTTGTGACCTCTACAGAAAAGATTAATTAAATTGATAGTCATATTTACATATTTAATAATGCCCTTGAATTGCACTCCGGATTTTAGTGTAGTGTTTTGGCGTAGCAACATCAGTTTCAGGGTGAAAAACTCCAGACAGTTCTGCTTCTGCAATATCTGAAAGTGTTTTAGAGCTTACTAAGAAGGATCAAAGACTCTTTACAGTGTTTTAGGGATGCAGTTGGATTCTGAATAGATTATTTCTAGGAGGTGCACTATTTACTCTTATGTTCTCGTTTCAGATTGAGGTTTAAAAAGTCACACAAGCCAAATGTTTTTACTTTGTGAATGGTGAGATACGAAGCTTGTGGACAAATAAAGCCCACAAAGGAATATTGCTGATTGATGCATGTACAACATTCCTTAGTAAAGTAATGACAGTTTAAATTAGGTTAGTAGTTGCTATAGGCTAGTTATTTATGTTGTGGGGAAATCCCATTGTTTTCTAACGTTTCCTTGGGCATAATGGTATGGTCCTTTAAGATATACAGTAGATGGTAAAAATACTGTCCAGCCCTAGTGTGCTAAATAGAAATTTGATAAACTCAAATGTGAATTTAGCCACTTTGAAATCAATTTGAACTACATCCATAATAGACACTGAACATTCAGGCATCCCACACCCGAGCTCACACCTCATATCTTTGCCCATTATGTCTCTGGCAGACTGATGAGCCTCTTTACAGCTGCTAAATCTGGAAGCCAGACAACTGACAATGAGGCAGAATGCCATTTTTAGTTGGACGTGGGCATTGTGGGTTTAGCCAGGCCCAGCAACGAACAGGGAAATTTACTTAATAGTGTGTGGAATATTCTGGTACTCCTCCACTGACAGGAGAGCCTGTCGACTCAGCGAATGCAAGAATCGCATTTGACCATCACACTGGAGCAGCATTTCCTCCTGGGATCATTGCTTCCTGATTTCTCATCTCTGTATCTCACACACCTACACACACGCTCTTTCTCACTCTGTCTGTCTAGTTCTTTTTCACACCTGTGCCTTCATGCTCTTTCTCACTTCGACGGTATTTAAAATGCTTCTTGGAATGCTATAGGATCCCTGATTCATTCTCCATCTGTTATAATTTCAAAAACATTTTTTGACACAAAGGTGAAACCAAATTTTTTGCTCAGGATTAGGCACATGTATAGCTGTTCATCTTCATCCATGTGTCTGTTTTCTAATAAATATTTGTGTAGCCTGTCTTCCCAACTTGGTGAGAGACTGAAGCAAGTGAACGGGTTTACAGTATACACGCTGTAACGGCTCATCTATTGTTCTGCAATGTGGCTGCTCAATAATGTATGCTGCTTGATCAGGCTGCATTATTGATGATGGGAAGTTCACGGTGACAACGCCTCTTCTCGTATCGCCCATCTGCAAAGCCGCTCCTTAAAACCTTGCTCCAATTTTTTCCATTTTTTGAGTGCTTTCACATCATCCATTTTTAGAACCCATCCTGCGTAGGCTGATTTACTTCTCAAAGGAACATATCTCACATGTCCCAGGCTAATTTGTTTTCTTCACAGACGAGGAAGCAGGGACACTATTATGATACGCAAGAGTTTAAATGAAGCTGGTGATTGTGGTGATAGTGACAGCTTGACATGGTTGGCAGTTGCCTTGAAGTGAAAGTGCAATGCTAATGTGCTGATAGATGATAACCAAGAGCACACCCTCCATCAGCAGGTGTTGTGTAATGTGTCACTTTGTGTTAGGGCTGACAACCTAGGGACCTCACAATGCAATCAGAAATTGATTTGTTATACCGCTTGATGATGGACCTCATGTTTTGATTTCTTCATTTACATATTGTTCCAATGTGACCACTAGCTGTTTTAAAATATACTACTGTATCATGCTTACTGGTTAATCACATCAGGGTTATGTTACTTGGTATTTGTAAAATGTGTTTTTTGTTATTTTTTGTGAACAAGAAGCAAAGTCCATTCTGTGAATCAGTATGCAGCTAATTCAAATCCATCGGTTTCAATTCAGTTCCTACTACTGGTTATCATAGTAATCATTTGTCTAGACTCCCATTGGTAGACTCAGCACCATGATGCATTTATTTACATAAAGTTCACATTTTCACAGCTGTCACATTGCTGGACATGCCCACATCTAGTCACCATCTAAGTCACTCGTGGCACCCAGAAGTCACCAGCTCTAAATGAAAATGAATGATTTCTGGTTGGTTTGTCACTGTGAATCACTATATGTGTAAATGTAGCATTAAGCAATTAAAAAAATGTAATTTGTTAGATTAAACTAATTAGACACTTTAATTAGACGCTTTACCACATATGTATATATTTGCTCTGTCTGAGTCATTAATAAAGCACTCATTTATAGTTCAATTAGCATCTGAGATTGAGCAGTCTTTAAGTTCCACAAGTATCTTGTTTACTGTCATTCTGAATCAGTATTGAGTAATGTTAAATATCATGATATTCAGCATTTTAACCATATTCTCTGCCAGAGGCTAGTGTTTAATACTAAGATTAAATTTTTTATACTGTTGTCTCTTTCAATTAAATGTTTATATATAAAAAAACTAATTATGGCACAGAACAAGAATAGATTTTTCCAATATATATGTTAATTTTATGTATTATGCATCCTGGCTACCCAATCTATTTACACACACAGTACTGTGTAAAAGTCTTGTGCAACATTTTTTTCCCACATAAATTATGTTTTAAGAGTTTTGGGAATTCTTTTGCACAAAGAGTATGTGTTGTATGCCCACGAATTAATGTGTCAACTATAAAGAATTACCATCAGAGAAAAGAACACAGAGTTCTGTAACACATCACTGAGCACTGATCTGAACATAACTGTGTCTGTCTAGGAGCAAAACAAGTGAGACTAAAAAGTCTGCGGAAAAAAATGCGGCAGATTCTTTAAAATGGTAGATTTGTTATAAAACCGATCAACAGTGCACTTAATAGAATCGATGCTGGTTTAAAGGGAAAGAGTAGCATTGATTTCATGACAGCTTGGTGGTGATCACGTTTGCCTCGGAGATGGAGATTCGATTTCTGCCTCCGTCACGTGTGGGTGGAGTTTGTATGTTCTTTAAATTATTTGTAGTATGTAAACTAGTGTGTAAGTGTGTGTGCGATTGTGCCCTATGATAGACCGGCATCCTGTCCAGGGTGTACCATGCATTGTGCCCCAAGTCTTCTAGGATAGACTCCAGCTTCCCTGTGACACTGTAGGAAAAGTGAATGAAGAGAGTATAGAGGATGGATAGATGGAAAAAATCTGCTTCAAAACCTTTTAACGTGTGTGTATACAGTGGGATAAAAGTAGCTCTTGACTACGGAAGCTTGTTTCTTCCTCATTTTCAAAAATAATAAAAGATAATTGCAACTTTATATCTCAGAATTGTGACTTTATATCTCAGAATTGTGACTTTATATCTCAGAATTGTGAATTAGTATCTCAGAATTCTCAGAATTGTGAATTAGTATCTCAGAATTCTCTGAAATGTGACTTTATATCTCAGAATTGTTCCAGAGATCAGAACAAGTTCCAGTAGGTTTCATTATGTCATAAACCTTTATGGATAATTGAATGACCTCTTTACTAAAATATACATAAACAGCAGGGATCCTAGGATGAAATACCAATAGGCTATTTTTTATGTCAGCCAGTTTAGACAGCTCTCTCCTCAGCTAGTACTAAATGTCCTAGATCAAATTCAGATTACTGGCAAGGTCATAATTTGAAAACCTTATTATTAATGTGATGTTAAATTTGTTATATTTATGAGCATAATAAAATACAGATTCATTTTGTGGTGGTTTGTATCCACATTGTTATTTTTATGGCTATGGTCTGTTTCTTCAGAGGCAAAACATCAGAACAAGCCTGTAAGTAAAAAACAAGAGATGGATCATTTAAATTACAGCCAATTTTCTATGGTTAATAGAAAAACATGGCAATTTGACCTTGCTTGAAAGAAAAACAGAGAAAGATGATTGCTAACTACTCCCCTAAAGTGTCATGAGCATGGATATAGTATTTCCTGTTTATATCAAAGCATGTTTCTGATTGGCTGCTGATGGTGAAAATGTCACTCTGTGTGACAAAGTTGTGATCTACAGTCACTTTAGACCCTACTAGTTATGACATAGCTTAATATATGGTTTAGGGCCCTGTTTACACCCTGACTTAGGATCAGTCAGTGCAGCTGGTTGCAGGTGAGCAAGAAGCTGATGGCTGTCTGCTGTGGCATGGGTGTGTGATGCTTCTCTGCATGTCAAGGCCTTTACACACCACTGCTCAGCACCATCACTTTACCCTGACAGGATGGGAACTGACTGTTTGTGTTTCAGATGCTGATTTGTATTATAGAGCCAATTCAGTGAACAGATCAACCTTGACAACATTATCCGCTTGCCCCATATCAGTCTAGTGCTCATAATTCCTTTGTAACATCAAACATTTTAATGTCGAAAGTTTCAGGTAGACCATTGCTCACTGGAACTAAAGCCACAGTATGATTGTTTTATGAGCTAGTCCTTAGATCTTAAAACAGCAGTACCTGCAGCCCCTCAGTGATTTACTGCACCACGCATGCCAGAATGTTGAAGGCTGGATTACAGAGAGTCATGGCTGTGTGTTTAACAGACCTCACTGGTGAGATAATATGTGCTTGTTTTTTCCTGTCCAGGTCTTTAATACCTACTCAAACGAGGATTACGATCGCAGGAATGAGGAGGTGGATCCAGTGGCATCTTCGGCAGAGTATGAACTGGAGAAGAGAGTCGAGAAACTGGAACTTTTCCCAGTGGAGCTGGAAAAGGGTGATTGATTTTTTTTTTAATCATACAAATTACAACCATTTACTGATCGAGTTGGTGTGTAGGGCTATGTTTTTAAATTATACATGCTATAATATTTTTATATTATATTTATATATGCATATATAAAAATGTTACTGGGTTAAATGTAAATAAAGGACATAATTAATCTGTTGGTATGGAAAGTCAGTGTGGGTGTTGGACTTACTTTTTGTCCTAGAAATCTCAAATGAACTATTTACATGATTTATGCACATGTTGCATTTGAACATATTTGCACACTTTTCCAATTTTATTTATTTATTTATTTATTTATTTATTTATTTATTTATCCATTCATTTATTCATTCATTCATTTCTTAATTAATTGTATATTTTCCACAAAAAAATGCAGCAATAATGATTTTCAGAGATATGAAACATTTGTGATTTTGAATGATTTATTACATGATCTATTTCTTCTAAAAATACTTGCTGCCTTCCTGTGTGTGTGTGTGTGTGTGTGTGTGTGTGTGTGTGTGTGTGTGTGTGTGTGTGTGTGTGTTTGTGTGTGTGTGTGTGTGTGTGTGCATGTAATAGTTCCCCCACATCATTTTAATTATGTCAGCAATGCAACCTCCTGATATGATGCCTTGCTCTATTGATCGATTAAAAACATTTGCCTCTTCTCGAATATCATAATCAGCCACCACTGCTACAATATAATGTCTCTGAATGCTCATTGTGGGTGTTTTATTTATTTATCAATTTTTCTTTTCAGATGACGATGGTTTGGGGATCAGCATTATTGGCATGGGAGTAGGTGCAGACGCAGGCTTGGAGAAGCTGGGCATCTTTGTCAAGACTGTCATTGAAGGTGGAGCTGCAGAAAGAGATGGAAGGTATGGATTTCAAAGAGACCAAGAAGAAACAGAGGGTAAAAAGAGCAGAGGGAGAGTTGGTGGATAAATATGGCTTTATAACCTCAGATCTGTACCACTGCAACCTTTCCTGTACATTTTTGTCAACTTGCTGAGATTGGCTCTGGTCCTGAAATCTGAAGAAAGGTTTTATGGTGCAGAGCATATGGGCAGGGGAAGCCTTCTTGTAGCAGGTTACCTGCTTAGGCTGGGTAACTTTAACTACCACCAACAGGATTAAAGCAGAGTGAAGGAGCTTGCTACATAAGATTATTCGTGGTATTGGGATTAAGTCCAACCACATGAGAACATGTGCATGGTATTAGTGTTGAGGGACATGGGAGAGATCACTGTGTCATTTTTTTCCAGAGAAAAAGTTACCCTTCAGTCTCATGTTGCCTACCGCAGCTTGCTGAAAAATGAGTGAAGAGTCTTTCTGGAGGAGATTAGTGTGCAACTGGAAAGAAGGTATATAATTGTAGGAGGTCTAAATGTAATTTCCTCCACCCGTTATTTAGTCTTGTTTAATAGAACATTTTTGAGCAAGATCTGCTGAGGTCTTTTCTGATTTATCTGTAATTTGTACTCGTTCACATAGAACTGGTGATTACTGGTACGGCATTAATGGAAGGCTGAAGGTCGAGTTGTGTATGCCATACTATCAAGAAACACATTAAGATTCTGTCTTGCAAGCATTCTGCCACCTGCCTGTCTATATAAAAGAGTGGATTTGCCAGCAGCTTTGTATTCCGAAGGGGGCAGTGGATCGAAATACTAGTTTATCAAACGGCAAAGAAGAACAAAACACAGCAGTTAAACAGAAAGCAGCTGGGGGACAAATGCAGTAGTTGAGAGTTTATTTAAAATGTTTGTGGCAATGGAAAGGCTTAACACACATCCATTTACAGCTATTTAACAAAATTTATTGATATCTTCATCCTGTCCTGCAACCCAACACTGTAATTATAATTCTAGTCAAGTCCTCAGATTATTTTACATGGTTATGTTTCTTAACTGTGCAGAGGTTTTAGGCACATGTTAAGATATGCTGCAAAATAAAGATACCTTAAAAAAAGTAATGAAAAATATTTATACATAAAAATACTGCAAAGAGCAGTACAGAGTAATAAACTAAACAAAGGTGATATTAGGTGTGATAACCGTTTGCTCAATCAAGTAGAAATTGGTACAATTTGTGCAGTTTTATTAGGAAATTGAACATCTGGGAAAATCTGCCACAGTTTCTCTGGAGACTTTGAATGACACTTATTGAAAAACCTTTTTCCCAACCTCTTTGTTGTCCAGAGAACCAAGTTCTGCTCACTGTTGATTAGCTTGAGCATGTATTTAGTGCTTTTTATTTTTTTTTTTTCATTAATTAAACCCTCGTTTTCTATATAGCTTCTGTATATCTTTGTACTTCATGGTTTTGCCTGTCACTTGTCGTTGTCATAACCGCACTTCACATTCATATTCAGTGATTCAACAGTTTGAATTAAATTGTCAAATCCATGACAATTCGAATGGTTATGTCTCTTTATTGCTTCCATATGTGTACAGCAGAAGGGACACATAAAAGTGTCTGATCAGTTCACGCAGCAAACCTGTAATAACACTTTCACCAGAGAAAATGACCTCCTCTCCTGCTTTCCTGTTCTCCAGGATTAAGGTGAACGATCAGATTGTGGAAGTCGACAGCACCAGTCTGGTGGGTGTGACGCAGAGCTTCGCTGCCTCTGTGTTGAGGAACACTCAAGGAGTGGTCAGGTAAGACAAGTAGTCCCTTCGGAAAAAAAAAGTATTTTGCCGATTCTTTATATTGTACGTATTTAAAATATTTGTGTACTGTCTATGTTAAACATTATAAGATAAATAGGATATGGATGTTTATATCATATATTCATACACTTCAAAAATGCCTTCTCATAACTAGTGGCTTGTCCTTTTATGTTGATGTCAAACATTAGTGCAGAATATCAGCTGCTATTTTCTGCCTCTCCTGCGTGTGAGAAACACAAAGGCCGCATCTCATTAGTTTACTGAGACGCCTTCAGATGCAGAACAGAGTGGCCCTTTGTGTTAGTGAAGCAAGATTTTGCTGAAAGAAAACACACTCTTCGTAAACACTAGGACGGCACAGCATGACAGAGATTTATTTTTACACCAAAATCATCTGTGCCATTTCCCCCTGCTGTCTCTTTAATCACCTCTCTTCCTTAGCCTCTGCAATTATCACTTGTATGACAAAAGATGCACAGCAGAGTGTATTCTGTACAATAAATATTGATAGTGCAGTTAAGGAATACATACTTGCTGGAAACAAATAATTCTGCATACTCCTGCATTTTCTCTATTCTCCATTTCTCTCTTCTAAGTTGTTTGCTCAGCACATGTTGACAATTGCATAAGAAGATCAGTGGTCAATCTGAATTATGGTAAAAAAAAAAAAAAGGTCAAATCTAAATTAACCCAGTTTACTTTAAGCATTTTATTTAGCCAGACACAACATTTTTAAACTAGTAACTGAATTTACAGCATATACTTAAAGTTATAGATAATAAAAACTTATACATGTTTTGGACAAACTAGATGAAAATAAAGGATTATAGTTGATAAAAGAGATAGTGACGTCTGAATAGTGACGTTAATGCCCAGGATACATAAAAGGAACATCAGAAATACTGTACTGAATATAAAATATGAAATAGAGATTGATTTGTTTAACAGTTCTTAATTCTATGTATGGTATTTCGTAGGATCTTCACTATTATTCTAGAATTGTTTACATGAAGATATCTCAGTGTCTACTGTTAGAGGAAAATAATGAACATATGAGCAATTTAGAAATTCAAAAATATAAAGACAATGTAGAAATTTAAATCCCAGAAAACAGTCATTTGATGGAAAAACATTGATGTAAATATATTATGCTATGTTAATGTTCATAAATGTTAAAAATTAAAAAAGCATTCTCTTTATAGAAAGCATCACCAAATCAAGGGTTATGCATTTTTACCTTGTTAAAATTTTTTCTTCTTTTTTTAAACATCTATTTGTTGTAAATTGAGTAAGCATCTGCTGTACATTTCCCTACGAATTAGTAGTTACTATAGAAACAATCATGTATTAAAAGCAGCTCCTTTTTTTATAACCTTTTATTCAATTGATATTGCTGATGTTCCTGAAAATTAATCACCACCTTCTGACCAATCAGAATGGAGAATTCAGCAGAGCTGCTGTGTTGTATAATATATATTGATTTATAATGCCTAGTAACCACTGGTAAAAAGTCAATGCTTTAAATATATAGTAGAATGGTATTAAAAACACTTTTGTTACGATGTGGTCATAGGTCATTAAAAATAATGTCCTTCATAGAAAGTGTACAAGCTCAGCTTAAAGATCTTTCTATTAACCATCTGTCTGTTTCTATTTTTTCCCCTTTTTCTTTGATTTGCGCTCTCCTTCAGGAATTCCCCTGCTCGTAGTGAACGTGCCGTCTTGTGGCCCAGATTCTCCTATCGTTCTATATTTAACATAGAAAGTAATCCAGGTCTCAAACCACATCTACTTAAATGGTCACTGAATCTGACTGGACAGATGCATTAAAACTGACTCTAATTCAGTCAGGACCACTTTGTCAAATGAGGATTTATTAGATGATATGCATACAGTTAGTGTTGGCGGTATGGTTCTGTTCTGGGCACAAATCCACGCACCCGTCCGTGTGCATGCATGGACAGAGCGGGGAGAGCAGCAACTAGAAAATAAAATAGACCCCCGTATAACAGCAGAACCATTAATAATTAAAGATGCTCAGTTAGATGTTTTGAAAAATACATAAATAAGTAAATAAATAGAGAGAGAGAGAAGGAGAGAGAGAAAAAAAAAACGGATACATGAATATTTATAATGTAAACTGGTACATGAACAGCTGGTTCTGGCTAGGTGGAGTCAGGGTTGGAGGAGGGAGTTTAATTCACAGAAAGTGGCTCAATGAATGGGAATTTAAAGGGTCGGATAATATGGATGTCGTAACCTGACTGGTGCACATCATGTATGCTGATTATCAGCTGAAGCATGCTTAATGACGTGGCCTACCTGAACTAACGCGATGCTTGATTTATGATTCATTGGGTTTTGTGTCAATGAGAATTTGTTGAGCAGTTTTGGCAGAAGTGGTTAAATGGCTGCCCTGTCAGGTCAGTAAGCACACTACATGTGACGACCGGGGCGTATGTGTGAATCCAGGTCATCTCTGCTGTAGAGCCACAGGAGCAGTGAACAACCCTGAGGATTTATGAGGCTGATATTTCAGATGTACCTCAGGGCTGGGTGCAGATACAGAGCGATTAGGAGGTCTTCCTCCCGCTGTAGTTTCACACACTGCCAGGAGATCTCGCTTGATACTTTGGGGAAAGGAGCATAGATAATATTCTTAGAAGATTGTGTCTTTTTAATGTAGGTTGCTGAATTTATAGACAGATTCAACAAACGGCAATACAGCATTTTGATTGAACACACCTGAAGGCCTGGCAACCTTCACTAAAGTGTGTGTTGGTCTTATTCAACACTTTACAAATAATTTAATAGGAATTAAAAACGCACAATATTTTCTTTTCTCTGTGCCAGATACAGCTCATATGTGTTGAGATAGTTTGAGCAACATATTATTGTTAACTGTTAGAACTGTTAACAATACGGGCCATGTAGAAGAGTTTCACAGTTTATATGAGTATACAGGTGTTTTTATATAAGTATTCATTATTGCTTTTCAGGGTTAGTCAGGTTTGTACTAGTAAAAATGGATCTTTACTTTTTGCTAATTCAGCACAAACTCCCATTTTAAACCAATGTTTGCTTGTTAAAAATAGTTGTCATGTATTTACTTGGACTTCTTGTCATTCCATTGTTTGTAATATACCTTTTACAGTAAGTGTTAAAGCACATACTGTACTCCCAAACACACATTCTCACACACACACACACGCACACACACACACACACACACACACACAGCAATGAAACAGCCCTACGACAGCAGTAATAATCCTAGCCTGCTCATTGGGTGTTTTATCTTTGTGCAGGTTTGTGATAGGCCGGGAGCGTCCAGGGCAAGAGAGTGAGGTAGCTCAGCTGATCAGTCAGACTCTGGAGCAGGAGAGGCGTCAGAGAGAGATGATGGAGCAGCAGTATGCACAGTATGATGCTGATGACGACGAGGTAAGCCTTTGAGCAGAACATCTGTCCTCTGCGACTGATCTGTGCAAACCACAGCCTGCCTGAACCCTGAGTAACCCTGAATAACCCTAAATAACCCTGTATAACCCTGTATAACCCTGACAATGACCACAGATTCTGCTGCATAATGTAATGTTCTTCATCCACACTGCACACTTTTTTTGACTAAAAATCTAAGATGATGTAAAAATGTTTGTTCTTCCTTGCAAAATACATGCTTCTGGAATGAATCTGCACGAAAAAATTTAATATTTTAATAAATTGATTTTAATTTTATAACTTCCCATTGATATTCATGCAAAAGGGTACTGTAACACAAAGCGTTCCCCTATTCACTCTCACTATACTCTTTTTCTGCCCATTGACAAGTGAGCAAAAGCCCAAATATGTTTAAAAAAACAGCCTGAGGGGGAAAAAAGATTAAACTAGATATAGCATGACAAAAGCTTTGCTAACAAGTCTACATCTTATCAAAGCATGTTAAATGGTGTGATAGCACTTAGTATGTAGTACCTTTTTTTTTTAAGATTATTGTGACGTGTACAGAAATGTGTTTCGTTCCTTGAGTATGTACTCTTGCTTTGACTGGATCTGGTGTAAGCGCTTTTCTTTCATCTCAGACTAAAGAGACTGAGCTTGTTTTTCTGCCTGTCAGCAGCCTATTTTCTAGGAGGATTTGTTTCCATGCATTAGACTGAGGCACATTTCCATAATATGACATGTGTTGCCATGGCACTAAGGTTCTATATTAAAGATCAGATGATTGACTGGAGGAAAGGCTGAATCATCAGCCGTGAAACTGGGATACAGTCATCAGCGCGATGCTGGGATAATTACATTTATAAGCTACATGCATTAGATTTTACCTTATTATTTAAAAGGATAGGGACAGTTTAGCATAATAGTCAGTGGTTATTAAATTAGAGGTTATAATGTTGGAAGAACTTTCTTAAAGCTGCCATAAGCAATGTTTGCAATCTTGCTAACAAGTCCTTCCTTTTTCAAAAAAGATACTCACACAGTGATATAGTGCCATTGCATCTTGAGCAGTACTCATAAAGTGTCTACATGGGCTTTTCTTTTGTTTCTAATTGAATCTGGCCTTAGAGCCAGAGTGCATGGCCAGCCATGATACAGCACCCCAGGAGCAGTGAGGGTTTAGGGCCTTGCTCGAGGGCCCAACAGTGTCAGCTTGGCGGTGCTGGGGCTTGAACCCCGCTATCTTCTATCCAGAGCCTTAACCGCATCATGAGCCACAACTGCCCTACCTGTGCATCAGTCTAATGCATGGAAACAAATCCTCCTATGAAAGAGGTTGCTAAAAGTCCAATGCTGACACAGATACTTTGAAACATCTGTGAAACAATTGCTATAGCAGCTATAAACAGTCATACCCTCACCGTTTTCACTATTTCTCTTTCTCCTGTAGTCAATATGTTGAAAAATGTTCCTGAGAATCCATAAAGCCCTTCATCCTGAAGACATCGCTGTGTCAGAAAGCATAGCTTTACCTCTGACTGTTACAAAGCACTGACACTAAAGAGGCTTTCCATAAAAGTGAACTGAACCTGTCATTACAGAAAAATTAACACACACTTTTAAGTATTTTTATGTGCAGTACTTGCCATACGCTAATGTATTAGACCAAGCATGTTAATATGATGCTGTGATTTGTCTTGCAGAGCTAAAATTTGTTAAAACAATGTGCATCTGACAAATTTGTCAGTGAAGTCTACATATAGTACAGAACATGTTAAAAAAAAAAACATAACAGTATCAGTTATAGCACCTTTAATGCACCATTGCTTGTTATCACAGGGGTATCTATTTGTGCCCTTTGTCTGAATTTTTAACCTGGGAAAGTGAATGTATTGTAACTTAATTTATACAGCAAAAAATTAACTTAAATATGTTTTAATGATTTACATATTGTATCTGCTATACTGTAGCTGGTAATGTATTTTAGTAAAAATTGCTAACATCCATTTTTCTTTTATAAACGTACCATGTTAAAATATCAGCCTGTCACATTCAATATTTAAAGTCATAGATTTTCCACTGCCATTATCATTGCAATGTCCTGTTCTTATATAATAACTGCAACGATTTGTAGTTGGAGTGCAGACTGGGATAAGTGCTTAGTGCAGCTTTTTGTGAGGCAGAGCAGGGATTTGACATTGTGGTATGTGGAAGCCTTGTGGTTAAGGTGTTTGACTACTGATCGGAAGGTCGTGAGTTTGGCTGCTACTGCTGTGCCCTTAACCCTTAATTGCTCTCCTGTATGAATGAGATAAAAATGTTAGTCGCTCTAGATAAGGGTCTCTGCAGATAATGTAAATTTGATCTCTGCCCTGTTTCATCAAACTGGTCTGAAAGATTGTGTTTGTAATGAAAAAGCCTCAGTACACAAGTGAGTGCGGCTGAGAAAGGGCATGTGTATCTTATTTTTGTGAATTAAAAAACTCCTGACTATATAGTAAAATCCCACACACCCCTCACACACACTGGATAAAGGTACCATAGCATTCGGGCCCTCACAACCAGACTGTGTAATAGCAATCAGGCTTCTTAACAAACAGAACTAAACTATACCGAATACACACACTCACACCCAACTGTGTGAACTACACTGGACTGTATAAACCAATCACTCACACAATTGCTGTTTTCCCCACCACATTTCAGTACTTCATTTAACTGCTGCTACAACATAATTTTGTATATGTTAACAATTGTTGCACAATGTACTTTATAATTCAGTATGCACACTGGCAGCGCTATTTTGTGTACTTTGTATATTTTGTCTTGTATTGTTTTGTATTGTCTGTTTGCACTGTCCTTGTCTCGCACTGTTGCACTAGGTTGCACTTTATGTGGCTAGGATTTAAGTCCTTAACTCTGTGTTGTTTTATGTTTTGTTTTATGTAGCTTTATGTTGTTTTATGTAGCACCATTTTCCTGGAGAAACGTTGTTTCATTTCACTGTGTACTGCGTCAGCTATATATGGTTTAAATGACAATAAAAGCTTCTTGACTTGACTTGAGAAGTCTTTAACAGCAGGTTCATCTCAGGTGAGGGAACGTAGCTGAGTAGGTTCACAAAATCGCCTTTCAGCTTTCGAAGAGAGGTGCACTGAGATAATCAGAGATAATCAATTGTGGTAGGCTGTGTTACACACTGACTAATTAAAAGTGACGCTACTGTACATAACAAGCTTACCCTTCTGAGAAGGTCAATTGTGGGTGGAGAGAATTACGCTGCGCTCTCTTCCATGTTTTTATTGTTAATGTATGTTTTCACTTTTTTTCTGCGTTCGGTAGTTCAAAATATAACTTTTTTACAGATAGATTTTTATAGTCCAACTGTGTCAATAATGATGAAATTGTTTTAGGTCTATCAAGTATGTTATACAATATACATCCATGTATATGTGATAATGCAAAACCAAGAGAGAAAAAAGTTAAAAAATGGATATAACAAATGATATAACAAAACACATGCAATTTTGATGTAGTTAGTACAGCTATGATGTGCATTAATAAAGGCATTACAATGATATATATCTTCAAATGTTTTGGGCTCTGATGTCTTAGTGCATATTTGATTTGTTCCATTTTGTTCAGCTCCCACATTTTTTTGTACCCAGACACAGTAGGAAGGAGGGTCAGGTTGAGGTTCAGATGTCCATCTGGATGTGATACACTTAATAGGGGCTGCTAATAGGATTTATACCAAATATCTTATAGCTCTAGATTCAGACCCTTCTGCATGCTCACCAAGAAGGAAAATTTAATTTGGTTATGACCATAGAATATTGGTGTGTTTATTATATTACTTGTAATCCACATTTTCTCCAGCACCTGTCTGAACTGGGCAGATACGTTGTTATTTTGTGAAGTTTGGACAATAACTTGTTATTATTCCATTTGAACTCTCTCTAGATATTAGATATGGTTACTGGAAGTAATTACCCACATGCCTCCACCGGGGTTTTCAGAGAAATAATGTTAGTACAATGTTTGTACAATGTGTACATTATACTTTTTCACGTGTACAGTATATACATTATACTTTTTCATGTGTTATACTTTTTTCTGCAAAGTCAAATCCATCATAATCCATATAGCTAGTCTGTTTCTCACTTCATCCTCTCTAGAGATAATTTTGTTTTACTAAATCAAGTGTTAGGAGGAATAACTGAATAGGTTAATTAGCAAAATAAACACTCAGGGGCTTTATGACCAAGTTGCTCAGATACACTTAAAAGCTCCCTGAGGTAGCATCCATTAATTAGCATGTGTGATATCTACCTGTGTCAGTGAACGTCCTCTCATATGCTTGTCTCAGACGGGAGAGTATGCCACTGATGAGGACGAGAACGTCGGACCTGGCAGAACTGAGAAGGACGTAACCATTGAGGTTTTTGACTTGCCTGAAAACGAAGACCTCATTTCACCATCAGAGCTGGACGCCACCAAACTATACCAGAAATTCAGAGAGGTAGGCAGCAAGCTCCAAGTGCACTTCATTTTCAGTAGACTCACAGAGGGAATTCTTGAAGTGAGTAGGTATGCATCAATACAATTAATTTAACTTTTCAGTAGCGAAGTAAGTAGCCTACCATCATCTGTAATTTTAATCAATTAGGGACATCATGGAACACATCATTTAGTTTACCTGGTATAAATAGGGCACATTTTCTGCATTTGGCAGACGCCATTATCCAGAGTTACATTTTCTTTGAGGGTTACAAGCCCTTGCCCAGCACTGGCAGCTGGGTGTATCTGGGATTCGAACTCAGAACCTTCTGATAAGTATTCCAGCACCTTAATCACATCCTCCATAGTAATCATGATCAGCACACAAATTATGTAGAATTTAAATTAATTATATATATTAGCTAGCTACATCAGCTAGCAAACCCTAACCCTAGGCTTTCTTTTAATAATAAAAAAGCACTCCAGTACAGCTGGAAGTAAAATAAAATTCATCCCTTCTTAGTAAATGTCAGCCGATCTTCAGGAACATCTTACTGGAAAGGAGCTGTCATATTCACTCACCTAGCTTTGTATGTAGACAGTTTTTTCTCAACTAGCCAGCATTTACCAACAAACTCCTCATACTGAGGTTTATTTTTAAGCTGTTTTATCAGATTACTTGTACTGTAGGGAGATGCTGTAATTCCTCCTCCTCCATTGTATTTCTGCAGAGCACAGTTTGCAGTCTGTTTGTTCTGCCATTATTAATCGTGAAATGTATCCAGCTCACAGTCATTTCTCTTTATTAGTGCAGCGGTGTACACGAGACTGACATACACACATTTATGTGGTATTGGACTGGAGCATTTAGTATAACAAATATGAGTAAAAGAGGCCAATATCCTATATCAGTATTTCTATCTATGCATTGCTAAAGAAGACCCCGTTTTATCTGTCAGTACAAATACAGTTTGTGATGCAAAACAAAATGTACAAAAACTTTATTCATATGCAAACAACCTTTTATTCAACAGCAATTATTCATACAACCTGTGTCCTAGTGCATAATATATTCACAGATCAGTTCTGCAAATGGTTTTTACACCGAATCCTACTTACACCCAGTCGTCTATGCTACAATTCTTAGACTTCAGTAAATGCACTGCCTTATGCTTGACATTAAGTTAAAAACCCCAGCATCCCAGTGAGCCCTTTCTCCACCTCACTGTTTCTATTAATCTTTTTTCTTCGCTGTGCTTCTCTTTCACTGTTATACTTCTGTGTATCCTGAATGGGAGATAGTAGGAGGGAGAGTGTGCAGGGTTACAGAGGACATCTCCCTCTGTCCTAAACATTAAATCATCTTCACTCTCTTCCTCTCTGTCTCTTACTCTCTGATTTGCTCTCTTTCTGTCCACAGCTACAAATCAAACACACTGTCACTGAGGCTGAGATCCAGAAACTCAAGAGCAAGGTAGGAACCTTGGAAATACGCTTGCATACAACAACTGTTTCTTAATGGAAAGCTTGAGTTTTTTCTATTTGTAATACATAATAGCATAATTTACAATATCAATAAGAAATATATAAAATAAATCATTATTGCGTAACACTTTATAAACCGAGGTTGAGATATGATTTCATATAGTAAGTTTATGTAATACATTAAAATATCAAGATTACAGTGCTATTGATTAGTTTTCTATAACAGCGGCTCCGATTGCATTTCCAGCTACAAAGCACATCACAGGTTTATATTAATGTTGTTCATATGGTAAAGTTTTCTGTGAGGAGATGTTTGTCAAATTTTTGGAAAGCATCTCCAGTTTCAGAGCTGAAGCTGTCACTTAACGTTTTTGACAGTCCTTAAGGTAAACAGAATTCCAGATTCTGGTCTCCAATAACAGAGCAAGCTGCATTATTATATTATAGTCTTTTGTACATGTTGTTTGGTTTTCAGTGATACTGATACCAAAAGATTACTGATCTTTTAACTTACTTAGTATTAAGTAGTTATAAGATGCATCCTGGAACACTTTAGCTCTGCCGTGTGCTGCTAACCATAAACTCCCTGTTTAAGATGTTATGAAATGTTACAGCATAGGAAATAGCCGTGTGAATCCTTTACGAAGTTGGTATTGCAGCATTTTCTATACGAATTTGAGTAAATGAGCACAGTGTTACAATTATACCCTACTGTACTAGTGTTTGAGTTGATTTGTTTTTAGTTATGACTGTTTATTTGGTGTTACAAAGAATACGATTGCAGGAACTTATTTGTTTCAAGGACACACAGCAATAACCGAAAAATTGTTAGCGTCTCCAGTGTCTGTAGTTTGGGACATGATGTTATTGGGAAATAATCAACTTAACAACATAATCAACATAATGCAGTCTCTGGTAATGGTTTCAGACTTTTAGCTAGTTGAAGATAGCATCTTATTCATTACCATAACAATGCCTTACCATTATTTTGCCATCTTGAGTACATCTTGTGCATACAGTAAATTTTAAAGCATTTGTTAATTCTTAGGTAACTGTTAACTCATCTTTTTTATTTGCTTATATTTATCTATGATGTCTTTTGCTTCTGTTTGTTCATTTCTTAATTTTGTTACTCTAAGATTACTCGAAAGATTTTTGCCTCTGATTTTATCTTTAGTTGCGATTCTGCTGATTTGCTGGTAATAGTAATCAACAGGCACTATGTCCTGTTGCCAGATATTTTTTATGAATGTGTAATCTGTGCCTTGGCTTTCACAGAAAGTGTGATTATAAGACTTAATATCTTTAAATGCTTGAGTTTAGAGAGAATAAATGATCAGCTTTAGAGTTATCATGCAAAACAAACAACAACGTGTAACAAGCGTTATTTTGAGTTTAGACATATGAAGGTACTGCAGTTTCACTTGTATGGTATAGATTCTGCATTGATGTTTTTTCATCTCACCATCTTGTTGTTATAATACTTTGCGCTTGAAGGGTGCCAGTAATTCTGGAGCTGGCTGTTCTAGTATGATTATGTAGTGTTTATTGATTGATTCCCTCCCTCTTCTCTCTCTCTCTCTCTCTAGCTGGCATCAGTGGAGAAAGAGAAGGCCCGCTGGGAGCGAGAGAGAAGCCAACTGAAGCAGAGCATTGAGGATAATAAGGAAAGGATGTTAAAGCTGGAAAGCTACTGGATCGAGGCTCAGACTCTCTGCCACACTGTCAACGAGCACTTAAAAGAGGCTCAGAACCAGTACCAAACCCTGGAGAAGAAATACAACAAAGCCAAGAAACTGATCAAGGATTTCCAGCAGAAGTAAGATCATCAGTAAAGGTTTTACATTTATATTAGGGGTTTGAGAGAAGAAACAGAAGCTCAGATATTTATACACATTAGAATTTAATCTACTGAATCCCACACCTTAGACCTGAGCATTGGGCTTAATTATATTAATTTTTAGTGGTTAATCATGTGTTTATTAGATTTGTCTGGATTTGAGAGAGTTGTGAAATGGTTACAAGGCTTTTTAAAACTACTGAACAGAAAAAAAAAATTGGTTGTTTTTGTAGCCATTGTAATCGGTGTAATCTCTTTCTGACTGTGTGTATTGTTAGATCTTACAGAGAGAGCCCTGGAGCTGCAGTACGGAGAGAGGGGGAGAGATGGAGGGGGGGGGGGATAGGGAGACAGAGAGAGAGAGAGAGAGAGAGAGAGAGAGAGAGAAATTCTTTATGATGGTCATAACAGCTTCAGTACAGCCTGACTGGATTTAATTGCATTTTTGCACTGCAAAAGCAACCTGCGTTTAATCACCTAGTTTGATTAAGAGACATTATTCCAGCTGTAAAGTGTCGCTGGACAGGAAATAATGAGACTCCTCAGACACATGGGGTGCGAGATGACCTATCAAACAAACCGCACTTGCATATGCACATGCACACACACATACACACACACACACACACACACACACACACACACACACACACACACACACACACACACACACACACACACACACACACACACACACACACACACAGTTCATGGATGTGAAACTTTCTATCTTCTATTAAAAGTGTGCAACTTTTTCTCAGGGAGGTGGAGTTTGCCCAGAGGGAAGAGGCAGAGAAGAAGAGACTTGAGGACGTGGAAAAGGCTCATTTAGATGAGATCCATGGGCTGCAAGTGAGGGTAATTACACACACACACACACACACACACACACACACACACACACAAACAGTTCATTTAGGGATGTTCACAGCTGGCACAAATACTCAAATCTCTTCCCAGGGGAGATAATGTGCTTATTTGGGAAATCTTCATCACTGAAGTACAATTTTACATGACTGACCTGCTGTTTATCCTATTAATGGTTCCTGTGCAGTGTTTATTCAATTGATATTTCTCTGTCGGAGCTCTATAGAGATCAGTGCTTGAATGCAATTGCTTAAACTTTCCACACTTTCCATTTTCATGCCATAATGAGATGGTGTGTGGTGTGTTTCCTTCACACCCCGTTGTAACAGAGATAACAGAGCAGTGTTTATTCAGGCCTGAATTTCTATTTTAACAGTGTTGACAGTCATCTCATGTCAACCTCATGTGTGATAATCAAACAAACTCATTTGTTTCTGTGCAGATTACAGCACTAGAGTCAGAGCTGATGCAGCTGATGAAACAAAATGGCATTCAGGTAAACAACAACAACAACAATGGTGTGAGCAGCTGCCCACAGCTGAGCGAGAGAGGTGCTGTGCTGCAGTTTCCTGAGAGATGCCTCGCTACAGGAGGTGAGCCACAAACACACAGACTCAGCACTGCACCAATGTGACCCAAGAATCCATTCATTACAGTAATGATTGTCTTTAAGGAAGGCAAACTTTAACCACCCCACTTTATACTCACAGCATTTTTCCATTGATAAGGTGTCAGGGATTCATTTGGAATGCTTTTGTGTATTTTTCACTACAAAATAGATATTTTCATTGAAAATAATTGTTACAATTAATGTACATGACCACCACGTTTTGAAGACTGTGGTAAAAAATAGCAGAAAGAATTTGTCAGTCCCAAGTAGGGAAATAACCGAATAATTAGCTTGTTCAACAATTTTAATGTTAAGATAATTTAGACGTGTGAATGAAAAGAAATAAATACACAGCCAAGTGTGACACCAGCTTATGTTTTCAGCTGCGCTTTTACCATGAAGTTGCTTTTCCCTCTAGGTAAAGAGCATTTTACTCCTTGCGTGTTCATTCTGAGCCTGCCAAAACAACAGAGATAAAACCAGACAGGGCTGGAATACTGATTAAGATGCGAGGTGACTGAATGAGGCGGCTTAGAGGGGGCACTCAGACTTCACTGAGACACGCTCTTTAGAAGGAGTTCACGCTACCCTGTCAATGAAGCACTGTTTCATTTAACATTTTCTTAAACCCTTTATAATAAAAGGCCAAGGACTCATGAGCGAAGAGTGAAGTCTGAAAAGAGGCAAAGCTCAAAAGTCAGGCCTTCTGTGTTGTCAAGTAGAATGCTGTTATTATGTTGTTAATGTATGGATGCTCTGTTGTGTAACTCCTGGCTCGTGCTTTATGTGTCAGGGTCAGACGAGCGTGTAGGCAGCGGCCTGGTGAAGGGTCAGACGCAGATGATTGGAGCCTTCAGCAGTGTACAAGACAGCAGCAGTTCTACTGTTGGCGTGGACGTCCTCCAGCGGAGGGTAAGTTGCAACACATACATGCATGGATATGTGCACTGGGCTGTGGATAAAAAGAACAAGGACATTAGGACATAAACTGGACAACATTTGGAGACAGCAGTTGCATTTGCAGAGAGAGAGCGAGAGAGAGTAAGAGAGAGAGTAAGAGAAAGAGATTTAAATATATAGCAGAGCAATTAATTTTACAACAACTTTTACACTTACATCCCTTTCTGTTAAATACCGACCTGCCCAGTTTCTCAAACAATTATATCCTCATTAGCATAAAAATATCTAGTGTAATGCACTTAACATTACGTCTCATTGAAAGCCTGATCATGCTTCTAAATGACATGGCCGGTTCTTACGTAAAGTCTTTATGGAAGATATTAATTGACATGTCTGAGTCCTAGTGGTACTGATTTAATCTCACCTGGTGTCAAAGCTTATTCTAGGCATAGGTTTAAATTTATGGCCTGTCCCAAATTGTTGACCTGTCTTCAAGGGCATGAGGATATAAAAGCAAGCAGAATACTTTTTAAAATGTTGTCTGTTGTTCAATGTGGATATCTCACCTAGAAATAGCCAAAATAATAATAAACCATGGTGAGAGTGGATACTTCTTTATAGATATACATCACTAGACGAGGCACTTAATTAATTAAACTTAATTAATTTAAGCATAATTTGATTATCTTTTACACCATCATTGATGTTAATGTTGTTGCATCCACCCTTCTGCTTTCTGCTCTCAACAAACCATCCACTGTAATTGTATAATTGGTCCCTGCTAGTTATCTCAATGTGTTGTGAGTCAAGGAAAGCACATGATGTGAGAACATTGACAAAGAGGCAAATTGAGGGTACATACAGGGCAATCGTTTAAATCTCAAAATAGGAAATTGAACACTCTAAAGCCTTCCATAACGTGTGGCCCCACTTTGACCATCTGGATGAGCAATAGGTTTGCAGTAAAATCTAGAGGATGTACCTGATATTATTTTGTTTCTATGCCCTTTCTTTTTTCTCTGTAGAGTTCTCACATCCTTCCCACTGCCATACGTGAGTCCATGGCCCCCAGGGTGCCAGAGAGTGATGGTGAGTTCTCCACACACTCACTAATCTTACAAAGAATACTTCTTACCTGTCACACCAGTGAATAGTTACAGGGCTGCAAAGTCAATAACGTGCGTAATCCAAACTACAGTGTTTTTAATGTGGGATTGAGGCACATAAATATCCATCAGCTTGAATGCTTGACATTCAGTGTGTGAGAAAATTACACTTAACTGTCAGTATAAGGTTGAGGTGTCAGAGTGCACTATATGGCCAAAAGTATGCAGATACCTGACAATCACACCCATATATTTTGTTGTCGTTGCCCTGTTCGGAGTCCCCTGTTTGGAGTCGAGTGGATCACTTGAGCCGCATATTTGATTTTGGCACAGGTTTTAGACCAGATGCCCTTTCCTGATGCAATCCTCCCATTTTATCTGGGCTTCGGAGTGGCACTAGGAGTTAAACCCTTAAGTCCCCGTAAGTGCCCATTCTAAAACACAGGCATTAACATGTGTCGCCTTTTCAGGCTTTCCAGTGGATTTTGAAGTGTGTCTGTGGGGATTTGTGTTCATTCAGCCAAAAGACTTTTATTAATGAGGTCAAGTGAGAAGGCCTGGTTGACGAACCAATCCATACTAAACGTATGTGGGGTTGAGGTCATGGCAGGCCAGTTCATTTCTTCAATATGAACCTTGTTGGTGGTCATTCTGGAACAAGAGGGGTCTTTTAGTTCCAGTAAAGGAAAATCTTAATTCTAAAACACCATACAAAGACTTTCTAGACAATTGTGTGATTCCAATTATAAAGCAGCAGTTTGTGGAAGGCCAGCATATGGGCATCATGGTCAGGTTTGCACATGCTTTTGGTCATACAGTATAGTGAATATTACATAATTGCAGTTTTTCCAAAATGCAAAGTCTGAATTTTGGGCTCTCTGCAGGTCCTCTAGATGTGTCAAGCCTATCCCAAGGTCATGATGAAAAATGCAGGAAGAAGCATGTGGACCTGGGGTAAGATGTAGAAGATTTTATGGTAATGGGTTGTGAAGAATTGAAGACATATTAATGATTATTAATGAGTTGATGTGGCTGGGAAATATAGTTATAAGGTCCTAGATGGACACCATCTCTTTTTTCAGACAGAGAGAAGTACATGTAAATGTGAACACAATGAAAGACACAGGATTTTATATATATATATATATATATATATATATATATATATATATATATATATATATATATATATAACCATAAAGTCTTTTCTGCCCTCAGCTCCACAGACCCATCAGTAGAGAAACCAAGCAAGGAGAAACGCACAAGCAAGGTATGGCTTTTCATCAACATCCAGCTTAACTGAAAATGTGAAGCTTTTTTAAATGTAATTTCTTAGTAATGAGGTTGCCTGTTGTGTTTACTGATAACATGTTTATTTGCAGCAGAAATCATTTTCATGGCCAAACCTCTTCTCCTATTCATATAACTTGGTGCTCTATCTGCGGTAAAGCCAGAAATACGCTCATAAAATTAATTTAATCTGAATATTTAAAATCAGCTCTCCACATAAATCTGAAAATAGTCTAAGAGCTTGTTTTTTTGAGTGATTTGTTGATTTTTTTGGGATTATTCTGCTGCTGTTTTCTCAAAGATAGTCTTATTGTGATTTAAATCACAAAATTTACAAATCATTTCTTATGGGATTTAAAAACGATATTCTATACTAAGAATATAGACTTTTTTTAATTCTGCTTTTAAGAAATTTGTATCCCTGCAACACCTGTGTGTGCACAATGAAACTGTGCAGCATATCGCATTGGTATTGTTATATATAATGCTTTGGACTGAGGTGAATGCATTATTTTAAAGGAAATAAAGATCATATCATGTGCCAGAAAATAGTTTATAAAAACATTTGCACATGCACACATTTGCATATAAAAACATTAGTGTATATAAAAAAAAGTAAGTGTATATAAAAAAATCCATAAACTTTGAGAGACTTTTAACCAAAACTACACACACACAATCACACACACACACACACACACACACACACACACACACACACACACACACACACACACACACACACACACACACACACTCACACATTTATTGTACTGTCCATGTGAGGTAATATAAGAATGTTCCTAACAAGATATTAAAACGTATCTCTCTCTCTCTCTCTCTCTCTCTCTCTCTCTCTCTCTCTCTCTCTCTCTCTCTCTCTCTCTCACACACACACACACACATATATATATATTGTGTTTGTGTTATTAAATATCTGCCTCAGACAGAACAGTTCCAGCTGAAATCACAATATGTCATGTACTAACTCATGTACAGTTGTTTCACAATGCTTAAGACGTCAAGACGTTTAATCTGAGTTAAGCTTTACAAATGTTCCTTTATTATGGCAAGTAACAAAATGGTTATATTAAGCTATTAATAGGTCCTGTTATCTGTGATATTTGATATCTGTTTCTAGCTCTATAAATATGACATAGTTTCTGTTAAGTGTTAAGTGTTGTGAGATCAGTTTAAATCTGTTTACAATGCTTTAAATAATACTTAAGAAATGCTAGGTTTAAATCATTAGACTCCTTAATGAGACACACTTAAGTAAATCACTCAAAGTATATCTGTGTGGTCACAAACATCTTAGCTTATTAATAAAGATAATTGTTAGCTTAAACAACTGTAAAAAAAAACAACACAAGTGTGATACAAAATTTAGAACTCTACATGTGTTCTTTGTCTGAACTCATTTATTTTTCAAACATGAATCGCTTTCAGCTGAAGCATCTTCATAGATCAGTAATCCTACCTCTTCTGGGAGATCCTGATGTCTGTGGGTTTCTTCTCATTTAATTAGGTGTTCTAAACTTAATTAAGAATCAATCATGGACAATTTACCAATTGCTGATTATTTACAGCAGTGACCCAATCATACTTCTGTGAAGAAAGACTTTTTTGTGCTGTTTCCGTATGTTCTGATGCTGATTGTTTTTTTCAGGCTTCTACTGTAATGGATGACATCAGCATGAGCAGCTCCAGCTCAGGAGAGTTGTGCGATTTGTTCGCCGAGCCCAAGATGACAGGCCACTCACACACGCTAGAGCTCTCATCAGATGAGGTAAGACAGTGTTAATGGTTTTTTCTTGATCATTTAAGGATGTCATTATGATGCACTTCAGTAAGAGCATCAAGGAAGAAGCTTTGCAAGTTTTAAGCCAGCAGATGGGGCTGTTGCATGCATGATCTCACTAATGATAACGAAAAAGTCACTTTTGTTCTGTGCTGCGTGTGGCAGAGCCCGGATACAAGTGACGATGAGGTACGGTTTGCTTTTTTTTTTTTTTTAAAGGATTATGCCTTGTTATTCTATGTTTCTCTCAGATGTTTTGTTTCTATTTTCTTTTCTCACATTTCTCTTGGTTGAGGTTGGTTAACATCATTCATTCGTTCATCTTCAG
Source organism: Tachysurus fulvidraco (assembly GCF_022655615.1). Taxonomy (NCBI): domain Eukaryota; kingdom Metazoa; phylum Chordata; class Actinopteri; order Siluriformes; family Bagridae; genus Tachysurus; species Tachysurus fulvidraco. The sequence continues at coordinate 8,612,572 of NC_062541.1, read as the reverse complement.
TAGCCATTTTATTCTGGTCGGAGTCACCGTGGATTTAGAGACTATCCTGGGAACACTGGGCATGAGGAGGGAATACACTCAGTATATTTCAGGCACCACGCACACACACCTTCACACACTCATTTACAGCTAAGGGAAATGTAAAGTGACCAGATCACATTTTGGATTTTGGTTTTTGGGAGGATGGAGGAAACCAGAGAACCTGAAGTATCCCACACACAGGTTGAACATGCAGAACTCCTCACAGACAGTATCAGGAGCTCAGAATGGAACAGGGTATTCCTAGAGTTGTGAGGCGGCAACACATCCCACTTGTCTGGAGATGTTTTGTTATTTATGCAGAGATCTCTTTTTGCCTCTGGGCAATAAAATCCTTCATCTGCTAAAAAAAAACCCATAACAAAGCTCATACCGTGTTTAAAATACATCACATACAGTACATCTCACATGAAAATGAATTCTTCACGTAAGAATCACTGCACACACGCTCTATGAGCTGATGGTATGTGTCTCATAGTCATTGTTCTGTATCGTCTTTTTTTTTTCCAGATGAAGAATCTTTGTGAAAGATCATTGTGTCTAAAAATGTGTACACTTTACAGGCAAATCCTGTGATTATTCCGATGACTTAAGTTCATACTTAAGTCTTAAGTCTTTCTAAAGCTGTGTATCTGTGTTTGGGTCCAATCCAGGATGTAGGGCAGCGGTTGAAGCAGCACCAGTGGCAGAACCGCAGTGTGCAGGACTGGTCGTGTCAGCAGGTGTGTCTCTGGCTCATGGGCCTGAACCTGGAGCAGTACATCCCTCAGTTCACTGCCAAGAACGTGGATGGAGAGCAGCTCCTGCTACTCGACAGTGATGCACTCAAAGTGAGTGCACACACACATACTGTACACACACACACACACAAAGTGAAAAGCCCTATTTTATTTAATAAAGAACAGCACGACATAATATTTATCAATTTATAGTTACATTTATTGTTGTGTTGTACTGATGTCACAGCAGCTATAAACATCCTTCATCGTAGTTTTCCACACTTGTGAAGTTAATAACACAAAAATGCAGCATGACATTTTCCCAAGATACCAGAAATCACAAACTCATATCCTAAAGTAAAGTTACAGATTGACCTTTGATTGTTACAAACTGCTGACACTGGAGACTCCTTCCAGAATTCTAAACAAACTTCCTATTAGAAAAGATTATCATATAAATATCACAGTCAGTTACATTATCACATAATAATTACAATCAGTCACATCTTAATGCAAAAAAATTACTGGATAAAATGTGAATTTACTTTCCAGGATGAACCCCAGTGTGGAGGATATTAGAGTGAACTTTAAGTTCTTTATTGGATCAGATATATTGTTTGTGAATAAAGTCCCTGGTTATTTGTAGTTTTTAGAATTAATATAAGTGTTTTACATTACTTTACATTTGCTTCTTCTAGGATCTAGGTGTAGCCTCTTCTCAGGACCGCGCTGTGTTTAAGAAGAAGCTGAAGGATCTGAGAGTGCTGATGGAGAAGGCCTGCAGGAAACACGAGAAACTGCAGAAGCAGAAACATGAAAGAACTGGAGCGAGCACAGAACGAGTGTCACAAAAACAGCAAGACCTCTGAGCCAAGAGTACTGCAGAGTGGCAACATTCAGTCACGAAAATAACTTCTAAGAGATGAGTCTTGTATTTTATGGTACTCTAGTCTGGGCTCCATTTAGCAGACATCAGACATCTCACTGGAAAATGCACTGCTAATGAACTGCCACTGGAGAACATAAACCAAACCATCCTGAATAACTGATTCTTTTAACTGTATTTAAAATTTTCTTTTCAACGGGTTTAAACTGCTTGCTCATCTAAAATTATTTATTTTCATTTTAGCTTGAAATGTATTAACAATAATTCTGGCATTTCAAGGACCTTTAAACATTACAAATTTGCATATATATATATATTTCATGTGCCATTTTCTATTGAGACCAAGATGTGTGGTTTAATCTGTGTAAAAAAATCTCATGGCTTAAAGCACAGGTGATGGAGATGCAGTGCTGCTCTCATACTGTCCAAAAGCTCGAGTGCTGCTCACTGGAAATAATGAAATCTTACTGTGAAAAGAGAGCCATTCCAAGTATTCCAAGAAATATCCCAGACCTGGCACTAAATCCATCATACTTTGTGGATACTGTATACCTGTAGCTGTATTAACACTTCAGTCTGCTGTTTAGTGTCCTGTATCCCTCAGTGACAGAAAAACGCAAGTCTGCTGTTCAGAGCCTAGTGCAAGAAAAGAAACAGCGAGGAATAATAAAGTGGACGCCTGAACATGTGACTGTGCAGCCACACTGGAAAAGCCGATACCGAAAACGCACTCCAAAGAAGACAGAACGGATCGCCGAGATGTCCTGCTGCTTCTTCTTCCTCACCGCTACCTGCTTTTAGTCGTTATTTGACTGCATTTGACTCAAGTGCTGCCTTCTGAACTACCGCTGTATAGATTTTGTATAGAATAGCCGCTCTGAGTGTGTGAAACCCCCTGACTACGGTAGTCTCAACATCTGAATGGTGTTCAGTAGCTAACAAACCTGCACTTAAAGCAGACTTATTCAAATGTATTATTTAATGCATATTATATAAATGTTATTTTATTTCCCCGGACAGTGGGATGAGATTCGTTTTGTCCATCAGACTGCTGTGTTCATGCTTAGCTCAGCACCATATCATGGGGAAAAAAAGTATTCCAAAATACTTTTAATTCAATATATATAATACTAGCAAGTATTGATCCTAATCCATGACTCTATTGTGATTTTTTTTAATGTACATTCAATACATGAGATATTTCTATCAGATATCCTGTCGCTTATTTAATATTCAGCTGTAGTTTAGTAGCTCTTCATTCGCTTTGTTGTTTTTACTGATGCAATTCTACATGTTTGTGTTCATATTTCTACATCTTCGTGTTTCCCTTCTGTAATCAGTTCCATGTTTACATTTGAAAATTGTGATGATTTCAATAGAAACACAAATGCAGCGCTGCAGGGTATCAGGCTGCGCTGAATCATTGTGTGAATCCTAAAAGTTCTCACAAGGTATGTTGGTCTTTGCTCCACATATGCTTGTATTTCCTGTCATTTAGCTACAGTGTGTTAGAAACTTTTTTCTTATAAGGAGTTTGTTTGAATTATTTATTTTTCAAATCTTAAAAAATATTGAAAAAAAAAGCACCTGATGTAATTTATCAACAAAATATTATATAGTCATATTTATGCCAAAAATCTTTCTGAAGTGATCTGTCTATCCCTGTGATCAATTAGTTTCTATCCTTTATGTCGATCCACCGTAAATGTTTAAAAATCAGACTGCTGCTTTCAGATTTCTGTCAGTCAGCAACATGCCATGACTTTTATATATATGACAGTTAAAAGCAATATGGGAACTTCAGCTTTTAAGAGATGTTGTCTCTTTGCTATGGGATGCCTATATGAATGTGTGTATGCACAGGATAATCATGGGTGATGCTGGCGGTCATGACTCATAATCATTATTAGACTAACACACACATTGCTGAAACTGTGTGCACCTTCTCCAAACGAGTGCTCCATCAGTCTTCAGATGCACAAACAAGGCAGCTGTTCATCAGTTTGTAGAAACGGTTTCTGCCCCGTTTATTCGCTTCTGTGCTTTCTGCAAAGTTTCTTGTTTTCCTAAATAGTCAAGGCGTTAGCTCCTTCCACTGCAGATCAAATGCAAAGCCCTGAAATTACAGAGCTGCTCCTTTTTCCACCGTTCTGTTAACTCACAGCTGCATGAAGGACCCAAGGTGCCATGTGTCCCTTAGTTCCAGGACCGTCATATTTTCCATGTTTTTATTTTTGAGAGGTTAAAGTTGTCACTTATGTTGACTTGTAAATACACCTCCAAATGACACAACCATTCCCCGAAATACAACCAAGGTTCATTCCAATACAGTCTCTGCCTTTTATTTGTTTTCCTTCTTATCATGTTCATGAGTTAAAAATGGTTATATTATTTTATTTCCCTTGAATAATATATGTTTATACACAGAACATACACACGTGGACAAAATTGTTGGTACCCTTTGTCAATGAAAGAAAAACTCACAATGGTCACAGAAAAAACTTTAATCTGACAAAAGTAATAAATTAAAATTATATGAATGTTAACCAATGAAAGTCAGACATTGCTTTTCAACCATGCTTCAACTGAATTATTTAAAAAAATAAACTTATGGAACAGGCCTGGACAAAAAGGATGGTACCCCTAACTTAATATTTTGTTGCACAACCTTTTGAGGCAATCGCTGCTATCAGACAATTCCTGTAACTGGCAATGAGACTTCTGCACCTCTCAGCAGGTATTTTGGCCCACTCCTCATGAGCAAACTGCTCCAGTTGTTTCCGGTTTGAAGGGTGTCTTTTCCAGTTTCAGCTCCTTCCAAAGATGCTCAATAGAAGGCCACTTTAGAATAGTCCAATGTTTTCCTCTTAGCCATTCTTGGGTGTTTTTAGCTGTGTATTTTGGGTCATTGTCCTGTTGCAAGACCCATGACCTGCATCTGAGACCAAGCTTTCTGACACTAGCCAGCACATTTCTCTCTAGAATCCCTTGATAGTATTCAGATTTCATTGTACCCTGCCCAGATTCAAGACACCCTGTGTCAGATGCAGCAAAGCAGCCCCAGAACATAACAGAGCCTCCTCCATGTTTCACAGTAGGGACAGTGTTCTTTTCTTGATATGCTTCATTTTTCTGTCTGTGAACATAGAGCTGATGCGCCTTGGCAAAAAGTTCCATTTTTGTAGGAACATTCTCCCAGAAGCTTTGTGGCTTGTCAACATGTACTGTAGTTTGAAATATTTCAGTCTAGCTTTTTTATGATTCGTTTTCAACATTGGTGTCCTCCTTGGTCGTCTCCCATGTAGTCCACTTTGGCTCAAACAACGACAGATGGTGCGATCTGACACTGTCTTTCTGGGCTCTTTTGTTACCATTTGGATTATCCGTCTCTTTGATTTGTCATCAATTTTCCTCCTGCGGCCACGTATAGGGAGGTTGGCTACAGTCCCATGGATCTTAAATTTCTGAATAATATGTGCAACTGTAGTCACAGGAACATCTAGCTGCTTGGCAATGGTCTTTTAGCCTTTACCTTTATCGTGCTTGTCTATAATTTTCTTTCTAATCTCCTGAGACAACTCTTTCCTTCGCTTCCTATGGTCCATGTTGAGTGTGGTACACATCATGTCACCAGACAGCACAGTGACTACCTGGAGCCCTATATACAGGCCCACTGACTGATTACAAGATTGTAGACACCTGTGATGCTAATTAGTGGACACACCTTGAATTAGCATGTCCCTTTGGTCACATTATTTTCAAAAGTCTTTTCTAGGGGTACCATAATTTTTGTCCAGGCCTGTTCCATGAGTTTATTTTTTTAAATAATTCAGTTGAAGCATGGTTGAAAAGCAATGTCTGACTTTCATTGGTTAACATTCATATAATTTATATTTATTATTACTTTTGTCAGATTAAAGTTTTTTACTGTGACCATTGTGAGTTTTTCTTTCATTGACCGAAGGGTACCAACAATTTTGTCCACGTGTGTATTTAATGAGATTACATCAGTGATGATGGCTTTTACATTCAGCTGCTCGTTAGACAGTTCTGAGACAAAAATACTGAGGGTGACACCACAATTTGTTGCCATCTTAAGATTTCATTTTATTATTTTTAAATATTATTTTTAATCAGTCAGGCTAAGCATTTAATTGTAACAAGGTTACTTTTTTTTTACTGTGAATGTTCGCATTCCGCATTTAAGTGATATAAAAGTGAAAGTAACAGGATTAAGTTTTCGTCATAGGAATAACACTTTCTAATGAATAAATTTAAAAAAATGAAAATGAGAAAAACTTTCTCTTCTTCTGCCCATGATCTTTGGGATATTTGGATGATGCAACATGTAACGTTTAACTTTTATTCCAAACGTATCATGGGGTGAATTTGTATGGAACAGGTAACAGGATTGTGTCATTTTTTTTCATAACCAATAATCGATGACTCAAGGAAAAGAAGGCTGTATTATGTTAATGTTAGTATGTTGATTCACATATTAATGCATACATTATTATTATTATTATTATTATTATTATTATTATTATTATTATTATTATTATTGTTGTTGTTGTTGTTATATTTCCCTGTAAATGACATATAACAGGTTGGAATAGACAAAATGCAGTGTTTAGTAATGTAGGTAGTTATAGAAATAGCGAGTTATTTATAGTATCTGAAGGTGTAGCACTTTACCTGTATTTACCTGCACATGACTACGTATGTAAATGTGATCTCACTGGGACACAACACGGCAACCCAACTGTGGAAACACCAGTTATATAAACATGTACATGTAGAAATGTAAGCTGGATGTAACCAGAAACTTAAATGGGATGCAAATTTCACTGTGCTGTCCCATTACTCCTGTTTTTGTTCATTCTTGTGTGTGTTCAGTGTTTTGTTCAGGAAAAATTCTCCTCTTCTACAGATGCATACAGTAGTTAATTCAAGTCAGTGCAATAATATATTTGAGCGTTTAGCAGTACTTTTTTAGCTTTCCCCTGCTACTCTAAAAATAGTTGGAGGTATCTGTGTTTCACTCTCGCCTGTGTGTCACTCTCTGAACCACAAACAAAATGAAGCCTCGGTTTCTTTCCGCGCTGAAACGCAATGACGCACCGGAGGTAGATGAGATCCTCCGCACCAGCAACATAGATATAGATACCGTGTATGACGTCGAGGACCGAAGAAGAGTCCTGGCGTCATATAAACAAGGTAACTTCTGTCTATTTACTGTGGAACAAATGAGCAGTGATTGAGGCCTGCTACTAGATGGCGACGTAGTGCTGTAACTCAACACTCTGGAAGACAGAGAAGGAAACTTTATTTTCAGAATATTTTAACCAAAAAATGTTTTATGTTATACTAAATGAAAAACTTTATGCATTTTTTTATACGTTTTGCATTTTGCAACCTAATAACTAATGATCAAATGTTTTCATTACTTGATAGGTAATTTAACATCCATTGCAAAACTAAAAAATAAATGCTGTTTCTTATGAAATTTCTTTTGAAAAATCTCGGTAGTCAAAAGCTGATGTTCTACCCTGGTTAAAGTCTCGTCGCCCGGTGGTCAGCCTGCCAGGGATTGATCTGCATGGTCAGACAGTGTCCCATGGGATTGTTATGTACAGTATGAAGCCGCCCTGGGACTTTCATGCCTTCTTTTGAACCAATGTTGTGTCAGTCAGTTGAACCAATGTTGTGTCAGACTATATGGTCTGGTCTTTATCAGCAATCAGGTCTGCACTGAACACTGCGCTGCACTGAGCCATAAGTTCCTCAGGAGCTCTCGGCTGCACTATTATAAACTGTTCTAGAAAGGACATTATTTACATTGACATTATTTACTGTCCATTGTCACCCAATGCCTGGTTCCTCTCAAGGTTTCTTCCTCATATCATCTCAGGTAGTTTTTTCTTGCCTTCGTTACCTCCGGCTTGCTCATTAGGGATAGGGATAGACACATAGTATCATACATTTTAAGTTAATATTTTTTAAATTGTATATATTCATTTATTTATTTTTTATCCTTAGTTCTACTTCTTCTTCTTCTTTTTATTATATATTTGTGAAATTAAAAAATGCTCTAAAACCCTATTTTTAAAGTGCAGCACATATCTGTTATCTAGTTCTAGCACCCAAACACCCTTGCAGTGTTCTAAGAATATGTTGATCCCTAATGGTTTTGTGTTTATTGTTTATAGGTTACTGGCTACCAGACTATAAGCTGGAGTCCTCCTGGGCGATGGCTATTCACATATGCATGATGCACAATGCGGTGGAGAGTGCCTTAGTGCTCCTACAGAGGGGAGCAGCAGTGAACAGGAAGCCGAATGGGAAAACACCACTGCATGTGGCCTGTGAACTGTCTCATGCTGACTGTGTGGGTCTGCTGCTGGACTGGGGGGGAAAAGTCAACAGCATGTCCCTGAGTGGACACAGCCCACTGCATTACTGCATCACACAGGAGTCAGTGGCCTGTGCCAGACAGCTGATACTCAAAGGTCTGAAAATAGCCAGCACCCACTGTGAATGTCCAAATGTCCAGATTCATATTAGTGTGTATAATTTGTTTAATAGTTGATGAAAAATAATTTTTTAAACAGTGATTTCACTTTACTATAATTATTCACTATTCATGTTAACTACTGGGCTGATTGGGCTGTTACCTTTTGGTCCCTAAGCCCAAGAAGTAGTCTGGTTTGAAGTTTTTAATATGTATGATTTAAAGCAATCAGTATACAGTAAGTGGTGTAATCTGAAGATTGGTGCATTGGGCCTTAATGGGACTTTGCTAATATCTGGTGGTCCCATATTGTGGTCATTGTACACCAAGAATCAAGGTAAATGTGGGCTAACAAAGAATCCACTCACATCACAGCCATTTTTGTACAGGAGCAGATGTGAACAAGCCAAGCCATAACAATGATGAAGACACTCCTTTACACACAGCAGCACGTCTTGGTGTCTCTGAGCTTGTTGGCCTTTATGCTGTGCACGGTGCTGATGTGAATGCGCTTAACGCCCGTATGGAGACCCCTTTGATCACAGCTGCATTCTGGGCAATGGATGCCAATGAGCAGACTTACAGCGAGAAGCACCATCTTGTGTGCCGCATGCTGCTGGACTATGGAGCCAACCCAAACCTCCAAGAGCAAAACAAAAAAACAGCACTGCACAAAGCTGCATGGAACTGTGACCAAGCGCTGATGCAGATTCTGCTTGATGCTGGTGCCAATCCCACGATCATGGACATGAACGGCTGGGCAGCCCTTCATTTTGTGCTAAATTCAATGCAGATGAGGCCTTACTGTGTACCTTATCGCTGCTTCCAGCTCCTGCTTAACTATGGAGCAACCAGAGTTCACCCAAAACAGTTCCACAAGGTACTGGTTACACAGTCTGTCTACACTACCTTTGCTAATTCATCACCTACAAATGTCTTAATCTAATATTTGATTATTATTATTTGATTAGAGAACAACACTTTGTCTGATCTATTAATTAGGTGCTGCAGATTTGTCATGATGACCCCAGGACAGTTGAAGTGATGGCAAATTCCTATGAGCATCTCATGAGTACCACAAAATGGAGGAAATCTATTCCTGATGAAACATACAAGGTGTGATACTGAGGCTTGGATATGGGTGTCTTTTTGTACTTTTTTGCCAGCTGCAGTCAAAGCAAACTGCTGTCTAGTGTTCCGCTTCCTGGTTTGGGAAGAAATGATGCTTAGTGTAATTATCACATAATTCTGCAATTTGGAAGGAAATTTTTTCGTGTGAAAACCTGAAGGTACACAATCAGGTATTTGGATCAGGTACGAAAACAACCTTACTGTAGTATATTATTTCACTTATTTCCCAAGAAAAAGAGACTATGCTGTTGTCAACATCTGCTTTTATAAGCATTTGAATTCTATTGTGCTTCTTCTGGAACTCTTAAATGTTCAACAGAGGATGTGTCATTAACCTTTTTGGAAGGTTTAGTTAACTATCCACATTTATCATAACACTTCTAGTGGTTGTATGAACCACTATAAGATCTACAAAAAGTAATTTAAGAAAATAGCTCCTGGAATGTGAGCATGGTACAGCATGCTTATGCATTATTGTATACATATACATTACTAATATGACCCTTTAATTTCTTTCCTTCTTTCGTTAAGCGTCATGTGGAGTTTTATGACTCGTTGTTTGCTGCCTGCACCAGTCCACGTTCTCTGCAACACCTGGCCAGATGTGCCATCCGCACGACGATGTGCTGCTGCTGTGAATCAGGCATTAAACAACTCCCAGTGCCTCCACCAATCAAACGATACATACTGCTAGAACCTGTGGGAATCATATGCTAGTATCTGTATTGGCCCAATGGTGAATTCACACTGTGCTAATCTCAAACTTCATCCACATTAATAAGTTCCCTCAGGAAAGTTCTGTAGCTTTGGTCAGATCTACAATATTTTCATTGTTATTACATACACTGCCAGTTAAAGGTTTTACCAACACTCAATATTAACATTTAGAGTTAAATGACAAATAACAGGGTCAAGGGAAATACTGTAGAAATAGAAAGTCTAAGCAGGAAATGGGTATTAATGAAGAGAGAAGTGTATATCTGAGTACACTTGTTATTATAGGAAAAGGCTACATTTCTCTGGATCACCCTAATTAATCACATGAAGCTCACACCCTATATTCTTACTGATAAGAAGCTGATATTAACTGTCAGACAAATCCAGGTTCATACTAACTAACAGTCTCAGAGGAACTGCTTTACCAACACTCACCTTTAATAGAGCTCATTTAGGATCACAATAGAATCTGAAAATGGCCTGAAGACCTTGAACACAGATTTGGGAATTTGATGGATTGCTTATTTCCTTTTTTCCTTATTTGATTCCCAGTAGTGTGTAAACTGTGATAAAACTTAAACACTTCCAAATGTTCAAAGACTTTTATATGGCAGTGTATTTCTTTGCAGAGAACAAATCTGTTTTATTATATTGAAATGTTCACATATTTTTTGTCAAGACACTGTAAACACTTATTAGAATCACTTTTAAAAAGACAAAGAACATCAGTCATAAACATCCCATTGTCTTTCAGTTGATGTTACTAATCCTTCTGATCTCTCTCTCTCTCTCTCTCTCTCTCTCTCTCTCTCAAGCATTATAGAACTGACAAAGTTGCGAGGTTGACGTGTAAACTGCATTCATAAATGAACACGTCATAAAGTAGAAAGAAGTTGAAACATACAAACCCATAGTGTACATTTGTAAACAGCACTCAGGCTGTCAGTGACCTCAGCAAGTTTTTATCTGACGAGTCTGATCAACAGTTTACTCAGAGCCGATCCTGTTATTCATGTAAACTTGTGTCTCCTGCTGCTGCCGACTCTCACTGCTCAGAGGTCAAGAGTTCTGGGTGTGTTTGCATGTGATCTTAGAGGCATGTATAATAAATCACCCACACAGTGTCATCTGGAAGTAATGACTTTCCGTAGTGCACATCCCCTGTTTCCATTCAGAGCACAAAACCAAACTCATAACCAACCGTCACGTTGTTCATCAAACTCCTAGTGGCAGCATACAATCCAAAAATACTCATCCACGTACAGAAACGTTTAGTGAGACATGACGGCAACTTTGAAAGTGGCAGCTTGGTGTTACTAAGTGAAAGGTCAGGGAGTGAGTCCAGAAACAGAGGGGTGCAGCGATGCATTTCCTAAATGTCATGCAGCCACAAGTGTTCGTGACCGGGTCCTCAGGAGAGCCAAAGGAAAGAGAGTACAGTGTTCTAGATATGAGGCTGAACTCCAGGCTCCATGCCAGAAATCCAGCTCTGTTTTTTTAACCAAGCAAGGAGGAGAAGAATATGTGGAAGGATGACACAGCAAAAAGTTCTATAGCAAACACTTCAAAAAAGCTGCAGCGATTTGCTTAATTGTCGAACCCCTGGATAATTCCCCATTTTGTAGTGTTACAACCTGGAAATCGACATAATTTTAAATTAGGAGACGAAAGTACATAAAATAACATAAAAGGAAGTGAAGGAAAGTCAGTATAGTTTGCAAAATTATTTACAACTAAACAAAAGAAACCGTTGTGATTGCATAAGTGTTCACCCCATTGCTGTGAAAAGAAAGTTCTGGTGCCACCAGTTGCCATGAGACGTCACATAATCAACTGTTGTTGTGATGTCAACTGTCAAGTGTCATATGATCTCAGTATTATCCCCCATACTTAGTAAAAATAATTAGCCTGCTAACACTATATTTAGTTACGTAAATAGAGAGAACAGAGAACAAAAGCAAGAAAATCAACTCGGGCTGTTTTTGTTCTCCAGCCAAAAATATCATGCTACATAAAAGAGTTACAGCTCAGCTTAGCAGAACGTATATTTACTTATACAAATAAATCAAGATGCTCAACACCTCCTGCTAGTCATCATCACTGGCTCTTTTGCTTAGCGTTTTTGCAAATAACAAAATTACACCTGTTGATGATTATTCACTATATATCCAACAAAATAGGGAACAAATAATTAATACAATACCCTAAATATCCATAAAAGTAAAAAAAAAAAAGTTTTTTAAATAAAAATAAAACATTTTAACTGTCTGAAGGAGCAATTTAGTTATTAATTGCTATTAATTACTGAGTAATTTAAAGGATTTACAGCAACAGGTATTGTAACAAGTCTGTCTGTTTTCCCTTGTTTCTGTCTGCTGTCATTCGCTGATGTTAATTGTTGACCCCGCCCACCTATTTGTTACCATGGGCATTAACTGCACACATTCTTTTCCCCAGGTGTTTTGTCTTAGTCTGTGATTGGTTCTTGTTCCCTATATCCACTCTGTTTGTTCGTTTCCCTGTTGTGAGTTGTTCCTGTCCTGTTCCTTGTTTTTTGATTATTAACAGGATTAACTGCACATGGATCCGCATTCGCCTGTGACTAACCGTGACAGGTATAGTGATACACTAATTTTTAATGGTAAATTGTGTATAGAGATAAATCACGATATATAACGCAAATATGTTCAGAATTTCAAGGTGTAACATAAAACCTCTGGAGATTTAAGGGGAAGGTGAATTCTTATGCAAATCAGTGTGTGTATGTGGAACATCTCTATACAGCCCTGTACATCTAAAATAGACCCTATAAGACCGTTTAAGTTTCAGATCATTCTCAGCACAGTCATGACACAAATGGTCGTGTGAGTCGTGTCGGTATGAGTGCTGAAGTGTTGCTGAGATTTTTGTATTGCACATTTAATCATACACATCTCCCATGCTGTGTGTGCTCTCTCTCATACTAATGCTGATTTATTTACATGCAGTGCCTTTTATTCGTGTTCGTCTGGACTTCACCGGAAACTTCCAGTGAGTCGTGTTTTTCATCAGCTGTACAGGAACAGTATAGTGTGAAGCAGAAGCTGCAGGAAGTTAAACCGACTATTATGTCATCAAACATTTCTGCAACTGAATTCACCTCCTTCAGCTAAGCCTTTTAACACAGAGATAAGATCACAACAGTATTCACATCTTTTATTGTACGATGTAATAGATTCGGTGGAAGAATGCTACTTAACTTCAACAAAGTCAAAACGCACTGCATGTGCAAAAACAAAAGTGGTTGAGTGGTTTACAAAATAGGAAGAAATTGTACAGATGATTCGCTATGACAGTTAGGTTTCCTGCCCCAGGTCACGTTCACATGACTATAAATAGAGCTGGTGAGGTAAAAGTAATGACACACTAATGTGCAAAAAGAAAATCAACTATGTACAAAAGAAAACATGTAGAATGACATCTGTTGAGCAGTGGCATACGAATACAAAGTGGAAAACAAAATGTTTTCTGCCAACATGAGCAAGTGATTACAGCATTTGAACTGGCTCTGAAAAAAATTAGAAGAAAAAACTATCATGTCTGCAGTAGCCTTGAAATGGCTGTCCCAAAGTTTTCTACAGTATATGGAATAATCCTGTATAGCATACACATACAGTAGACGTCACTCATGGAATTCAGAAATAATAAAACGTATGGCATAACTTCTCTTTATCCTGAGATCATGCGATTAAAACAAAGTAATTACTGATTAAAATCCAAACTAATTAGAATATGATATCCTTACTGTGTTACAAGTGTTCAAATTCAAACATTTAGTAAAAAGGACAGGACACGTTCTCTTCAGATTAAAGAAAGGAATCAGTTTTCAACACTCAGTGAATTGAAATGTTAAGATATTAACAGAATTTGGCCACAGTGTCTACACATTGCGATGTATCAGCCGCTACATTTAAACACACACTGTATGTTGTTGCACTTTTTCACTGCAAACAGCAGCATTAGAAATTCTCATATTATTCCAGGCCCCTATACTGCACGTTTTTACTCTGTTTAACACTGCTCATTTATTCACTATTAAACAATAACAAATTTTTTTCTTATTTCAGACTGTGGGTCAAAACTAACACTGTGTCCATATAATGTTATTTTGATGACTTGCTTTTTACATTGTATACATACAGTATACATCAGTCATTGTCACAGCTTCACACACGACGCTGCTCATGTTAACATAAATCACATTCACAGCAAGGCTACGTTCACATTACAAGCTTTATTGCTCAATAACAATTATCAGATCAGCTCAGATCTGATCTCTCTGCCTCGGCAGTTTACATTCATGTTTCTAAGTGATGCATTTCTGTCATTAGCTTTGAACAGACTTTGGCCAACCGAAACTAGACACATCAATATAAAGGTCATGTGCATGACCATGGTATTTGATGGAAAAATGCATATTTATGAGACAATATGCCAGTGCCATAGGGATTAAATAAATAAACTTAGCAACACAAGCCTTCCGTGCAAAAATAATTTGCTCTGGCGGTTTGCAAAAAGCTGGATCTTCAAATGTTCATGATTTAAAAAAAAAAAGAAAAAAAGTGATATGTGCAGTAAAGTGTGATGTAAAAGACAGTTAGGGTCGTATAGATGTGTAGCAAAAATGTACCCATTACTGATCTACATTTTACGACATTTGGGGTTAAGGGCCTTGCTCAGGGGCCCAGCATCAGCAGCTTAGTGGACCTGGAATTCGAACTAGCAAACAAATTGTTCTACAGATAATCGCCCTTGGAAGTAAAAAGAAATCTGACATCAGATATGGAAAAATGCAATTGAAAGGTCATTCAACTGGGGAAAGTCGAGAACTTGGGCAACATCCTCCTTGTGTAATGTTGCAACATTTTTATAAGCAAACACAAGCATGATTTCTCATTGCTGTGTGTGTGCGCTGATATAATTCTGGGAAAATCCTCTTAACGTGTTTATTAATGGTGCTTGCAAAGCAACATTCTTCTTCCTGGCAAAACTTCGGCGCGTAACTTGACTTTTATAAGCGATCCAACCAACGACGTTCACACAGTGGACGAAAAAGCGGCAAAAAAGTCCCATAGACTTGAATGGGAAATTCCTAAAAATTTCACCCTAGCAACCGAGTGCCGAGATTTGCCACGTGCAAGCACCATTCACAATTTCTTCAGGAAATGTACATTCTAGTTACATTTAAAATCTAGCAATACATGGAGAGGTGATGTGTGCTATTTTTGTGTCTGCCAGGATTAGAGCTACGTGAGACCTGTAGACTGTTGAGAATGTGTTGTGGAAACCTACATGACATCCAGTTCAGGTGATCGATCAGTACCAAGTGTGTCTTGGTAAAGGTCGGATTTCTGGTGCATGTTTGCTGTTTAGATTGTAGACATTTTTCCAGTTTAAAAGAATATCCCAAAGAAAGGTTCTGCCTATAAGATTGATCCACTTTAACCTTGTAATGTGAACACGGCCATAACAGAATAATAAATGAAATCTAAAAGCATGTTTACCATTTTAATCACAATCAGCCTTCCTTATAGTTTTTCCTTATAGTCTGCAATGGTTGCATTATTTGATTTATTTATTTTTACTGTTTTCTGCTTGCATACATGCCAACCCTCCTGATTAGGATTATCTGGAGCTCTAGTGGCTCTCACTTATTCTTTGCCAGATTTTTCATTAGTTCCTATTAACTGCATGTCTGCATGTGGACATTCGATGCTAAATCTTTCTGCTTCATGGTTATGTTATTTATCTTCCTGTTGGTTCATTTGAGGGACGTGGACAGAGAGACAGCATAAACTTGGGCCCACCTAAAACACTTTGACAGTTGGACAATTCTGACTATTTTCCTACATGGAAATATATCCTACATTAACAAGCAGGGGAAAACATTTTAAATAAAATCTTTACGCAGCTTTGATTTTTTTTTTTCTTTACACTAAATTGAAATAGGAAATTAGCTTATATACTGAAACTACATGAATAAAGTGAGGCATAAGGTGAGGTTTAATATAAATGCCCATTGCACCCTGTAATGTGAAGCCAGCATGAAATGAAAAATGATAGCCTAAGGCAATTTCACTAGTCCCTAAGGCATCATCGTAATTGCAGTCCATCACTTCACCCTGCTCTTAGTTCTCAGGTCTGGCTCGCTGTAATCATACTTTCCCAGTTTTTTGGGTTCACTGCTGGGGATGCTCCAGTCATCCGCCTCGATGGTCGTCTGGTAATGTCTTAAGGCTGACTTGTTGAAAACTGGCAGTCGCTCCACAGATTCAGACGATAAAGCCTGGGAACCATGTAGAGTAGAACAGAGAGAAAGAATGGCAGAAAACAAAATCAAGATTATCATGATGGTCACCATCACGCAGGTGCTTCACCCTCCATAAAACTCGCAACACTGCAAACTATTTTTATTCGGATTCTTGTGACCCCGTTCTTATATACGGATCTAAACTTTTCCTCCTTGTCACTAACTGAAAATAAAAGGATCTTTCAGGTTTTCTTCCTGCAACAAGTTCTAAGCAAAATGCGCTCTGTCTGTCTATTATCTGGACTGCATTTTCAATGTAAAAATACAAAGCTGCAATTTCCAGGCAATATCTTTCACCTTTGCTCTCTGTCTATTGAAAAAAAAAGTTTGTTTGCTCTATTCATCCACGTGCTCTCTTTTTTACAACAACCTTGTATACAGATGTTGAAAACAGGGCTGCAGTTCCCAGAAACATCAGAAACAAAAAGTTTACTCGAGGTCAGGGCTCAACACACACACTGACACACATACACACACACTGACACACACTCCCCATAATGTACACAGACTACATTAGCTCAGTAGCATTTTCAGTCTACTTTCATAGGTCAAATGCTATGTATGTAATTACAATGTACCTTCAAGTAAATGACGGCTGATGTGCCGTATCCCTCCATGGAGTACAGCTGGAGGTCTCCCTGGAAGTACCTGGCGTAGAGGCGTGAGATGGGAAGGCCGTAACCGAAGCCAGCCTGCACACACCCAGACAGTAACCCCGGTGTAAATGACTGACTAAGCTGAGTGTAATTTTGCTAAATTACAACTTAGCCATCGTATATTAACACCGTTTACACTTTGAACGAGTTTAAGAATACAGTGTATCTGGTGGACTTATACTTAATATGTGTAGCGTGTAATCACTGTTAAACCTGGTCAGGAGAATGAACATGACAACGGTTTGTGATAAACAGATTTCTCTGAACTTTTTCCTTCTACAAACTTTATATACTCAATTGTATCAATTCTCTAACATTCATATGCAATGAAACAAAGCAGCTGCATCTCACCAGCGGTGCATTGCGAGCGTTGTGAGTCACAGGGCTCGGTGCCGTAGAATACATATAACTAAAAAGACGTTCAATCTTCCTCAAGGGCACGCCTCCTCCTCTGTCTGACATCTATAATTATAACAATCAGGTTTGTATCACAGCATGCCTTTAAATTACACAGATACTTACAGCACAGTACAATTTCCTGGAGCTCAATCATAGCAAGCAGAACAGTGATACAGTAGGGATGCTTACCTTTATGGTCAGGTCTTCATCTCCAAGAGAAACTCGAACTTTAATTGGTGGAAGATGCATGCAGTTCTCGTGGGTCTCTACAGTCGCTCTCATTGCATTCTGTTAAAGCAGATATGAAAGAATTTAATGGTTACAATACCATATCGGAGTTCACTTATTGACTTTAAACTCTCTTATTATAACAATGTGAGTAACATTAGGTTTAGCAGCGAGTCTATTTCTAACATACTGTACATAAGACACCTAAAAACATTAAAAAAAAAAAAAGCTAAAACAGTGGTCAGACCAAAGGAGAACAAAATGACAATAGAATTTATTTAGAGAGAGTATGTTGTTTTTTTTACTCTCTGCCTACTAGGGTTTTCTAGTTGGTAATTCTGCTAATACTTGGAGGTATGATTCAAATAGTATTTAAATATTTTCTGTTTCGCTTTTGAATGACTGAATGAGTGAGTAAGAGAAATGAGAACATGCTAACAGTCACAGTAAGTACACTGGCAATACTTCAGGGTTCAACAAATGCGACTGCTATTTAACAAACAACTAAACAACTGATTGATTTTTGTCTTTGGGAGTAAATTAAATAAATAAATAAATAAATACTATCTTATATATACTACACCTTAAAGAGCTCGAACAGCATGTGATAAAGATGTGATGGTACATAGACAATAGTAACGGGCTCATTGGTGTCTTTAGCTGCAACACAATAAAACCAGGTAGAAAAGAGTGTTAGAAAACAACAAACAGTATGAAAGCTTTGTACACACTTGTCTGTAATCAAGTTTATTTTAAGTTGTACACTAAACGAAAGGTGTGTGCACCTCTGCACTTCATCGTATCATATGCATGGCGTCTAATTTGTAAGCTATTATCAGCAGTGCTGACTTTGTGCCCAACACTGTGCCCTTTGGGCCTCAGCCTTCACTTAAACACTCCTACTGTTTATTCTGCAGAAGCAGAGCATGAGGGCTGAACTTTAATAAAAGGTAGACTGATTTTATTTCTCAATACACACAGAACAAAGGTTGCTATGACTCTTCTTATCAGGCTGTATGGCAGTGAGTAAAAGATTATGGCTTGTATTAGAATAAATAAAATACAGAAGGTTGTGAAAAAGCAGCACGAAACAGATCTCAGCTCGAAAACATCGTAAAGCCGGCAACGTGTTGTAAAGTGAAAATGTGGAGTAAGTACAGACTCACTGTCAGAACAGTTCTGTTTCTTTTCAAAGAGATACTAAAAAGGTAATATTAATATTTAATGCATGCGACCTGTGAGTTCTCATCACGCAAAGGACACAGAAAGAAAGATGGAATGGAAAGTTTGGATGGACAGAAAAGTCTTACTCACCATTCACTTGTTTGATGTCCACTTCTGGAGACATCAGGTAATACTGATCACAAAGCATCCTGGAGCTCTCATACGCATCTGCAGGGACAGAGGAATAAACGTTTTTCACATTTAAACTGCAAACATTTGCAAATCCTAAGAAGAAACTGAAGATGATGAAATTTAATCTGCAGAAGTTCTTCGTTTCTCTTCCGTTCTTCAATATCACGAGTTAAAAATAGACAAACACACAATCTTAGAATAATGCAAACTGTTATCCATTATGCAAAATATATATAATGATTTTTGCATAAGATTTTTCTGCTCTATTTGCAAGATCTTATAAGAAAACTAAATAACTAACTTTCTTGTGAATGTGGAACTCGTTAGTTATTTTACAGCAGATTATGACTCAGTACCTTTAACCACCTCCACTACATCACAGTTGGGGTCGATGCTGCCGATATGTTTCGGGTGAGCTGGGTTTGTGCTCCCGCTGAAGATCAGTGCTGTAAGTGCACACAAATGATGATGAGGCTTGTTGAAGAGTTCTTTAATATTTACATAATCTATGTAAACCAGTACAGAGCAAAGGACTGTACAGAAGTAGGTTATGTGTGTCTCAGAAAATCCAAAAACAGAAATCTACATGCAAAGAAATTGTCATTATTATAAAAATACTAACAAAGCTAACTAATTGCATGTGTAAAGATTTCAGTGTTAGAATGACACTGTTGTAAATGTGCACAGTGTGGAGCTGTGAAGCTCATCTGAAATACTCACTATGCTGGTTCATAAGCATACGTGTGGAGATACGACTCGTGTAGAAGCGGTCTAGGAAATACTGGACGTTCTGATTGGTCACTGGATCCACACCAAAAGCCTCTTTGTACTCCAGAACTCCCTGTGCCATTGTGGGCACCACATTATTGTGTCTATTCCTCACGTTGATCAGTGTCTCTGTAAACCTGAGAGAACATTATATCTGTTAAAGCACTAGTAGAGCAGACTCAGAATCATAGTGTCACAGTGTGTCACAGGGTGCTTTCACATCCACCCTCAACATGCTCCTCTGTGGTGTGGTTGGTTTGTACAGGTGAGAACACAGCATTCACACTCCAGTGTGGATCAAAATATGCAGAGATTGTTTGAAAGAAGCCGATTCTACTCTGAACTTGCCCTGCTGCAAGAGGTGAACCTACATGTGGTGGATTTTGGGTTCAGCGTTTTTGTAGATGTAAGCAGGCTTAACTGGGTCACAAGGTACAAACTGAGCTAAAGGACAGAGCTGTAAAACTGTGGAAATGTGGACTGATGAACAAAAAGATAAAACAAATGCTGGATATTATACACTTTTAGTTACTTCGAGCTGTGTACTTTGAGTGAGTGATTCACTTGGCCAAAGTATCTTTAGCTTTTATTTCCTATCACAACATTTAGGACCAATAAACAAATTATGTGCAGTGATTGAAAACAAACCAAACAGCAAACAAAGAAAAGGTATTAATTTCACTATAATTGAGACTCAACAAGCAAATGGACTAAAAGTTCTAGTAATACAACTCACTTTTTCAAAACACTTTTATCTTCAGGATTTTTTTCCAGGAAGTCCACAAGCTCCATCAGACTCTGTGTATACCTGGTATAAAAACAATATCTGATTAGTGAGAGTACACGAAATCCCAAGAACAAACAAAGTAAACTACACCAGTGTGTAAGTTAGGGGTGTGTGTGTCTGCATGTATCATTTATAAAGTGTTAAATTATTCATTATTCATCTTCAATAAACACTTTCTCCTGCTCAAGGTGGTGGTGAATCCGCTGCCTAGTCTGGGAACACTGGCTGTGAGGTAGGAATACACACTGGGGATCATGAACAAACAGTCCTTCACACTAAGAGGCAATTTAGAGTCATCAATCCACCTATGGGCATGCTTTTGGAAGGTGTGAGGAAACCAGGGAACATGGACAAAACCTACACAAATGTAAGAGTAACAAGTGAAACTTCATACAGACTGTAACTCTGGAGCTGTGAGGCATTAATGCTTCTGACTCATTAGAATTATGCAAAACATTTTTGTCATCATCCTCAAAAAGAAGGCAAAGATTTATAGATATACAAATTGGAAACAGGCCAACATCAGCCTGCCATGCCAAATAATTATCCAGCCAGCTATTAACCAGCTGACATTTAGTAAAAGACAATTCCAGTAATCAGTCCTGTCATGATATGCCCTAAATTTGTTTCATTACTCAACCAGTTTTTGATTGTTATTACCATTAGACCTGATACCTAGCTTAACTATCATTCAGGTTTAGTGGTTAAATGTTTATAGCAACCAAGCTGTACATTAGACGTTAAGGTTCTTGAGCCATAGAGTTTTTGTGTGGTTTAAAACATGAGCTTATGGGAAATAACAAATGCAGAAGAATTCACAATTCTTGTTTCAGTGCAAAACAATTGTTAAGAAAACTGGCATTAGAAATTTGTCCAAAAACACAAATGTATCTAACTGAGTCAGCCTTACATTTTTAAGTACAAGTTGTGTTTAGATTGTTAATTAACATGTACAAAGTTGTAGAAAGAATAAAGATATTCTCTCTCGCCAGTGTTGCTGGTGAATTCTTTGTGGCTGATGAGAAGAGCACTTATACTATGGCTTATTATAGTCAGTTAATTACACTCATAGTTTCTGCCTGTGTAAGATATACAGTATTCAACACTTGTCCTGGTCGAGCTAACTTAATAGTCCATGCGTCTTTAAAAACATCATAAGACAAGGATTTCCTTGCTGTAAAAATGTCTTGCTTGCTGTTATCCTTTATCCACAACAAACCATAAACTTCTCAGACCTCATAACTGTATATGACATATACATATTAACATAATGAGTAGTGACTGTATGTAATTGTGAGAAAATTCCACTGTGTTTGTGTTGTGCCACCGAGATTTTGACAAATGTAAAAATGATTGTCATAAAACAACTAAACCATCAAGTCTATTCTTTGCTGAGCATCGCTCATTTTATTTAACACTCAGCACAGGCTCTTTCATTCTCATATACACCTCAGAAATAACAAGCAACTTCTACAAAGCAGATCGTTTGGGTCTGATATTGAAGTAATCAAGAAGGAGAGCAGTTTTGTTATTGATGTTTGCTTGTATTCTGGGTTACATCATAGTTATAACAACTATTTGATTTAAAAAAAAAATCAGAAAAACGAGTAGAGATTTAATCCTGAGCTCAAGTTTCTCTCACTCACTCACTCATTTTCTACCTCTTAACCGAACTACATCGGGTCACGGGGAGCCTGTGCCTATCTCAGGCGTCATCGGGCAACAAGGCAGGATACACCCTGGACGGAGTGCCAACCCATCGCAGGGCACACACACACTCTCATTCACTCACTCACACAATCAGCTCGAGTTTCTGCCTGTGCAAATAATAATACAAATAAATTTTATTTATATGTGCGTTTCAAGTCACTCAAGGTCACCATACAAATTCAAACAAACAAAATAAATAAATAACAGTAAACAACAATAAAACGAAAATCAGTTATCTAACATTAAACATATAGTAGATTCAAGTGCAGCCTAAGATCATGTGGGATAAGCGCTTCTGAACAAATGGGAATTGAGTCGTGTTTTGAATGTGGTGATGGAGTCTGTGTTACGGATGTTTTCCGGGAATGAATTCCAGAGACGAGGAGCAATGCGACTAAGGGCTCTAGTGCCCATGGTGGTTAAATGTATAGAGAACTAGTGATGAAACATTTCATCCAATGTCTTCCAAATGCCTGCGGAAAGCTGATGGCAGTCATTTTTTTAAGGAATCAAGTTGTTATTAGCTGTTAACTTACAAGTTTTAGAAGATAGATTGATACTTAACTGTATGCCAGAAACAAGCTTAAAATATAGGCTATTCAAACAAGAAGAAAGCTGTTAAAGAAAAAACTATTTCAGACATTTGGCCTTGAGCATTTATGGATCAATTCCAAAATTTCATCAGTTTATCTGCTGGTAACATTGTGATTCTATATAAATCCTACAACACTCAACTCGTTCTTTAGTGTACTTAAAAGAAAACACCTTTTTAAAACACCAGATTTACTCTAAACACACTTATGATGAAATCCTCAACGGTCGCTGGCCCTTATTTTTAGAAACTTCCCTGACACCATGTCCTAAATGTATGTGTAAACAGAGAGGACGGCAAAACTCTTTACATTTCTGTAAGAATGCTCAGAAGTGGTGCAACAGAAAAGCATTTGCCCTGGTGTCCAAAGAGAGCACAAGTTCCAATCCCGCTATGCTACAGCCATCCGAGTCTGAGAGAACAAACCTGGCTGTGCTTTCTGGGTAGGGTTTTGCTGCCCAGTCAGTCACTCAGACACTAGCCATTCACCAGCATTTATAAGCTTCTGTATGCAGAAGTGACTCAGCACCATGAGCCGTATTCGTTAGCCTTATCCCTCTCCAGTGAGTAGCTTTTGTACGACAGGGGAGATCTGATTCAGAAGTGGGACATAAACAGGTGCAATTTGGGAAGAAAAATAAGGAAAACCTGCAATTGTAACCTTCTGACTTGCATCACGCATAAACATATTATCCTTTGGTTTAATGATAGTATGTTCCTAAGATTATCTCCTAAACAGCATCTAAAGGTATGTTGTGACTCCTTGTTAATAAAATCCCAATGCATAATTTTCACACTTTAAGTAAAAAAGGCTGACGAAGTACATACAGGCCCACTATCAGGCCAAAATCTGACCTCATTAGAATAAACCAGATCAAAAAAGCATAGCAGCTGAATCGTTATCTAACAGCAGACCCTTCAGTGTGATGTTCACCCTACAGTGAACCCAGGTTCAAAGTTAAAGCAGCTCAGTAGTCAATAAAGAGGCCACATGAGGTGAAATGAGCCCTGGGGCCTGGACCTTTAGTTACAAAAATGTATGACCAACCTCAGCAACCCTACTCTTTTGTTACAGAAGCTTGAACAATTAAAGCTTTTTTCGGTTAAATACGTGCCAGATTTTCTGTTGGATTAAGATCAAAATAATTATGCAATTTATATTTACCCTAAACCACCATGGTGCATCTCTCTGACTACTGACTAATAGGACATGTACGAACTTGTACTGAAGTGCTGAGGTGTATAATACTGTAAAGTCCTAAGGTGTCATGTTATTATCACACAGAAGCCAATGACTTTATCATGCTCCAGTCCAAATCTCTATTTAATCTAAACAAAACGTAATCTAAAAAGGCATTGCTCTTCACGTCTCTGATGACTCTATTGGGTCATTTGGGTACATTCAAAATCTTGTCTTCAAATTATTGAACAAAGTTTCAGTTCATTAGCAGCCAGCTAACTTTTTATGTGGGTTAATTGACAAGTACAAATGTGGCCTGAGAGCAAGGGGATTTTAAATATAAGAAATGTAAGCAAATTCTCACTTCCTCAAAAATGATCTCATTTCCATTATTATTTGTGTTCTGGCCTGGGAATATTCTTCACATGGTCAGACTGCTTTACTTTTGGCTGTGTATTTATAAAAAAAGTAAAGTTCTAGTATTAAAATCCGGTTATCCCTAAAAGTGAAAAGCATGCAAAGATTTTATTTCAGTTCCACTAAAATTAAAGTGGAATAATTCCACCACAACTTAATCTACTTACGGATCAATGTTACTGCTAAATTTAAACAAATTTTAAGTTTTACAGAGAGAAATGAGATGTCACTTTGATTACCTGACTGTCTCATCACCTGAGGTAAAACTCACTCACGTCATTTAAACTGGAGCCTCATCCTCATCTTTTATGAATGCTGTTGTTCACACTACCATCAGTGCTGAAATATTCGCTAATTAAATCAGTCACTTTTGTTCTGTTGCCTTAATTTCTCGTCTTCTTTTTTTATTATTTAAACACTTAAAACAACATTTATTCATACTGTAAAGTCCTCTGTACAGAGTTTATGTGCTCTTATCTGAATTGTAAGAGATGGTGCCTGATTACAAACTGTTAAGGCTTACTGTATTACTGTTTCTCTATAGTGTGGAGCTGATTTGATCAAAAAAGATCTGTTTCTTAAAACAGAGATGACAAATTATATCACTGGCAGAAAAAAAACATTTTATAAAGCCCAGAGCCATCCACAGGTTATCCTGTTGAAAGATCTCTGATCACATAAATCTCTCACAGAACTGACTATTTCATGTAGGCCACATGGGCATATGTAATGCACCTGAAGATTAAAGTAAAGACTTAATATTAGATAATTAATGGACAGCCTTCTGCAATCTGGACCTAGTCATGTCCACAATGCTGCAGGTCTCTGGCTGATTTCATTTCATTTATGTGCAGGAGAAAAGAGGTAGCAAAGGGCTCTTGAGAGCCAGAGAAGTAGGTGAACTTACCAAGTGTGTAGCAGCTGCACGGATGGCGTCCCAATGAGCTTGTCAGGCAACATGTCTATCTCCTTCATGATGTTGGCCATTCTGACTGGAAGCTCCTGACGGAGGAATATGAAGGAGGTCTTCTCACAGGCATTGGCTGAACCTAAGAAAACAGAAAAAATTGGACATTGCTGTACACAAAAACATGGCTTATTAGAGTAAAAAACACACAATATAATGTCTTTTCTCCAGGAGACAATCCTGTGGTGTAAGCAAAGTTAGAACAGCTTCATGTGTTACTGTTACAAAGCTATTACACATCCATAAAATGTGCTCTGTTCAGAGAAAATTTCACCATATCAGTGACTATATGCGTCTTCTATAGAGTATAATTTTTAATGATTCATTATAAGATTATACAGCATCATACATTCACAAGTCTCTGTGATTTATTTGCTACAATAAAAAGGAGAATGTATTACAGCTCAACAGTGCTGTCACTGTGGCTCTCTCAGTAATGAGGCACACATAGCAGTACACATATGTATACATAGTAGTATACACATTCGGGTATATATATTAAGTCTGGTTAATGTCCAAATAGTAGAGAGGTGACAGAAGGACTGACATTTTTGAGCATTTCTCACTGGCAATTTAGTCCAAAGCCTATGAGTAATAGTACCAAATAGAACCATTGTGTTATCCATGCATGTCTGTGATGATGTAAGATATTAGAATCAAGTGAGTCTGAAACCAGAACCACAGGGCACTGAAAACTACCCTCAGGATTGATATCTAATTTGATTACACTGTTCAGGGAAGGCTTTCCACTATATTTTAGTTGTGGCTGTGGGGATTTCTGTTCATTCAGCAACAACAGATGTTGGGTGAGGAGGCCTGGGGTGCAGTCAGTGTTCCATCTCATCCTGAGGGACCTCAGCGGGGTTGAGGTCAAATCTCTGATCAGAACACCAGTTATGACTCTGTCTTCATGGATCTTGATTTGTGCTCAGGGGCATTGTCATGCTGGAACAGGTTTGGGTCTCTTAGGACAATTTTAATGCTACAGCATGCAAAGACCTCTTAGACAATTATGTGCTTGAAACTTTGTAGAAGGCCAAAAAAAGCATGTGATGGTCAGGCTTCCACAAGCTTTTGGCCAAATAGTGTATGTTCCGATGCATGATATGTTACGTCATGTCATGTTGACTGGCATGACACATTTAAGGACACAAGCTACCTTCAAAGGTGTCAGAAAGTCATTAGGCAACTGCTCTTAAGTCACTGAGAGAACCGAGGCTTTTTAGAAACATTAAATACTTCTAAAAAAACATTTACAAAAATTAAAGAAACATAAATAAACAAACAAAAAAATAATTAAATTTTTAAACGTTTTGTTAATTATTTCGTATTCTAGACACGTGACTGAAAGAAGCACGTACAACACGTCACGTACAGCAGCGTCTCATGTTGCACGGCAAAAGCTATTTGTTACTCAACTTACCGAAGTCTAGGAACTGCTTCATAGAAAGTGGCGATGGCGAGAACTTCGAAAACCTGTCCACTTGCTTCGGTATGTTGAACCTCGAAGAGTTCTTCAGCAAAATCTGAGCGAATTTCATTTTGAACTCCAAGTCAAAATCCACGTCGAGTTCAAATGCTGTTGTTTATCAGAAGCTCTCAGGTTCACGTTGGAGATAAAAAGGTCTAAACCGAGATTAGCTCCGCCATTATAACGTGAATAACAATAACTCAGTGGTGCTATGTAAAGTTATTAGCAGTTCTTTAGCCATAGAAATGAAGGCAGAGTATCTGAGACTCTGCTCTCCTGCATGGGAGCTGTTTACAGCACATGCAGTAACAACCACAACTCCACACAGCTCAGGAGCTCCTTCTGCTTTCTCCAAACCTTTTGGTTCAGAATGACATTGCTGTTGGAACAAGGGGTCTTCTCTAAAGTCCCCTTGCTTCACATTTCTTTAAGTAAAACCTGACTTAAATGCATGTCTGCCCCTACCGTTCGTGGTACGATGAGGCTTCTCATCTGTTCTGAGATGTTATTTGTCTTCACTGGCTATGAAAATATGATGACCGCTACACAGCGCATGCGCATTTCTGAATTAGAACAAAGGTCAGAGTGTGCGGTTACACAAAAATCAACACAAATAACACCATAAACAACACCTATCGTTTTACCATTTCAACGCTTCCTATTTCCTATTTCGCAAACTGTTGACATCGTTATGTGTGAACAGAAACATAGTGTTTCCATGTTCACAAAGGTTGTGTTAGAGTGAGCTGTTTTTTTGATGACTATTAATCCCCCTAGTGGCCATTTATGAACATTACAAATCTGCTTCTTTTGTTGTAAACCAAAATGAGTTACAGAACCATTTGTGGTGAAAACAACATTCAATTGTGGCCTGCTACTCTTGGAATAAATAAATACATATATAAATTACTTTATATGTACATTTCAAATGTAATCTAACCAACAACAGGGTGGTGTGATGCACTTAGGCACAAAGTGACATACTGTTCTACCTTACAGTCACTTATTTTCCAGTATTTATGTCTCTTAGATCACAGTGATTTTTCAGTGATTACAATTCTTAAGTTGTGAAAGAGCACAATTTCAATGTTTCTAGTTATTTATTATATTTGCCTTTCCTGAATAATAGAAATATCATATAAAATGTACTGTCCTGGATAGTTTTTCACCATTCACACAGAACTGAACTTGTCTCATTCTCATGTGCTTTCTTATTACACATTGTAAGAAATTACAGAAACTGCACCCAAATCCCACTCCAAGATACACATCTCAAAGAGCTCAAAAAAAGGTTTAAGTATCATAATTTAATACGTTTAGGACTCTAAACATATAAACTTGATTCAATTATTAGTATGAGAGCGTATGCAGGACATCAAGGATCATCACAAACAAAGGGTCTGTGTGACCGCAATTACCATTTAAAGTGTCCACTTGGTTGATAACAATTGTAAAAACACCAAGCCAAGGTGTACATGACCATGATTAACATTTAAAGACATCAGCTAGACAACAAGGCGTGACCCAGCCATTTGGGAGACACTCGGTTCTTACACTTTGCTCTGGGTTCTTACCGACTTTGATGAACCCAAAGTACTTCATGTATTAATGGAATAAACTTCTTGCTCTTCATTAAGATCTTCAACCTCATCGTTTTATTTTCTTCTACATGGTTACTTCTATATGGTTAGTGATGCTGATGAATGAATGAGTATTGCATAAGCCTTCTTCATTGGTTGTATCAGTATTAACGGTTTTGTTTCAGACCATGTTGGAAACTTTTTGGTGAAGCAGAAAGTCCTCGTCACAGAAAATCATCAAGCTCTAGACGAATAAAATACCATATATGTGGTTGATGTATTTAATCCCTTATTGTTAGGGTAGACTTATTGCTTTGTGCTGCATGTGTTGTAGTTCACAACAACAAAAGAAATGAGATGCATCACCTTTAGTCACCCAGCTTTTTGAGATACCTTTACTATACTGTTTCAATATATAGAAACAATTATAATAAAGGTAACCTGAGACAAAAATTGTCATATTTATTTTCTCATCATGTTAATACAAAATGTTATTTTGAAGGGACAAAAACATTTCTTTTAGTAAGTCTGTCTACCTTTAGAGCTTGTTCATGTGCTTGCAGGGTTTTAACAGTCCGTTTCCCACCAGATATAATACACAAACTAACTGAATCATTATGGTGCATATAAAATGGACTTGTATAAACACATAAACATGCTGTAATGAGCCTGTGTCAAGGTTAATGTTTTACTGGCAGTAAAACAGTGGCCACAGGTTCAGTCGATTGTAGAGGATTCACAATATATATAATACAGTAAAGTAAAAAAATGGGCCACACCTTAGGTTGACTGTGTTTTTTCACTCAAATTTCTGTGATGCAAAATGAATACATTTACCTCTATAAAATGTATTACACATTCTATATTAACTACATATTCTCTAAAAGTTGAAAAAAAAGCTGCTTTAATATCTTCCTCTGCCTGTTGCTTTGTGTAAATAATAATAATAATAATAATAATAATAATAATAATTATTATTATTATTAATATTATTATTTAAAATTAAATTATTTATCTCCTAAATTATTTAATTAAATATTATTTAAAGTCTGTCTGTCTGTCTGTCAGTCAAGGTTTAAAGATGCAACAATAATGCTTATGGCACATGGGCAAAATGATGAAGGGACTTAATTGTATTTGAATGCCAGTGCTTGAATTTCTTAGCTTGAACTCAGCTTTTAAGTCTGTGCAAACCACCAACACAGTTCTTCTGCTGGGTTTAAGGACAGATTGACTACAGAAACTGAGCACTCATTTCAGAATAATGCTGACAAATACATAAACCCACTGCTGTATTTCTGCAACATTTACACAACTGCCCCAGATTTATGTGAACACATGTATCATTTATCTCTAAACAAGTCCTGAATGAAGGATAAAAGTATCAAAGTCAAACTATCTGGAAGACTGGCATGCTCACAGAGCAATCTTTAAGAGGTAGCCATTTGGTTTGACTTTCTCTGAGGTTTAACGTGCACACATGCTGAGAAAATCACAGGCTGATTATTTAAGCCTGAATATGCACGCTTTTCCCTGTGCCCAACACCTCTAATTCAGCTTATTAACAAGCTCATTAAGTCTTTCATGAGGTTAATGAGTGCTATAGCAGTGAAAACACTAATATATATGGTAATGGGTTGCCATATATATCTCCAACACAACCACTGGAATCTAAAATTAGACCAAAATGAATCTATCTGAGCTGTTCAATTCTATAAATTGTGAATTTCAATAAAATTCTGCTGATGTTTATGATGCTGAATGCTGCATTTGTTAAGATAAAATTGCTGGATTGTTACATCCTCTTACTTAACATTGTATACAAATCTTAGATGAATCACATTAGATTGCGCAATGTTGTTAGTTTTGTGTTATATGTGTCTTTTTGGTTTTGGAGGAATGTTGTTTCATTGCACTGTGATGTAACTGCACCAGCTGTATATGGTTGAAATGACAATAAAAGCTTTTTTGACTTGACCTCTTGAAGTAACATTTAAGACCTGCTACAGAATGGCCTTCTGTGCTGGAGAACCTAAAGGCATTCAGTCATTAGCATTGCTGACGTGCTCTAAATTCTTAAACTCATTTAGACTGCAATTAAAGCAGTTTTATTAAGTTGAATTCTTATCACATTGTACGAGATGTAATTATATGGAATTGAATTCTGTAATATAAATTGTGACACAGTGAAATGTGTTCTCTGTATTATATTATAAAATAAAGATCCTCTAATAATAGACCTATGATTAAATAAAATGCGTATGTTCTAATTACATCATCATTTAGTACAATCTGGTCATTGTTCCAAGTGAGCTTATATAAAGAGATTAAATAAAAAAATAAATATTTAGATATAGAATAAATGCTCAGTCCATTACGGTTGGAACTCTAGCTGTCTCATAACTTTTATGTCATCCCATACATTCTCCTATTGATGACTTTTAGACAAAAGTCGCAGCCGCACTCACACGCTGAAATTTGAATAGAAATTTCTGACACTGCCAGAACTTTGGTGTTGGCTTTCTTTGGTCACACTGGCACTAAATCGGACGCTGCTGAGCTTGTCATATTATGTGTTGGAAGGTCACTGATCTTGACTTACAGCCAAAGAATTATTTTACGATGTGTGATTTTTGTCTGCAGCAGTAAAATCTGGCTGAAATGAATACATTTAATACAGAGTGCAGCTGGCTTTAATAATTAAGTTGACAGATTTATCACCAAACATAATCTAATGAAATGATCTACATTTTTTAAACTTATTGGTGATTACAACATTTTTCAATTAGTCCCAAAGCCAACACACAGCCCTTTCAGCCCTTACATCAGACTGCTTCCTTAAAGTTAGTGCGTGGGTTATCTTTTTTTTTTTTTTTTTGTAACCATTTAATAACATTCTGAGAACACTGTATTAACATCTTTATCAAATTCAGGTTATGTATATTTGCCTTAAGGATTTAAGAATTATTATTTTTTTAATATTCAAATAGGATCTCTCAAGGTTCACCAATAGTAACTTTAAGGTTTTAGCTTTTGCACACAAACTACAACCAGTTGTACCCATTGTAGATAAATGATTATATCAAAATTAAAGTATAGGCCCTGGTTCAGTTTTGCTTTGGTTTTTCTTCTTAGACAAAAATGTATTAATTGCTACTTCTCCTAGGGCTATCGAGCCACATGTGCCAAAATCGAATAGACCCGGGTCTGAAGTTTGTTGCTATTACTTTTCTAAGCTATCCGAGTTCCGGTACTCATGGTACGGGGTCTCAAATGTGGCCTTTTTCCCATAGACACCCAGTATAAAATTTAGAGGTTTGTAACTCGGCAAGCTTTTGAGCTATCTACACCAAACTCAGCCAGCATCCTTATATCCTTATGGTGATACTCTGGACAAAGGTTTAAATTGGTGTACTGATTGGCCTTTCAGCCCCACCTCCAAGATATGCAAAGTCAAAAAACTTTCCACAACATGGACATGTGACATATCAAAACACTCAGCACAATGAGGGGAATTGCGTCACTGGTATTCTGGTGACGTCACATGCTCGTATAAACCCATCTCCAAAAGTATTGGCACCCTAGCATACCGGACTTTAGGAATACATGGTCCGACAAGCCAACATCAAAGTTTGTCACTACGGACTTTACAAATCTAGTTCTTTGTTTGATTACACCTTTTCAAAATATTCTAATATGTACGTGAAAACACAAAATCTGGCAACCTAGAGTATAACAGGTGTTGAAGAGCACGATTTGGCAACACTGCTGTGAAAATTCCCCAGACCTCCACTAGGGGGCGGTGTGAACGCATTTCCCAGCTCATATTATAGGGGAGGTGGTGCTGCTTCTTCCTGCATCTGAAACACAGAAACGAGATGCTGATGTGAATAAAAAAGCCTGAATTTGAATGATAATTATGGTCGAATATCATATAGGCGTTATGCATTTGTAACAAATTATTATCAGCTCTAAGATGTTTTGATTTGATGCAGGATTGAGAGCCAGCAGTGATACAGCATCTTCCCAGAGCACAGCATCCATCAGGTGAGATGTGATATTCTGTTCAATTCTGTTCCTTAGCATGATTATACATCTCAATCAAGCACCAACGAACTATTATTAAAAACCGTATTTAAATGATAGGCGAGCTTTTTATTTATATTCTAGATTATATTGTAGATTATATTCCTGCATCTACATGTCCTTGTGTTTGACTATGGGATATGACGTCATATCTACTGTTAGCAGTTAGCATCTAGGCTAAAATCACAGTATATTCAGTGTCATAAAATAATATTGATATCACATCTGTTTATGACTAGTCTGCCTTACACCCATTTACAACGCTAACTGTAAGCTGTAATATAGATTTTACTGGAGAAGAAAACATGGGATAATTTTCCTCCCAGTCAGATTGTTAGACTATTAATTCATATTAGTTCATGTTACAAATGTCAGCATTCAGACTTGTGTTTATAGTAATTTTTAGACTGCATTTTAACTGTGTTTTGTAAAGAGTTTTTAAGTGTTGTTATCCCAGTCCCCTGCCATGTTGCTACATTCAGCAATAATATGATACATAAAATGTAATTAGTTTTCTTAGTCAGTATCTTGTAAACATTCTCACTGCTTCTATTAATGAAGTGCTTGAAACTAATGTGACTTCATTTTATTTGGCTCACAGACCAGATTTGCTGTGTCATGATTTAAGTATTAACGTTCATCTGAAATGATCAGATGGATAGATAGATAGAACTTCAGTGCATAGTAAAGGTACACAGCAATGAAATGCAGTTTGGCATCTTCCAGAAGTGTAAAGAGTAGCAACTGTGTAAATAGACATGTGCAGATAAATATGTAGCATATGTACAGCATGTAATATATATACATATGTATATATGTAAACATATGTACATGATGTAATATATATAGGTATATATGTAAACATATGTACATGATGTAATATATTCATATAATTGACATTATATATATTATATTTATATAATTATATTATATTATATATATATAAACAATAAAAATACAATATGTAATATGTACATTGTATGTATAATTGTACAGACGTTATAGACAGTATAAAAATCATAATAATTATTAAGGATAAATAATTATGTTGCTATATTCATTAATAATATGATACATAAAATGTGATTAGTTTTTTCTTAGTCAGTATCTTGTAAACATTCCCCCTGCTTCTATTAATTTAGTGCTTGAAACTAATGTGACTTCATTTTATTTGGCTCACAGACCAGATTTGCTGTGTCATGTTTCATATTTAAAGTATTTGCTGTGTCATGATTTAAGTATTAACGATCAGGAACACTAGACATGATAATGATAAATAAAGGAAACTTTCTGAAAGATTTGCACTTCAGAAAGAAGGAAAAATTATTATTCAAGCTCGCTCTTTTTTAACCCATTCCTCTGTTTCTCTGTCTTGTTGAATGTCATCAGCAGATATAGGTAAGAACCAGTGAATATGAGTATAAATGTGTGTCCTGTAGTTCCTAGTTTTTTTGCTGTCATTTGTAATTTTCCATTTTTTAAATGACTCTTTTTTTACTTTTCTTCTTTAGATTTACTCAATGAACATTTACAAGAAAACAAGTTATTTATTATTCAGCAGCTTACAAAGAAAGTATATTAAAATCTTTGATTAATTTAAGCATAGGCAGATTAACTTGAAAACAGAACTATATCGAAAAATTCTAGAAAGACGATGAGTTTATAGAAACATATACAGACGGCAAAAGGTTGCTGTCAGTTTGACAAGATGCACAAACACCGATCATTTTTAAAGCTACTCAGTTATTAATTCAGGGTTGGAGACGAGATGGGAAACAACCGGGTTGTTAAACCAGTTCATCTCAGGGTAAGATAAAAGACTCACTGACCGAGCTAGTGTGAGCTGTAAATCATAAATATCTAGTGTGTTACAAGTACCTAACTAG
Source organism: Tachysurus fulvidraco (assembly GCF_022655615.1). Taxonomy (NCBI): domain Eukaryota; kingdom Metazoa; phylum Chordata; class Actinopteri; order Siluriformes; family Bagridae; genus Tachysurus; species Tachysurus fulvidraco. Next base: position 8,578,137 of record NC_062541.1, on the reverse strand, counting down.
ATCGATTTTATTTTTTTGCGTGATTAGATTACATAAAATCACAAAGTCTAACATTGTTCATGAAAATGAAGGGGGTACAAACTTCTATCCCAACATCAGCACCTTTTTGGGGTTCGAAGCATTATCAAATTTCCTGCTCTGTTTCAAGTTGTTTATTCCTTCTTGTACAGTGGCATGACTGAAAGAGTTAACCCAATAGTTCAGAACATGGGTTTCTACAGTTACTTCCTATGATTCATTGTAAAGTTAGATACCAGCCACCATATCACACAGAATATGACAGTGATGTGATACAGTATATGATATGTGTAGATTAAGAATTGCTTTACAGCAAGAATGAAGGAAACATAAGAAGTGGGTTATTGTGTCTGTGCCTAAACACTAAATACCCTAAACATGGATGTGTCCCTGTTTCAATGAAATGGATAAATCACAGACAAACCCTACTTAGCCCATGTCTAGATTTAGCCTCTTTTTGGGCTGTTGGAAGTCTTGAGTTTGTGTGTCATGTTCAAATATCAACAAAAGTAGAGGACCATCGATCTGAGTCTACTTGAAATGGAGCAAAGGTATATAAGTACTGGATCAGTTTTGTTCTTCAGCCAATATTTATATCTCTTTAGCTAGCTGAATCTTCTTGGGATTGCATATCCCTTACAAACAGGTCTTATTTGACAGTTTCTTCACATGAGAAGCATCATCAGCTCATCTCTTCTGTATGTTCTCTTAACGTTTCAGACCAAAATGGCTGACAAGAGTGACCTAAAGGCTGAGCTGGAGCGCAAGAAGCAGCGTCTGGCTCAAATCAGGGAGGAGAAAAAAAGAAAAGAGGAAGAGAAAAAGAAAAAAGAGGTAAGGACTCAGGATATTTGTTTATAAAAGTTACTGAATGATTAACCTGTATAAACTGGATTTAAAGGGATGATGTAGGATTCATCAGAGCTTTTTATGGTGTGTGTGAATCTGTTTGTGTTCTTTCACAGTCAGAAACACAGCAGAAGATAGAAGCTGCTCCTGAGGACTCAGATTTGGACCGTAAACGCAGAGAGACTGAGGCACTGCTCCAGAGTATTGGAATCTCCCCAGAGCCACCGTTAGGTACGTTAATCACCCCGATTCACTCACTCAGCATCTCACTTCACAGAAAAGTCAAAGTTTCACACACACAACTGTCCATCCACCGATCCATACAATCATCTCAGGGACGTCAAGTCTCATCTGCAAAGGACCGGAGTGGCTGTAGGTTTTCATTCAAATCAAGCAGTAGTCGAAACTTGGGTTTCAGTAGACTCAGATGTCCCTTTATCCATCCTGCTTCAGTGACCACTTTATTTGGTCAGGATTGTCCTTCAGAAGTCTTTTAATGATTTTATTTTAAAGGAACGTGTCGATATTGTGGGCTGGAACAGGAACTTATTTTCTGAGACCTGTTTTAGAATTGTATTAATGTTTTAAGCTATTTATCTGAAGCCTGATCATAGGTTATTCTAAAATAATATTTTACATATAAGTGGCTTCCTTCTTTACTTTACTTTACTTTACTTTACTTTACTTTACTTTAGCATTCAGGTTCAGTCTCCAGACGTTTTCGGTATCAACTTTTTCTGATTTAATGCCATTTGTACTTCTCTCAGTCTTAGGGATTGTTCTTAGCAAATATTGTCTGGGTTTTTGTGTGTTTGGGGCTTTTAGATGTTCATGATGTATTTTCTTTTTCTATTACATACAAGCCTATACACTGGCACAGTACAAATATAGCCATGTAGTTGAAGTAAAAGATTAGTCTTGGAAAGGGTTTTATGGTTTTCAGCCTTGAGCTGGATTCACTTTCATTTGGACTTGGACTTGAATTTGCCTTTACCTTTGACCTGACCTCTTTAAGCTTTTGTCTTGACTTGATCTCATTCATCCAGGACTTGTCTTATGCTTGAATATAGCATATAGAATATAGTTCACATGCATATTTGTAATTGTAATGTCAGTGGGACAGAAATTATACTCCACTTGTGGAATCACCCATATGAAAGTTTTCACTGAGAGTTTCACAGACACGACTTTTGATAAAGCTAAAAATAGATAAATATTTTGCTCAATTTAATTAATGCAGATTCATTTTATATTGTCATTCTGCATTTTCTTCCATTTGTTTGAACATATTCTTAGATATATTATCTTAGTTATATTCTAAGAATTACTATTCTGACAGTACACATAAATATAAACCCAGCTCATTTTGTCCACATTGTACAGCTTGAAGGTACAGTATATTGATTTGTTTGGGAAATTACATGATTAGAATTTGCTTTAGATAGTAATTTGTGCATAGATTAGTTAATGCAGCTCTGGATCCACCTAGTGGAGAGATGTGCTAATAACCAGAGACTGGCATTGTTGCCTTGCTATGCCAACATCTCTATATGTATTCATTGCATGTTATTTATACCTCTGGTTGTGACATTATCAACAAACGATGATGTCTTATGATATATATGCCGTTAAAAGTTAATTAACCTTTATATTATATGTGTTTTAGTCCCAGCACAAATGTCTCCGTCAAAATCGATGAGCACTCCGAGTGAGACAGGAAGTCAGGACTCTGTGGAAGGGACAACTGTTGGAAGGTACGTCTCTCCCTTACGTCTTTATCAACTTAAATATCCATATCACAGATTAACTCTTTTATCTTAAACCTCTTCATCTGCACAACCATCATTATTTGCCTGTTTGCTAATATTTTGTTCTTATCTTTTTCATATTACAACACCACAGTACAGAATAGTGTTTATTTTACTCAGCACTGATTTGTGGGATTGAGATTCAGGTATCAGCCTGTATATCAAACAGAGACACGTAAACTTGTCAGCTATCATGTTGAATTGTCTTTACTACCAATTCAATCAGAGCACCGTAACCTAAATGAAGGAAGCTTACTGAAAGATTTGCACTTCAGAAAGAAGGATAAATTATTATTCAAGCTCGCATCTTTTTTAACCGATTCCTCTGTTTCTCTGTCTTTTTGAATGGCATCAACAGATATAGGTAAGAACCAGTGTATGTGAGTTTAAATGTGTGTCCTGTAGTTCCTAGTTTTGTTGCTGTCATTTGTAATTGTCTATTTTTTAAATGACATTTTCGGTAGTCACAGAAATGTACTCTTTTTTTAAATATATATATTTACTTTAATGAACTTTTGCAAGAAAACAAGTTATTTATTATTCAGCAGTTCACAAAGAGAGTATTTTAATTTCTTTGAATATTTAAAGCATAGGCAGATTAACTTGAAAACAGAACTATGTCGGGAAAATTTTAGGAAGGTGATTATAGAGTTTATAGAAACGTATACAGACGGAAAAATGTTGGACAGGATGCAGAGACATTATCTTTAAATCTACTTATGATAATTGTATATATTTTGATATAGATTGCCCTCCAGTTTAGGATCTTCAAGCCAGTGACATAAAATATATCATTTCCAAGCGTCACTACTGTATGACCCTCTAAACACACATCTATTTTTTTTTCTCAGAGCAAAACCTGGAGATTCAGGCTCAACTTAGCATAATCATACACCTATATGTATATATAAATTACTACAATTAAAATCTGAATTTTTATGATTTATTTTGAAAGTGTTCTGCACAGGGCAACAGTCTCAGACCTTGACTTCAGAAATTCCTTTTGTATAATTAGATCGGAGCTTTTGTTTTGTGCAGATGTTGTAAGCTGTATTTATTTTTATCACGTCTGCATTATCGAGTCAGTATTGAAACATTTCATAGTTCCGAACATTACTTTTCCAACAAAAAACACAATGTTGCAGAAAAACATTTGTACAGTATATCAATGAAGAAAGACAGATATTTTTTCTAACACCACTTTTCAGGTAGATACGGGGAAAAAATTTGGATTTGCTAGTGAGTTTGTATGTATGTTAAATGTTCATTCGTTCATTTGAATGTATGGTTTAATGATGCACTGCTACTCGACCTGTATAAAGTGGATTAGAGCAGTCAGTCCATCAACAGGCATGTTTTTGGAGGTAAGAGTAACTGGAAGAATTTAGAGGAACCCCACATTCAGTACACACAAATAGTCTGAAGCTTTTAGATGGCTTCATATTCTGCATATGGTTACTTAAAAATGGAATTGAAAACTTTACATAGCAATCTGAATCACTTTAGTTTCATTCCACTTGGTATACAATTTCAAAATAAAGAAAACACATTAACTTCAAATCTAAACCGGATCAGTCGAATAGGATTAAATATCGTCCTGTATAATGACACATGAGGCAGAAAGTCACTTGTTTCATCCAGGATATCTGGAGTTTCCTTTGGTTAAGTGAATGAGTGTTGATAAATGAGCAGAGAGGATCCATAAGAATTCGTAAGAAAAAGAAGAAGTAAGAGTCATTAGAAAATCTCCTCTGTAACAGTGTGATGTTGAAGGACGTTTTAGAGTTCGATTTGGTTTTCTCAGTTCACTGAAGTGTCTCCTGTAGTTGTGTGGTAAAGTGAGGACTCGAGGGTGAACTGCTTGAACTGTATTCAGCAGACAGGCCTGTAATTAAGCCTGCGTGACACATGATGGCTGTGCTCAGCTCTGTCACTGCTCTCTGTAGGGATCCGGGTTGTGCTCAGCATCGCTACGCTGCTCTGGTGGATGGGGAGCTTAAACCCATCTTTAGAGTATTTCGTACTTCTCTAGAGACCGAAACATTGCAATCCGTGCCATTATAAGCAATGAAGTGGTATGTTGAGTTGAAGCACTAGGCTTTTGTTTAAAACCAAATCAAGACAAGATCATAAACAGGAGAAGGCTGGGGTCAATCGATCGGGTGATCAGAACAATGCAGGGCAATCAAACTGACAAACATGGACCAAAGATAGAGGCAAAACTGGTAAAGTGATTTATACAATGTTCTGAAATACACAGGAGTGAAGCAAAACCTCACTGAATGAGCTGGCTGTATGGAGAGATTTTGTATAGTTAGAATAAAACAGGTGAAAGCCAGTAATCAGGTGACAGAGAAGCAAACGTGTCTTCTAGATTGGCGCTGAACTTGAATCAGTACTATTGTGAGAGATAATAATTATTTCACTAGGGGTCATATGTACGATTATACAATTTTGACTCTCACATATAAGAATTTCTCATTCTCATTCTCTCTTAGGTCAGGTGGTGTTAAAATACGTATTAATATATAAAACACCAGTCCAAAGATGAGAATAAAGTGATTTAGTGTAAGGATGTGTTTTTGTCATCAAAATTGCTCACAGTATCAGAGAGAAAATATAGAGCAGCTTTGTGTGTTTCCCCAAGGTGACATATGCCTGATGCCTGCTGTAGACTGCCTCAAGCCTTGACTTCAGTGATTCCTCTTGCATGGATAGACTGGAGCCATTTAAAATAACGTGAATGACAATCCAGTGTCATCCCATAGTGCGTGTGTTTGACACTTCCTTTTGACTGGGTGTGTTGGAGTGAAGGAATAATCAGTGTGCTCATGACTTGTGCTGAAGGTTACTCCAAAGTTTCGAAGGTCAGCACTCCCCTTTCACAACTTGTTCCTGTACAGGCTTTGACTAATACTGCTCTCATGGACACACAAGAAGATGCTGCTTAATCATAGCCAGAGTAACCGAAATGGAAACAAGATGCATTATTTAGCCTTTGGTTATAACAGAAATGCATTTTGTCAGTTGAGTTTTATTTGCGTAGTGCTTTAACAAATAGACAAAGCAGCTTTACAGAAATCTGGGTTTAGATTTAGAAGTCTAATGAGCAAGCCAGAGGCGACAGTGGTAAGGAAAAACTGAGACAAGAAACCTTAAGAGGAAACAGACTGAAAAGGGAACCAATCATCCTCTGGCAGCCAGCACGCTAGACGTGTGGCAGGATCTGGTGCAGAATAGCAAATGCTAAATCTAGGTATCCTTCAGAATCCAGACTGGTGTTTTCTGCCTTCTGAAATTGTACCTTTAACTAAAATTCTCCTCTGTGTTCGTGAAAGCTGCTTGTAGCTACAAAATCAGCTACTCTAGTATCCAGCGTCCTAGATAGCATAGTATCTTTCTGACTAGTGGAAAAAATAGAATAAATTGAAGTGTTTGCTGATGATGTGAAATCTTTAAAAGACTTACTAAACATACAAAAGGTGAGAAAGAGTTTTGATAACATGCTGTCAACATATTTCTTCTAGTCAAATCCAATTGTTTCAAACCTGTTGCATTTCTAGCTGTGCAAAAGCTTAAAAAGCTACAAGCATGTGTATGTGTGTGTGTGTATATATATATATATATATATATATATATATATATATATATATATATATATATATATATATATATATATATATATAATCATTTTGTATTTTTCCCCATTTTACTTAATTTTTTTAAATAATTAATCACATTGTCATACCACACCAGAGTCCTGTCCAGATGCCTGTCTATGTACAGTATAACAACAGTCTGTTTATCTTTCCTTTCACATTGCAGTCCTTTTCCATGTACTATCTCTGCTGTCTCTCATTCATGTGTGTAAACTGCACTGTGTAGAAACACCTCTCTACACACTGATGGGGATTTTTTATGTAATTCCCCTGTTCTGTGATTTGACTAATTCTGTTTTGGAGTACATTTTCTGTCAGAAATCTCAAATCCATAGTCAATTTTATCCTGACCGTTTACAATGCTGTGATCAGGTTAGACCCAGTGAGGCTGTTGGGGCATTAAAATACCAACTGAAATTTCTATGTATTTATTTATTTATTTGTTTGTTTGTTTGTTTGTTTATCTATCTATCTATCTATCTATCTATCTATCTATCTATCTATCTATCTATCTATCTATCTATCTATCTATCTATCTATCTATCTATCTATCTATCTATCTATCTATCTATCTATCTATTTATTTTTGTTTGTTTGTTTGTTTATGCCTTTTTCTGCCCAAAATATTGACAGTTTTATGTCTGAAATTTTCTTTAAAAAAAAGAACTTTTTAACGAACAAGCAAGTTTCAAATATTAGATTTGCATTAAAATGATAAATATAGCTGCAAGCAGCGATGGCGGGCCCTCGCATGTTTTTTATCGCTATACGGTGCCTCCCAAAAAACAATGCACGGTGGGCAAGTGCATGAAGTGGGTAAATATCAGTGGACTGTGGGTAAATGAAACCCCACATTTTAGACAAACGGGGGCGCTAGTGAGCCACTTAAGAGACACACATTTGTCTGACCTTTTTGTCCACACTTAACGGCTGACAAATGTGATGTATGTGTCAAATTTCAAGTTAATCTAAGCAACAGTGTTGGAGATATCAAAAATCCGTTCGCAATTTCGCATTAGATTCAATCGCATGAATCCTTTGGTAAGAGTATTTAAATGTTCATTGCATACAAGTTCACCACATTTGATGTCAATCGCATGAATTCCCTAGGAGGACTATTTAAAAGTTCACCGCATGCACTTATAAAAAAATCCAAAATGGCCGACTTCCTGTTGGGCGGAGCTCATAGTTTAGAGCGCGAAAATTGTTCGGGTCGATGAGACCTATATGCGTACCAACTCTCGTACATGTGCGTACATAATTGCCCAAACACAAATGTTTGTTTTTGCATTACAGGGGGCGCTACAGAGCCCCCCTACCACGTCCGTATTCCAGCCTTTGCCCGAGCCTAGTGTCGCACGACTCTGACGTGTGTGCCAAATTTCAAGAGTTTTCGAGCATGGTAAGGGACCCCAATTGGCCAATGTGTGCTTAAAAAAAAAAAAAAAAAAAAATGACTAAACCCGAGCAAAAACAATAGGGCTTCACACCATTCGGTGCTCGGGCCCTAATTAGATGGTGATTAAATGCACTGCCTGCTCTGTGTTTTAGTCACAGACACATTCATACAGTTTGAGCAGCAGCAGTAGTGTTACTGTAAAATATTAGCCATGTAGGACCATTATACACTTCCCATGACCGACATTGGACAAGTGCTATTTGTAAAATTGCTACATTTAAAAAGTACAGTGTCCCATGTCTTACTGTTTACACATGTGACTGTACAGTAATTTTATTCAGGATTAGCAGTTCACAGTTGCAGATTAACAAAGTTGACTATGGATTTGATGTTTAAAATAATACATTCTTGTGGATTTACTTTAGATTACCCTTCACAGGAGAATAGCTCCATATTCCACAGTGTTCTGGACTTGCATGTGGTGTGACAGTGTGCTTAGTGTGACAGTGTGTATTAGTAGTGAGGCTAATCATGCATGTTCTCTCCTTCTTTGGTCCCTGTGTGGCGCCCCCTGCTGCTCGCTCCAGGACCCTGCAGTGGGACACTGACCCCTCTGTTCTCCAGCTGCAGGCTGATTCTGAGCTCGGGTATTTCCTTCCTCCTCTTTCTTTTTGCCGTTCCTGTTCCTTAATTATTTTTTCCCTCTTATTCTCCCTTTCACTCTCTTTGTGTCTCTTTTAATGCTCAATACAGTGACTCTCAATCTTTTCCTGTCTGGCCTTTTATTTACCTTCCTTTGTCTGTCCCTTACTTGGCCCTCCCACTCTCCTTCTTTTTAAGTTTGTTGGGTTTAAATGCTTTCAGCTGGTTACTCTCCAGCTGTTTGCCAGGGGCTGTGTATGACATTGATTGATTCACCCTCACCAGTACAGGTGCACACAGCTTTTTCTTTGTGTTTATAAATTACTTGTGTTAAATCTCCAAGCTCAAATGCTGTTTTATTAATATAGACATTTAATTTATGTCTTTATATTTAGCAGGGATGCATCAATATCATTTAATGAGTACATCAGCATGGCATGCGTAGTGGCTATGAAAAGCACATGCTCTTAATTCTGTTATTTGTACTTGCCCAGTGTTGTGTTTAGACATCGATCTCACCAGCATTGTTTACTGACACGTGCCGTTAGCAATTAGAGGTTCAAGTTGAGTTTAAGATGCTATGGATTTGGCATGAAGTTTACAGAGACTGGAGAGCAATGTGTAGACGGTCTCTGTTCCATGCGCTCATTTTTATTGTGCATGCTTCACCCCCTTTATAACTGATGCAGTTTAGTAAGTGCTTCTTATGATATTTTACAGCATTGCAGTTCAATCTGTGAAATTTCCTTTGATTTCTATCATTAAACATGAAATATGTCCAGATCACTGTAATTTCATGTCGTCTATTCATTAGGCTACAATGTACACCATATAATAAAAAATAATATCACATCACAAAAAGTATCAGCTGTTAGTGTCAGTTTTTTTTTAAATGAATGATACGATCACAGTGTCGGATGGACATAGACACCAATATCAGTGGTGATGCATCCCTAATATTTAGTTTTCAGTAAACATAAGATATATATTTAACAGCAAATATGTTTTATGTGTGTGGGTGTGTTTTTGTGTCTATATGTATTCCCAGGCGCAGGCTGCACAGATTGGGGGCGTCCAAAATAATCCAGGTGGATTTTTTACCCAAGGAGGTGGTTTCCTACTCAAAAGAGACACAGACTCCTGTAGCAGCACATCAGTCAGAAGGTACTCACTGAAATTTTGCAAATCTGCTGGTTGCAACATGCACCACTATTATTATTGTTCATAGCAGTCCACCAGTCTGAATTATTAGCGGGTTTATTTTGACATCAGCTGCTATTATGGTCAGAAAAATTCACTATAGACTGTTTCACCCTGCCACTTGTTTTTAAGCTACTGTATATCAGTAACCATTTGATTCCTTTGGGTACACATGAAACATATTTTTATGTTAAAAAAATCTTGTGTGGCCCTTTAAAAAAAAAAAAAGAAATAAAGAAAGAAAAAGAAAAGTGTCTGCCCAGGGAAGTGCTTTGATTTTCATAACTGTCAGATGCGCTGTCATTTCGGCTGTCTGGTTTCATCGGGGAGCTCGAACCTGGGTGGATTAAGATTCATTTGACCAGCAGTGGCCTCCATTTCCTGAGAGAAAAGCCAGGGGAATGGCTCTTTGAAAAGAGATGCCTGCCCATCAGTGGCTCTGCCTGGAATACCGAACAGTAAGGGCATTGAGACAGCCGTTAAGTGGATGCAGACTGGGGTAATTTAAGATGTCTTCTATCATCAGAACATCACCTGAAATTGTGCCTGCCTCTCAGGGGAGGGTCGCTGGTTTACTTCCACATCTTGCAGAGATCATCTTGTGTACTGTATATCAGTTAAGGTGCTCAGGAATTTCAAGGCTGTTGTATTATACGTATATAAGCACTCAATATAGTGTGCAGCATATATATGAACTGTCTTATCAAATCCCCCCCCCCCCCCCTTTTTTTTTTGCTTAATTCCAGATTATGGACTTTGAATCTTATTAGTGTCGACGTGGTTCCTACTTTCTTCATTTAAACACGTAATACAGAAGCTAGGATTTGGCCATTCATTTCAAGTACTCTACTCTAATATACTCCTACTTTGTTCTTAACATACTCTTCAGTTATACATCTGAAGCCAACCATATTTCAAGCATTATATTTCAATTATATTTTCAAATTTACGATCCTGTTATAACGAGGCACACGTACGACTCAACTAATTTGATTGCATCCCCCAGACTCGGGAGCCAGGCTGGGTATAAAACACAGATGGTTTAAGAAAAAATAAAAAGGGCTTAAACATCTCCATATGGATGGTACCCCTTAACAAGCTTTGGGTGATTTTTTTTTTTTGCATTCCATTGTTGGTAGATATAATGCAAAGGCATGTAGGTTTACACACACTCACACTTTGCTGTCCCATTCCTACTATACTGTAATGTGTTAATCAGTAAGCAAAGCACGCTAAACAGAAGTTTTGCCAAAACTAGTGCTGTCTTTCTCTCCTTCCCATTTAGACTAATCTCTTTCCTTTTCTCCCATCATGCATCCATTTTGCACTGGTTTCCCCACCATCTTCTCATGGCTTCTTGATCCTTGTGTTGGCAACAGCTGCTTGCCATGTGATTGGAGACTTCCTGTCATTATAATTGATGTGTTTTTATTCTTTCCACTTCCTTTAAGCCTGATCAGAATTAAAATTGCTGGTGGAATTTCCTGTCAAGGCGAGCCATTTATTCAGCAAGTGCAACTACTGACAAGCCTTTGATTGGCCACTGCCATTACCGATGCTCACGATCAGCGCAGTTTGTTTGTTTTTATCTCCTCCAAAGCTGTATCTGCTTTGGTCTGGATGCAGTATCGGCCGTGGAGTAGAGTCTGCCACCTGGCGAGAGCTACATGACTGTCAGCAGGTGACCCTGTCTCTGAAAAAAGGAGAGGAAAGAGAGAATGGAGAGAGAGAGAGAGAAAGAGGGAGAGAGAGGTTGATGTATTATTTCGCCACCTGCTTGCACTCTGTTTGTTCAGGCCACTCGGAACGGTTCTTTCACTCGTTTTTGAAAATAAGCAGATCCTGCGTGTGTCCGTCTGCAGCAGCTCCTCGTTTTCCGGCAAATTCCACTGAAAGCCAGGTGCTAAAATACCCTGGGTTGTTGAAGGCTCCCACATTTATTAATTACAACAATACCTACAGTGACAGTTGTGCAAAGCAGAGTTCATGTTCAGCTTACCAAGCTAATCTGTACATATTTGTTGTCTTCCCATGGGCCGTGTTGGGGATTAGCCAAGATATATGTTGTTGAAATGAGGATTTCTACATAGCTTTTGGTTCACAGCAAACACACTGTAACTCATGGGAGATGCTTCATATTCTTGGAGATCTAAAGTTGCATTTTTACTCTGAATAGATTCTGTGGTTAAGTTGTAAAGGCCCGATGTCCAGAATTCCCACACAGTTTTGTTAGTTACAGACCACATCACAGCTCAACATACCATAGCTCAAACGTGCCAAATTGTTAGCACGTGTAAGCGTTACTTGATTGGTTAGGAATTTGGTAGGGTATGTTTTGATGGACACTTGTTGTTATTTCTCATTGATGTTGTTAATTTTCATCAAATAATGTACCGGTATTGACAGAGTTTAGCGGTGAATCCTAGTTTGCTTGGACGAGGATTGAGAAGTTCAGGCCATGTCTTGGTGTATCAGTCCAGTTTATTACTGATGGCGTCCTAGTTGTTCAGTTGTCTGCCCCAGAATGACAGTTGTTCATTTATCAGATTTTAAATGACTCTCACCCTGTTTTAATACTCTGTCCATGTCAATAAGGATGCATCTAACTACGAAATTTTCAACTGGGTGCAAAAAAATTGGATTACATCATTATCGATATACCTGCATTATATTAAGAAAACGTACATGTTGATGTCACATTATGCTATCTGATAAATCACTCTATAATCAGTCTCAAATTATGCATATGTAACAGACCAGGTTCAAGCCATTGTGGAAAACTGAACAAAAAACAAATGTTTAGAAAATGACACTGACCTTAAACTGCACTTTATAATGAGAATGTTGTCAATTATAATGAGAATGTTGTCAAATACTTTTTCCTCTAATAAAAAACACATACCTAACCTACACAGGTAAATTCACCTGTAGAAAAACCAACCAAATGTCTATTAAAGTCCAACATTTAGTCAAATCAAGATATAAAAACATGTTAAAATATTAACTAGACCTCTAAATAATTACAATGCCATAAAACTGCTTTGTAAAGTGTCCTATTTGAACTTTTGACTTGAGCTAAAGCTGTTGCATCACTCTTTGTTAGCATATGCCTCTATTGATCTAATGCAATAATGTTTTATTTCTCCTCCATGGTTACTGTGATGAATACAAGTAGTATGAGCTTTGACTAGACCCTGTTGGTTGGTTGCACAGAGATAAATCTCTGTAGTATGCATTGTCTGCAATCACTGGCTATATAAACATGGCTTCAACACTTACTGGAATATGATTATTATGAAGATCAGGATTATCAGCTAATCCAGTAGCATCTGTTTTGTCCTCTGCTGAATTTGTGTAATGTTGCAAACTGTCTCACATTAAAGAAAATCAGTGTGTAAATGAAATGGGTCTCACAGTGAATCAGCAACACGAATAAAGGTTGCATTTCTTTTGGAACGGCTAATAAATATTTATTTTAAGAAAAAGCTGCGGTTTGCTTTAAGAATTTCCACATGGGGTTTCTCAAGTCATGTTATTCAGAGTTAAATGACCATATCGCCAAAGCAAGGTCCAGTCTAGTGGACCTTAGCATTGTGGGCAAACCAGAATGCTGACAAGGCATTACCAGACTCTCTGTCTGATTTCCATCAGATATCAGAGATAGGTATCAGTTATTCTGCTGTAAAAATGTCTCAGAAAAGAAACTCTTTCAGCTTAGCAAGGATGTGTCGAGGCTCACTAAATCTGGCAGTGGGTCACGGCGGAAAGTGGGCCGCTCCAGCTAGCTCTGGGTTTCCGAAATGAGTCCGAGAAAACCCCTCAATGAGCCGTGCTGGAAACATGGCCGAGGAGCTGCTGTTCTGCGTGCAGGGGAATGACTGTTGTGATATCGGAGCTGTAATTGCTGTTAGTGAACCGCAAACGACTCTTGGTCATAGTCTTACAGTTTTTGCATTTCCCCACCCTGGAATTCAGCACAAATAAGGCTAAGGGTTCACACGGTCATGGAAGCCATTTCTTTCTTTTTTAATCTGTGTGTGTGCGTGTGTGCGCGCGCGTGTGTGTGTGTGTGTGTGTGTGTGTGTGTGTGTGTTGTAGGGCATATTTCTGGATCATTAGTTGTAAGGCCTCCATTGGGACTATGTATAATTCACAGACAATTTTTTTTTAGCATTTTTCCCTCGTACTTCTGTTTTAACTGGTGGTGGGCCTTAATGTTTCTTAATGACCAGCAAACTGAGTTTGAACTAGTTAGTCTGTAAAGCATTATGGACTGTTGACCGAGGGCACGTCATGCCTCATAATGAAGTAGTTAAGAAATAAAATAGCAAACTATCAAATGCAACTGGCCACAAGTTGTATTATTTATTTATTTTTTTGTTAGAAAAGCAAAAAAATATATAAATGGTTAATGATGAGATTGAAGCTGTTTTTTAACCTCCATAAGCATGTAATGTCTGGAGATCAAAGTCAGTAGTCATTAACTCCAGAAAAAGCATCTACAAATGCAAGACCACTTTTTTCACTTTTTGTTTCAGCTCCAACTTTGCTGACTCCAGGTGTTACAGGATGATCTTGCGCTTGCTCTTCTGTGTGGCTGTCATGTAGGTTCTCTGTGGCCAGCAGCAGAATATTGACCCTGGCTCTTGGTTTTCTGGGAGCGCAGCTGAGCCATGCACCCGGGTCACATATGGAAGTGTTTGGTGCTGCCGTGTTGTTTCAGCTCTCTCATGCGAGAGAAAAGCTTTGGGTGTCAGCGTTCACAAAACTAAAGGTTAGCGCCAAAACCCCCCCTCTCATGCCCACAGCCAGTCTCTCCTCCCAAAGCTCTGGCTGAGGGTGCAGGACGAGTCACATTGAATTTAGATGCTGCTACATTTACACTCTTTTTGATCCATATTGTCAGAATTAATAGGTGACATCAGAGCCTGCAGTTAGCTCTATACTCCACAGTGTATCCAGTTTGAGTGTGAATTTCATTCACCGCTCCGGTTTCATTGCAAAAAAGAAGCCCCAAATGGTTTGGATTGAAACCGGATGCCAGTCAAATCCAAGAGAAAAAAAATTATATCAGGCAGAATGATGTGTTTCACAGTCAGTGAAGCATGCCAAGTGGGACCCAGATGCAATTTTTCTCTCATACCACCAAATATAATAAGATACATGAAACTGTTCTCTGAAAAAGGGGCTGCTGTTCACGAGCAACTGTAATAATTTTTGCCATCTGATGTGTGTTGGAAATTGAACGGAATCTGTTTTCATTCCTGAGAATTGTTGCCCTTTTTCCATGTTCTGAATTGAACTTTCAAGTTTCCACAGTCTTGTGGAGTCTCCCAAGGTTTGATGTCGAGTTTAAGGCAGGCAAAAAGCAGGCCGCTGCTCTTCTTTGAGTTAACGGCACTTGTAATGTATTCCCGTGAAGCAATATAAGATCTCCAAGCAGTCTGATTTTAATGCACGAGTCAAATATTTCAAGCATTTCTCTGAAAACTTCTTGTCCTTCAACAGAAGGAAAATTGTTCTGGATAGAGTAACACCAGATCCAGACTGACCTTACACATGGAATGCAGAAATCTGTAAAATATACACTTCCACACATGACCATCAGAGAGCACTCTTAGCACATGAGACTTTCACTTTAGGTTCCTAAGCCAGGATTAAGAACTGTGAGTGAATAATGTACCAAAGTGATTTCTTTGCATTTTATTCATACATTTTGAAATCTAAATACTTTGTCACCCCTGACCTGTATGAAGCGTAAGACCTTAAGAGTTGATAAATGAAAACGAACAGTGTTTATTTTCACACTGGACCAGGCACGGATCATATATGTGATAAATTTCTCTTCTTTTTAGTCATAATCAACACACACGTCCTGCCAGACACATTTTGTATGCCATACTGTTTGATATATCATCACTTCATCCATTTACCAAAACCCTTAACGAAACCGTCCTTTCTTATGTGACCTGGTGAAAAGTGAGTTTAGCTTATTGCCCTGCTTGAGTGGCTCATTTTGACAGGCCAGTGTTTGGAAAGTTTGAAGTCATGAGGTTTAATCATGCTCTGCGGCCGGCCTGTGCATGGCGTGGCATGATGGCTCTCTTAAAGATGTGGTTCTGGGAGCACGCCAGCTTCACTGGCACCACGGTTGCAGGCCGCAGAATCGATGCAGCTTAAAGCTTTGGTAGTTCAAAGTAAAAAAGTCTCGCAATAGGAGAAGCTTAGTGTGGAGCTCAGTGTTTGTGTTTACTGTCATGGTGATGTATTTAGCACATTCATTTTTTTAAAAGAAATTCCTTTCTCATTCTTTATTTGTCTCTGATTTATTTAAAAAAAAAAAATCTCCCTGATCCTTAAATAAATGGTTTGGGTTGGTTGAGGTTATTTTTAAAATCCAAACTATCGCTCTAAACCCAGACAGTTTCAGTAGTTTTTGTTTTATATTTGATTTTGTGGTTTTAGTTTCAGAAGTAACTGTACTGAGAGGTTTAGATAGGGTCATTATAATTAGGATATATGGTAGACTTAAAGTTAAAATTGTGTCATAATTAACTGCAAAAGAAAGGTCGGTAAAAGATTTTTTTTAATTGTATTTTATTTCTGTATTTTTTTAAGCCCCCATCAGTGATGAGATTTCTTTTGAGTCAGCAATACAAAGAAATATTGTAAGTTTAATAGCGGTGGAATTTGCTAGACAACCCTAAACGCAACGCTGTAGTTATTTAAGCTGACGGTGGGCGTTTTGAAAAAATAACATCACATTACTTGACATTTCTACGATACAAATATGACAATTTTTGATTTGCTACTGAAGGATCAGCGATGCATTTAAACAACCATGAAAATGTCATTATACTTGTTATATATTGTGTCCACAAAGCCACTTCTTTAAAAAAAAAATTGGACTGAACCTTAAATAATTACAGTATTTCTTTTTCTCTGTTTCACCATAGTTTCTCATTATTATTCAACAAATAACTGTACTGTACAAAATGTCATAATGTCATGCCAGTTTGCCATAAAGACTACTAGATATTCTTTAGAAATAAAATTCTTTTTTGTATTCAACCAAATATGTCAAAATATATATTAGTAAATAATGTTTTTTTTTTCCTTCAAATTAAGAGTCAAAGATTTCATATTGCTTACCCTTGCAATTGTTCACAAATATTGAAAGAATGAAACCTTTCATGTGCTGATTGTAATTCATATAATGTTAAACTTGCTTATTCGGATCATTTCTTTTGCCCCCACCCCCAAAATCAGACAAGGCCTGAAAAATCCCTCAATCTGGAGCATTTCCTGCAAGCGTTAGTGGAGTTGTTATCTGTGTTCAAAGTGACTCGTTTGTTTATCTCTGTTGCTCTGAATATTTCCAGACCCCAGAGCACTGAGTCGGAGGGAGAGGCAGATTTGTGCCAGCAGATAAAGGTTTGATAGCGCTGCTATAAACGGCAGAGCGAGTTTGATCTGAGACGTTTGTCATGATGACAAATGAAAATGAGGATACAGAATGGCACCGAGAGGCCGAGCCCAAAATCTGCGCTTTCCAGTAAACAGTTTAGTTTTCCACGAAGCTGAACTTCTACCGTAGTTTTCAAAAGAGCACATATGAACGAGAATGATTTATGATAACTGTCCATGGACGTATAGAGTACTTAAAAAAAAAATCAGCTTTTTGTCATTGTTTTTTTTTTAATCTTTGTTAATTATTTTGAATCTTTAATTGGTTGAAGATACAACATAAGACTGTAAAATATAATCACTGCATGAAACTACATGATCCTGTGTTTTTTCAAGTCATAAAACAGTTTAGAACTCAATTAATTGGTTAATTAAATTTCTTAATTATTATGTATAATAATATAAATTAAATAATATACATTATTATCTTAATAATGTATTGTGCACTTTCAATCTGTAAAACCGTATAGCAACGTAAACTAAATTTTAATATGCACTTTTACTGTACATTATGCAGCGTTGCAGCATGTCAGCCTCAGCAGTTTGGTAGAAATTATATTTCCCTTCCTCACAATTTATGTACACCTCATGTACGAATACTGTGAAAGGCGAATAATCATATTTACACCATATCATTAGATACATTTTGAGGTTATGCCTAAGTGTCCTTTTAAAGTAAACTGATTTATAGCTATTATAGATTATTCATAAGCCACAGTACACATAATAGGGAGAGTAGATTTGAATGTAGGAGTTATAGGAATGACAAATGTCTAGAAACAGCACTGTTTAAAGTTGAAGGGTTTAAGAGAGCAGAATTTTATGTTTTACATATTTTATGTTTTAAGTTAGAAGGTTGTCTGAAGTAACCACTAGTCCCAGTATGATGGTGTAGATGGTGGCTATGAGTATGTGTGTGGAGATGAGAGGGGGCACTGGGCACGTTTAACCCACGAGTACACAGCTGCAGGAGGCCTGAGGGGGAAGAGTGGCTGGGAGTCAATTAAAGGCTTGCCTTCTTTCTCTGAGCTCAGCGTATCTATTCCTTACTCTATAGTTCGTGTTTGATGAGCACCCAGAGAGAGGAAGCATGCTTTCCCCCCACAGCTTGACTTCAGCAAGTCTGACAATCTCACATGGAGTCTTACTTGAAGTGTGAGGAGAAGAGAGGGATCTTTTGTTGTCTAGATGTGGATGAGTCATGGTACAGAAACTGCAGTACAGCCTGCTTAGTAGGAAGTGTTGAGGTATTGTTTAGAAACGAGAATAAATATAAACTCTGGACGCTGTCATTTGTCCATTTATGCTCGTCGTTATCATGCTTGGTCCGTATTGGTGAAACACGGCTCAAATATTGTTCTGAAAGCATTCAGAGACTGCAAATTTAATATATTATTGTGAAGTGGCTCATAAAGTGGTGCCAGTGCAGGTGATAATGAGCTTTTCTAGGAGTGTTTAGAAGCTTAATCTGTCTTTGTGACTTTGCTGTGCGGCAATACAGTGTTTATGTCATGCTTGGGGTGGCGTGCCAGTGCCACATTAGAGACTTCTTTCATGTCCACATAGCTGCCGCCTCCTCTTCTGCTCTCTGCTCTCTGCCTCTTTTGTGGTCTGCAGGCTGCTTGACACCCAACTTCTGAGGCACAAATTATGTCTGTGTGTCTGTATTGGCTCACTACGGAGAAGATATGCAGTATATGGTGGATAGCCAGAACCAGGGTCTTCCCCCTCTTTTGCCATCTTTCACACCCCCACATGGAAATACCCCTTGTGCTCTTTCAATTCCATTTTTCTCTGTATTGAGGAGAAGGCCTAGTGAGGAACACCAGCCACCCCCTTCTTGGCACTGCACATTAGAAGGAAAACTCCCTGCTTGTCAGATGAGGGGGAATTTTTTTGATTGTGTAATGAGCTCCATATCCCAAATAGGAGGCCTGGAGTTGCACAGCTTGGCCCAATAAAAGGCTGGATGAAAAGCTGGGTTGCATCCTCCTGCCGTTTAATGGATGGGATCCCATCCTGCGTGTGTATTTTTTTCACTAGCTGTGCCGCTTTGCACCCTACCTTTCGCCCTTTTTCAAAAGTGCTTCATGTCAACATCCATCTATCAGCAACAGGACAGGCACTGGCCCTTATGCTGGATGCTCTCCAATTCACACAGACTTTAATATTCAAGTTGAATATTTTCACCTCAGGCATGTTTCCCGTTTCACCTTTGCTTTAATGGGAAATTTGAAGGGCAATATTTTTGATATTTTAGTAACTGTTTAAAAAAGTTCCTTTACATCATTGCTGCAACTTTTAAAATTGCCAGCGTTATGATCTTTCATTCCTGTGGTGATTATATATGCTCACCTCTCTATAATGGCTCTGTATTTACACCTTGGTTGATTATATATAGACAAAGCCAGCGATCAGCCGGGTACTGTCAGACAAACTGATAGCCATCATCATGTCTGGCTGAATGATACATAGGCAAGCTGATCTACTGGTTTAAGATCTTCATCCTCTGAGAACACTGTGACCCAGTGTCGTTTTGAATTGACACTAGCAGCATGAGAAAGCTGAAGGAAGATTGAACAGCTATGAGATGCGGAGGATGTCATTACCCTGCCACGTAGGCCCAGAGTTTCATCAAACTGGCAGGCAGGGAGGATAGAGCTTAATACGCTGCCCCACAGAGCTGGCTGGTATTACACGGCAGGTGGAAGGGAAAGTATCTCGTGACTGAAGATTACATGCCCACTGGATAGACTTAGAGCGACTGTGTTAAAGCTGCCCCTTCTCATGTCTTGTATCTCAGAGTTTTCATTAATATCTGACACCCTGAGGTAAGTAGTTCAATATTGTTTCAAATGGTGGGATAGAGTTTTAAATCGAACTGTTACTGTGTTATGGTTTATATCACTTTTATATCGTCTCAGCCTTTTCTCATATTATGACCTTTACTCCTATGAATGTCACACAAGCATTCATTTTTGATGTTCTGCAGTTGCTGATTTTTACGACAGGGTCATAAAAATGCATGTCTGTAGCTTAGGGAGCAAACCACAAGGACTTATGGCATGTCTCTATCACGTTGTTTGTGAACCTATGGCCTCTCAGCTGCAATCATGAATCAAGCCTAGCTTATGTTGTCCCAGTCTCTGTGGTCAGTGATTGTTCTTAGCCTGACCACTTCATATTGTCCAGCCTCTCAGATTTCTCTTGTTTCCCCTGCCCTGTACCACGTTATCCTCCCCCAAATCCTGGTCAAATCAGGTCACGTTCAGCCCAGATTTCTTACTGTTCCACAGTGGTACCTCAGATTCTAGTCAAATATCCTCCCTGTTTTCATCTGTACATTATTTCTGTCTGGGCTTGAAGGAATATTCCGAAAGTCCTAGAATGGAGAGAGTGAGTCGTGCTGCTTATGCAAAGAGCATCACCTCTGAGCTCAGAAGAGTACAAGAGAAAAACAGATGGAGAAGGGATCCGGTGGAGGAGTGTGGTGTAGTGTGGTATGGTCTGGATTGCTTGGCTGGCTGCCCGTCTGGGACTGAGGACTTCTCGCTTCCCCGCTGGTCTCTGGCTCAGAGGTCTGGTCACATTCAGCAGCTAAACCGCATTTGTCTCAGGCCCAAATTGCACTCACATCACTGATCCGCATTCACCAGAAGGCTCTTGGGAAGAAACTCAGCACTGATATGGGCTTATTAAACCTCACAGTCAAGATTTCAGTTCATGAAAGCCGCCCTGGGAGAAGCCACAGGAGTTTTATGTTTCAGATTATTCACCACCATCTAGATTGCATCCCTGCTGTTAGGGTATCAGGGAATACTTAAGTCTGATAAAGATGAACACAGCAAAAATATTATTGAAGAAGATAAAACTATACATGTTTAAGCACAACGAGTATATTAGAATAGCAGACATTACCCAGTAGTGTTGGAGGACAAATTCTTGTAGTCCTGACACTCAGTTGTCAAGCAAGCCCTGAGGCACTGCGTTCTGTCTCAGCGGGTGTGAACACAAACATGCTGGTGTTGAGTGCGTGAGCCGTGCCATGTCTGGTGCGATGGGATCACTTCCTCCTCAGAACTGGGGGCCTACTGTCAGCATGACCCATGCTTGTTAACCTCTGCCACACAGGGTCAACAAGAAAACAATCCCACAGAGCCCTGTGTGTGTTAGAATGTGCCTGTGAGGGCACGCTCTTTTTCACAGGTGTCCAGTGGGTGTTAAGCATCTTGGAGCCCATTTGGCATGTGTGGCTGTGGGTCAAAGGGGTGGGGAGGGTTAGGAACACATGCCCAGCATGGTGGGTTGAGCAGAGGGTGGGGTACAGAGGCAGGTGCCTATGGGAGATGAGCACTATGCTGCTTCTTTGACTGGGGTGATTGGGTTAATCGTGGGGTGAGTCGTCATGGCCCCGAGGCACAGTGCAGCTGAGGGGGGGTCAGGAGAGAGCACAGAGGAGGCACGCCACTCAACAGTCTTGTTTCCGGTTGGAGATCTGTACTTCTCCTCCCAGCAGACATCTTGTTTTACTCACACACACATGTATGGCACACATGGTTATCAGAACTGATGACTTTTCTTTTATCTCACTATTTATCTTTGGCTCAAATTTGTGAAAATGCAGCTGTGCAAATCCTCATGAAATCCTTTACAAATAAGGCATGTTGGTCCAAAACAAGTTGAGACTGTGATTATAATTAGAGGTCATGATTTGTGTGCTGTTACATTAGTGAAGAGTCTGGCCTGTTCTGTTTGCAAGCTTGTACAGCAGATCTGTAAGCTATTAGTGTGAATGCAGCCAGGGCTTGGGGTTCAAGATGGGTCATTGAAGGGGGGGGGGGGGGGGGTGAGGTTTTGGCAGATGACAGATTTTTCTTTGTCTCTATACAGAGGATGAAGAGGAGGATGAAGATAATACAGAGCCCAAAGCAGGCCTGGAGTCAGACCAGAAGGAGGATGAGGAGAATAAGGATACAAAAGAAGGTAAAACAGGGTTGTATATGTATATGTGGGGGTACAAACTTTTGGTAAAAATGTTATTTCTTCATGGAAAGTTGAACTCACAATTCCTTTGTCACTCAAGTGATTCAAGTCATGAGAAGAGTTGCTAGGCAACCTGGAAATATTTGATATAGAGCAGCTAGGTAACGATGGAGTCTGTTTTACTAGCTAACCATTAAATCTGTTTGATTTAAAGGTAAAGGTAGCATTAGAGAGACTAAATTGTCAGAAATAGTCAATTCTTTCTTAAGCGGGTTGTTAAATTACCAAGAAAGAATTTTTATATTACTAAAATGACACTGCTAAACATATTTCCATAACATGAACACAGTCAGAAGACAGAAGTGGTGTGATGTCACACTTATGAATTCTACTTCTGAAGTGGTAAATAGCACAAGTACAGTATATCCCATCTTTATCAGTATATCTCATTTATATGGAATCTTCTTGTAAACAAAGTTAACATGTACTCAGTGAACATGAAGTTAGTTTTTATACTGAAGTAAGCATCCTTTATACACATAAGATTTTTGCATGACTGTTTTTCAGATACAAGTTTGTCATCCTATTTAAAAAAAAAAGAATTCATTCATACATGCTATTAGGATCAGAAACTCTTTAACTCCATTAAACAGTGTATTTTAAGGAGACATTTGGT
Source organism: Tachysurus fulvidraco (assembly GCF_022655615.1). Taxonomy (NCBI): domain Eukaryota; kingdom Metazoa; phylum Chordata; class Actinopteri; order Siluriformes; family Bagridae; genus Tachysurus; species Tachysurus fulvidraco. Next base: position 8,555,436 of record NC_062541.1, on the reverse strand, counting down.
GTTTCATCTACATCACACCAATTTTAGCAGAGTGTCTCACAAGTTAGGAATCTCTCAGTCACCAAACAGGCTCATTGGAGCATTGCGTGGTTATTCGCGTGTGACCCCCGCCGCCATATCAGATACCAATCTCTATGGCCAGGGGTCCCGCTTATCAGCTCACAGCATTGTGGGTCAAGCTCGATTCAAAATTAATGTCACTTGACCCCGGCAAGTGGACTTCAAAGGCTGCATAGAGTGCATTCTTTGTACGTGTGTATTGAGTAAATAAGTGTAGCAGGCTAAGGAGAGGCCTTGTCGGGGCTGTGCTGCGAGAGAGCGCATGGATGCTTTGACTCCACTGGGACTTTGATCAGGCCTTCGTCTTCCTTATGAGTCGTCAAAAAAGAGGGCCATGAGAATCAAGTGGACCGAGATCAAAGTGAAGGGCCTCTAATGGTCTGGGAGAAAATGGAGGAACCCAATAACATCAAAAAAAAAAAAAAAAATGGACGAAATAAGTGACCACATAGTCATTACAGAGTAATGGACTTGGGGATTTTGGGTGTGCGTTGATATATTTATTTCTTTATTCACTTATTTGTGTGTCCTTATTTACTTTCTTTGTAGTTTTCTATTTAGCACGATATCTTTGTAACTACTGTTATGGTGTCTGCAAATAAAATAATTATATATATATATTTAGTAAGTGTGTGTGTGTGTGTGTGTGCTTTAGGCCACCCGCGGGAGCTGACAGAGGAGGAGAAGCAGCAGGTCCTGCACTCTGAGGAGTTTGTGATCTTCTTTGACCGCAGTATTCGTGTGATGGAGCGAGCTCTTGCCGAAGATTCCAACATCTTTTTTGATTACAGTGGCCGAGACCTCGAGGATAAAGAAGGGTAAAGAAAGGCGTGAATGTGCATATGTGTGTTCACAAGCGTGCGTGTGTGTATCCGATGACTCATAAGTTTGGACCCTTGCACTGCTCTTCTGCATTCTTCAAAGTAATGCTCTCATTCATGCACAGCCTCTTGCTCACATTGGATCATTATTTCAAACATGAACTCTTAAAATGTTTCTGCAGATAGCACAGTAAATTGCACAGTGAGCTTCAGGAGTACGTCTGAGAGCAGGTTATTATGTGGTATAGAACTGTAGATTTTGAAATTAGTGGATTTTTCTAGTGGCATGTGTAGATCTTTACTATTCCAGTGAATTGGTTATGTGTCTATCATTCTCTCTATCTCTCTCTGTCTCAGGGACCTGCAGGGAGGGTCAATTCTGTCCTTTAATCGTCTGTTCTATGATGAGCACTGGTCTAAGCACCGGGTCATCACCTGTCTGGACTGGTCTCCTCAGGTAGACACCTCAGCCTCTGAACTCTCATACCCGTCAGCACCTCTTCATTTCATCCCACAGGGGCATCTTCCCTCTCACATCTGCACATCTACACACTCCTGCTTTCTTTTTATTTTGTGATTGCTCTTCTGTACCTTTTTTCTTACATCTACATGCCTTTAAGGAATACTCCAGCCTGTATCTGACCTCCACTCATTGCATCTGTACGGGCTATCTGATTACTAAAGACAATGTGTTTGACGTGTTTCTCTGTACAGACAAAAACCTATTACAGTCTAAGAGCAGTTACTTCATTTTGTTAAACACTGAACAATGAGGTCTCCAACTGGCAGGCTTTCAGCTGAGGACCTTGCGAAGTATTTTAGTGGAACTGAACACGAAAAAATACTGTGCATTCAGTGTATAAAACAAACCAAGCAAACTGCAAGACATGAACCAGCATGGCTTCTGTTGTGGTTTACTCAATAACATGCATTTATGTAAATTATTGAGCTGAAGGCTGCTCTTCAGACCAGAGACTAGTTCTGTGGCTGGAGATACTGTATTAGCTCAGAATGAGTAGCAGTTTCACAGATTTTCATCGATAAACAAAGTGAACACATCTCTCTCAACTGATGAGACTAATGTTTAAGATGAATGATCAGAACGATATGTGTTTATTCCCCGCTTAAAGGAACAAATTCCATGAGTCAAAAGTGGTAAAATGAAGCACCTTTGTGAAACAAAACATTACTCACGCACATCAGATTTACTTTCTGTCTTGAAGTCATATAGCTAAGAACTAATCACGAAACCTGACTACTGTTTGTAAATGTGTAAGAAGGAAATTTTATAAAAACTAGACCTTAACAAATTTTAGTTGACTAGCACTGGTTTGTGACATAAACAGTTACTTTATACATTTATCCATCTTTTCCACACTGGAGCGGGTCATTAAAAAGCTATTACAGTTGCTTATGCACTTCTGTGTGTACTTTAAGCTGACCATGCTAGTCACAATGAAGAAGTAGTTCCTTAACTAAAATTGTAAAGAGTTATAAATTGTAAAGAGCCTAATTGCTTAAACCCCTGGCTTATTCTATTCAGAAGAATAGCAGATTGTTTATGAGTAAGAGTAATTACACTGAAACTAATAAGGTATGAGAAGAGCAAAGAGTTTGATAAATAGACGTCTGAATGTGACGACAGGTTTCAGGTATTTAAGGGATATGGGAACTGTACAAATATCCTTAACTGAAGACGTTATAATGGTAACAAAAAAAACAAAAAAAAATTTTTTTTCAATTTGCTTAAATGTTTATTGATGTCTCAGCAAGTTCCCTTGTAAAGTTCCCTGGATTAAACAGGTTGTCTGTTCTTTCTCAATATATGAAAATGTGTCAACATGATTGTCTGTGGTAATTGCACATTTGTGTGACAGTCTGGGAAAAACGGTCTGTGGTGAAATTCTGGCAAACAGCCAGATGAAAAATTGGGTTTCATTCAAAATTGTTTTTTCTATCTGTGACATTTTGACACCCCAGCTTTAAGAAAGCATAAATAAATAAATTTCACCAAAACCCACATGGAAATGTTTTTATTTACTTTTTAATCATACCTACGCTTTCATCCTGCAAAGGTCATGTTGGTGAGGAGAATGCTCGAACTTTGCTCATGGTTCAGACACAAAGGATAAACATATTTCAGATCAGGAAAGTGTATAAGTATAAATGTAAGGCATATACAGTATATACACGTATGGTAGATACATTATATATAGTAAAACATTCCAGCATGTGAAGGGTTTAACCATTTGACAAGGCATGTATATATATGAATGTAATACATTCTCTCTCTCTCTCTCTCTCTCTCTCTCTCTCTCTCTCTCTCTCTCTCTCTCTCTCTCTCTCTCTCTCTCTTTCTCCCTCCAGTACCCAGAGCTGCTTGTGGCTTCTTATAACAACAACGAGGATGCTCCTCATGAGCCAGATGGTGTGGCTTTAGTGTGGAATATGAAATTCAAAAAGACCACGCCTGAATACATCTACCACTGCCAGGTGAACACAACTCCCACATTACAAGTGTATGCAATTCTGTTACACTATGGAATACTAAATAAGAATAGCCAGAAATATACCAAGAATAAAAGACACAGCATGTCCACCTTTAATGTATAATACTGTCTCCAATTATTTAAATAGTTTTAATTTTTTTAAAAATCACAAGGGGGCAAAAGTTTTGCACTCGACTGTACAATGGCTGTTTAATGCCTATGGAATGTGGCTCTTTAAATTACAGCATGAATGAGGGAAATACAAAGGAAAGTGATGTTTAATGGCTCGCAGTGCTTGGAGAGGAGCCGATGAGCAGAACGCGACGTGCCGGAAAATGTCCAATTCATTCGGAACAAAAAAAAAGCACTAAAATTTGTGTGTGAAAAGCACGGGGTAGGTTTTGACGCTAATTATAAAAGAAACCAGATGAAGTGCGAGAGACGACCGAATAAGCAAGTCTGCAAGGCGGCAGCCTGGTGCGAGGCTCTCCACACTCCTACAAGAGCCAGATATTATAGGGATATTTCTGTATAAAAAGATGTGGCCTACCACTTCCTAATCCTGCCAGCCACATATGTTTGCCCACCCACATGGACTGCCTTCACATGTGCCGCACCGTTTCCTACGCCCTGTGTGTCTAACACACACATCACACACGTGTAAACACACAGAGTACTACACACTCCTGTAAGCACCCGCGGAACGTTTTTAGCCATCATAAATATGCCTCGTTTTATTTTCAGTCTTGGATTTTAATACGTTGCAGCAGTAGTTTTCACATGTTATCACATCACTGCATTATTTCATGAGCAGGATTTTTGCTGTAATTAAGTACAACCCGTTTTGAAAAATGCTTATGGTTTTCTAAAAGGCTTTACTGTTACATTATCTGAGTTGGCATTTTATGGTTGAGAAGCAGACTTTTTTAATCAAAACCAGTGTTCCTTTTGAATTACGGTTTCTGCCTGTACTGATCACACCAGAGGAAGTTTCAGTGTGGTGAGCATGGCTCAGTGAGCGTTTGAGTGATGATGCTCATAAAGGTTTGATCTGTACATCTCCGTGGTCACTAACTGGTGTGTCTGCACCTCTCTTTCATTCTGACCGCTCACTATGATGGCAGAAATGACGGGAGCAGGCGAGGCGAGGAAAGAATGGGGGAGAAAGGAAACTAAACGCAGTTTCACCTCTGTTACTGTGGCCTGGGCTTTCGCCAGAAGTCTTCTGTGTGGAGACAGAAATAAAGAAGCGTGGGGGAGAGAAGAGAAAGGGGGGTTGAGGTTGCAGAACGAGAGATGATTTCAATTTCCAGTCGCTCGGCACGAGGCAGCAGCGTTCTGCTGTTTGGCTGCGGATGAAACGGCTCTGGGTGATCTGCACAAACATTGCTTTCCTCCGTGGCCTAGACTCTTCACCAGAGGCGTTTGGTGCTCGTTAGACAGGAATCAGATGGAGCTTAATGTGTGAGCATGTTCTGCTGTTAAACCCACCAAAACCACACTATTCCTCCCCTGCTCCCTGAGAAGCAGCCTGAAAAAGCCACACACTCATCCTCAAACTCTCTTCAATCCATTTCACCTCCGCCTGTCATGGCTTCCTTGCTTTTGACGAGCCTCAATGCAAGTAGGGGTTGGTAAGAGTGGCCAAAAACCTTGAGTAAAAATACTACTATTTAAAAAAAATGCAGATATGTATTTTTGTGATCATGGCACAACCACAAAAAATAAAGCATAACATTATGGCATTATGTGTTCTTGATATTTTCTGTGACCATCTCTGCAGGTGGTAGTGAAACCTGACAAACAGAGGCACAGTTATAAAAATAGGCAGCATTTGTATAAATATTCTCAAGTCCATTGTCAGCCAGTGAGTGTAGTGTGAATTTCATTATGACATACAATTTAATTGCATGTCAAACATAATATCAGGCTAATATCAGATCCAAGTGCATACATGAGATAATGGGCAAGAATGATTAGAGACGGTGAATGAGGCTTGAACATCTTTATCATTCAAACAGGTTGCAGTTGCAGTTGTAGATGTTTCTATATAAAGTGATTTTTTTACTTGCACTAATCGGGTCACAACAGTACAGTAACATTAACTCTAACATTAATACCGTTATACGGTACAGATTTCCAGTATCACACCAGCGCAGCGTAGTCGAGTGCAAAGTCTGCATGGTTTTCTGTGGTCAATACAAATTTAATTCCATGGTGGTAAAATTAAATAGGCTATATACTACAATACATGAGACAAAATCAACTTAAGACTGTAGTCTGAAAATAGTTTGTTTGCGGTCACTGGCGATGCTTTCATTTTGGACCATGTAAATAGCAACAGAGCACAAATGGGGAAAGAAATTCTTATGTCCAACTAAATTAGCAATGTAATAACATCATGTTACAAATTTAAACTTGTTTAATGACTCATGTGAAAGTGTAGCTAGTCATCCAGAAAACTCAGTAAGAGAACAATTGTGCTGAAAAGACTACGTTACCTACAGTACACAGGGTCAGATTTAATTGCATTTGAGAGCAAGCAGTAGTGATGATGATGATGATGATGATGATTACATGACTCATGTGTATTGAATGTGTTTATAATATAATTTTCACCTTAAGTGAAAATGACTTTTAATGACCGTTAAGGTCCTTTCTCAACATTGGCAGCTTGGTTGTACTGGGATTTATAGTCTTTACTCTAATAATTACTCCAGGGCCACCATGACAACAGTGTGTGTGTGTGTGTGTGTGTGTGTGTGTGTGTGTGTGTATATATATATATATATATATATATATATATATATATATATATATATATATAAAAACTATAAATGAATGCTGCTGGAGAACCTATGTATTTTGTATTGTATACCTATGTATTCACCACATGTACAAAAGAACCATTTGAGATTCAGCTGTCTTTGAATTGTGTCTTTAAATTTAATTGGTTAAGAAAAACGAATATCTCTTATGTCCCTTCTGTTACATGTACAATTTATGGTTCATTTTGATTAACCTGTTTCTCACTTTTTCAACATCTTATTCTTCCTCTCAATGCTTTGCTTAACAGTCCTTCTCACCTTTCGTTTTCTGACGTCTCTTTGATGTGAAGTCTCTCACTCTGGTGTCTGTGTGCTGTTCTCTTTTAGAAGCCAGAGTTCAGTTCACTTTGGCACATTTCTGCACTGGTTTTGGACTGGTCATGGATTATTTCTGAATGACTTTTGCTGGGTTCAGGACTGGCTGTGCTGTGTAGCACTGTGGTCTGGTGTGGTGGGTCTCTCTCCTCTCTCCACGGCTCTCTTGGGCCCTTCACTATGGCGGCTCTCCAGTAACATCACATGGCCTTCTCAAGTGGGCTGCCACTAGCCACATCAAGAGCGCACCCTGAAAAGCACTGGTGCTGCTGCAGATACTGTTAGCTGTGCTCCCCCACCGCACTGTTTTTATTGCTATCTTTCATGTCTTTTGCCCAGGATGACTCAGGGTGAAGCCCTGCTGGATGCCAGAGGTTTTGGGGAAGGGTGCCTGGTTAAGGGGGAGATGTATTTGTAGGAGTTAGGAGAGTGGCCTGCTCTAAATAATGGCAGCGGATAGAGCTGCTTTTGGCTCACAACGAGCTTTATGGAAATGCCTCAAAACCACACACAGCTCACGGAGAGGAAGGGCAGAGACCTCCACTCTGACGTCTGTTTATTACACACCCATATAGCTGTATATAGGCTATATATTTCTGGTGGCTAATACTGCTGCTGTTTGGGATTATGAGAATTAGACATGCTCTGGTGGCAAAATGTGACCTTTTGCCTGCAGAGAGAATTGCAGAACTCTAAAAGTTTTACACTTTATCTATAATGATCCCATGTGTATTAAAATATTCTGAAATTTAAATGGACCTCTTCTTAGTTGTTGGTGATAACTTGATTTAAAAAAAATATTAAATCTGTTTTCAGAACATTGGATATCATGTCACACTGGATAATATGGATTGGATCACTAGCTCACTTAGCAGAGAGACATATTGGTTTTGGTGGTTGTATAGAAACAAACATTTCCAACCCCTCTTTCTCTCCAAAATGTTAAAAAAGACATTGGGCTATATACCGTGACAAGAAAATAGTCTAAAACTTCCCACGTGGCACAACAGAAATACATTCACACTATGTGCAAGTTTAATCCCTGACAACAGCGGTCTGTGGCCTGGAGAAAGCTTTTATGTCATATTCTCTTTATTGGAGTTATATGATCACTCTACTGTCAATCATAGGTACACTAGCCAATCAGATTCCAGGTTTGTTTATGTTGGTTACTACTAAGTGCTGCTAACAATAAACTCTTCATTCTGAGGTTAATGTTAGAGATAGTATGGCGCTTAAACAGGACCTTACACATATGTGTGCACAGCTGTCTTGAGAATAAAGAGCAACAAAAATTAGTGCCTTGAATTGTGCCGAGACTCACAAGCAAAGCATACTGTAGACCTATGTTAAGGATAGCAAAGGAAGCAAACTTGTCTCAATGCTCAGTGCTCGCTGAACTGAACTGCTCTCATGTGGGACAGCTTTTGTAAAAACACTCAGCACTACCTCTGTATGTGCACAGCTCACAGCACCTGGCATTCATTTTTTGAGCATAAGTTACTTGCTTTACTGTAGTTTCTCCTCTTGATATATTCTCAAGGCAATTATTCCTGAAATACCTCCAGATCTGTCGTTGTTTTGTGTTTATTAGCCTTGCTCCAAAATATAGAATCACCTGAAATCGGATGTTGATCTCAAAGCATTGTTATTGAGTATGAGAGGGTGAGCATAAGTAAATGAAGTAAAGCCTACTTTCATATTTGGTTAATAAGGTATTAAATTCTATTTCAAGTATCACTGAGAAACTGTTCAAGAGGAGTAAATGTAGCATTATAATACCTGTAGACCCTGTAGACATGGTAATGTCAGTAAAAAACATGTCCGTAATTACTGAAACTGTTCAACGGAAGGGCAAAGTTAGACACAAGTTCTGTTTTGCATATGTTCATTTGTGCAACACATGGGTAAAATTGATTTCCATCATTTTATTGGACTGATATTGGATTGTAACTGTGAGCGCTTGTTTTTTTTTTATACATCCGGATGTTTTACTTTAATGTTTTACTGTCCTGCGAGAGTAAAATTATGAACTAGCAAAAGAATGCAGAGCGAAAAACTTGAGTGAGGGAGGATGAGGCAGGGAAAGAAAATGACTGCTCACGTTCACTGGCTTTCTTTTCTTTCTTCTCTGAAAGGCAGATATGGTATTACACGGCCTCCGCCAGCGACCGCAGAGTGACAAAATCTGTGCGGTGTCATTAGAAAAGAAAAAGAGCGAGAGAGCGAGGGATGCTGGTCGAAGATGGAGAACTGCATCTGGAGCTGATAAGCTCTGCTGGGAACCATATGATTGTGGTAGTGAAGGAGGAGGCGGTAGATTTGTGCTGGTGAATGTGCTGTCTGTTGCGCACTCGTCCCCTCCCAGTCTCCCTCCCTTTAACAAAGAGCGAGCACAAAGGCAGGAGTGTTTCCTTCTGTGATCCCTCTCTTCATGCCATCTTTCATCATCGGGTAGCTGTGTGTATTATTCTATAGCGAACACTTCCCATTAATATAAAACCTCATCTGACAGAAGTATGTAGACCTGGTGAAGTGTGGCTTGAAGATTAAAACAGTTGGCTGCTGCTGGAAGATGAAGGCAGCTATTTTTCTCTTGCTGCCATTTAAATTCAGCAGCACAGCAGAAACGTGCTGTGAGATTGTGTTTTTATTGAACCTGTCAGTTTGAATATCATTACTTGATCTTGACTTCACTGAACAGAGCCTCTAGCTGAGGGTGCAATGTGAAATGGACCATTTGACTCGACTCTGAATTTCAATGACCAAATAGGTTTAAAAAAATGCCACAGCTGAGATATCAGCGCAAACTAAGGTACATTTATGCCGGGTGATGTAAAAGTTTCTGCTTAAGTAGTCTCGCTTTAGACTTTTTAATAGCTGTTAAAACTCTACAGTACATTTTCTACGATGACACATGCACAAGTAACAGACTGTAATCCAGGGCCTAATTTCCTATTTTGGAGGATCAGGAAGTGCTTATACCAGGGCAAATTGAGCTAATCCCAGTAGCGCAGTCGTTACATGTGCAAAGCACTGAACCTCGTGTTTATTGAGATTTCAAGTAAATCTATGGAGTTAGACAGATGGTTCTGCTAGTTAAGATGAGGGGCCAGATAGGGTTTAATGCTTGGCTCTCCATATGGTGTAAATATTCAGGCTTTTCATCCTTCAGCATCTCTGCCATGTTTACTTTATGATTTTAAAGAGTTCATATGAGAAGTCACACTTATCTGTGGAGTGAACAAACTCTCCAGATTTATGTGGTGGCAGTAATGAGGAAAGCACATACAATCTGTTTATAACTTCCACAATGTCGTCTGATTATTTATGATAAAAAAATTAACCAAAGCAGCGGAGTCTGAGCATATGTTAATATCTCCCACAGCCACCCTGGATATAAAGGATATGAGTGTGCTGTGTAAAATGAGAACTGAGGGGACAAAAATTTATGTTTTTTAGGGTTTTCCCCCCCCTCAAACCTTGTCCATTTCTCATGGTTGACTAGGAATTGCAACAAAATTGGGTGTAAATCATTTAAATCCAATTAATCAACAATTAAAAGAAAGACAAATTACTTTAATGTGATAATGTGATTATATTTAAATATTTAAAAGCTAATGATTTTAAGTAAAATTTGATTTAATTTTAATATATAACAAACCACAGGATCACTTTACCTTAAGGTTCCTTTAACTCATAAACAGCACATACATGCACTACTTGTGCTTATTAATTGGATTCAGACCTGTAGCTGAACAGCAACCTGGAGGCCAGACAACAGTCAGTTCTTCAGTAGTGACATTCAGTAACACGTTGTATTTTAATTAATATTAATATATGTGGGTTGTTTATTTTTGGTCATAGATTGAATAAACAGGCAATGCAGGTATGTTTCCTTAACATTTAGCCAAAGATTAATTTGTATGCGTTACTCTACTTTATTAACATTCGTTCTGTTGAATTAACGCTGAAGCTCATGGTTTGTTAATGCTGAAACTAATACAGAAAATAAGGGAACACTAATATGTGCTTAATGATTGTTTGTCCATACAAGTTGGGGTGGATTTAATGGGATGAAGTAAATATAGTTAACATAAAGACAAAAACACACAGAAATGCAGCTGAGTGGATTGGTAACTGGGGAAAAGGAAAAAAGTATTTGTTGAAATTTGAAGTGAGTATTTAAAATTCTAAATTTAATTCCAAAGAGTATAAAGTGTGGGGGTTTTTTGGTCACGAAATTAAATTGAGTGAGAGTACAAGAATTACAATTTTTTTATATAATTATTATTATATTTAATATTATTCTAATTACTTATTATATTCAGTTACAGTATAAAAAGACTCTAATTATATTTAAATATAATTTCAATTTATTATTTTGACCTCTGATGTCTAGTATTTATCTGGAATTTATATTAAAATTTTCTTTACAGTTCAGTCAGATCAAGCCAAGATCAGGCCTACAGAGACCTGGAGGATTAAACTGTGATTATTTGGGATCTAGCTCAGGATTCTGATATTAGCTTTGAGGCCTCAGAGCAGAAAGCACATTGCTAAAGAAGAGGCTTGTGGTAGGGCTGGAGGTCGCAGTTGGCCGTGCCTGACTTCACCGAGAGGAGGTTTTAGGTTACAATACTTCATTAAGTCTTTGATTAATGGCTTCATAGCAGAGTTATTACCCTCTTGTTGTGGTGACCTGGTCTTGTGTTCATTAGTCCAGTAATGAAGCTGCAGTCTGAGGGAGTATGTCCCTGACACATGACTACAGCAGATAGACTAGAGAGTTTATGAAAGTTTAGAGACAGAGATTCAGAGAGAGAAAGATGGACTGTCAAAGTATAAGTCAGACTGTAAGTAGTGGGGTTCAGAGGTCAGGCCTCAGGCTGTTATTGAAATGGTGTTTAGGTGCTGTAGTGCCCTGCTGTCACTCAGCATTAACACATTACTGATCACTAATCGCAGAGCATAAACAAGCATTTCAACATGTCCACTAATCAGAGCGCTCATAGTGGCATAGAAAAGAATTACAGATTTATTAAGTGAAATATTGCCCTGTAGTTTATTGGAATTCGGCATGGTGCAGTTTGGCCTTCTTAACGGGTGAAGAAATTTTTTCCGTCACTGTCCTACATGTCCCATAATCTTGTGCATTCGTAACACTTTCGCACTTGGCATGGAGAAAATTAGCATTTGGAAAACATTGTCAGAATCCAGAGTTGTGATTTTCAATCACTGTGCCATGTGAGATCATGTGTCATGGGAAATGATTAAATTTCAATTATTCATTTACAGCAAATAAATAAGCATTATTGAGCATCTGTGCCTGACTAATTACCATCCCATGTCAGTGGATGGCAGAAGGTAGCGCAAAAAAGACACTGTCAATTAATCGAATTAGTGATGTGTGTTAGAGGTGGAGGTGAAAAGACATATATATACATATATTAAAAGGAAAAATGCAGAATCCAAACTGGGACCTGGACAAAATTCTAACCCAGATGGAGCACTTAGTATGGATGTTGTCCAAAAGAAAGCAAAAATGGTGAGCTCGAAGCAATACAGTTCCTGAACGCATATCAGCTTTGTGTTCATCTAAACTTGCTCGGGTTTCTCACTGGGTGAGTATAAACAAATTAAGAGCTTAAATTGCCATTATATATATCGCATTAGTACAATGGGTCATTTTTTAACATTTTACGTTGGTTGAATGCCACAGGATTTTAAAAATGTGTTGTGGCTCAGAAAGGTTGAAAAACACAAATGTTTTTTTCTTTTACACAAATGCATTGCAAGTTTTCAATGAACATTATATTTCTGACAATTCAAACAATATATTGCACTTCAAAAATAAATGATCCAAGGTGCTTTTTCAGTTTGTCCCTCTAGTAGACAGAACTCTTAAGATATTGAACCTTAAAACAGTGTGTCTTCCTTTTGGAAAAGGTTCCAAGTAGAAGTCCCTCTGGGAGCCAGAAGCTGTAGTTATCCAAAAAAAAAAACTTCAACCCTTATGTCTTCTTTTGGTTTGTTTCTTTTTTGGTTTGAGATTTTGGGGAGGAACCTACAGCATAGTTTCACTATCAAAGGGGTTTTAAGGAGCACAGTTTCGAAGAATGTCCAGGGTAAAAATAAAACTTTCAGAATTCTTTAGTTTATCCCTGGGTGAAACCCTTAATATTTGTGTGGAACACTACAATGCTAGATTAGGAAATGATTTCAATAGAACCTCATTAGGGATATTGAACCTTTGAGGAATCCTTTTTATTTAAACTATGTACATGCTCTTAGAGAAAAAAAAGTTGATTGGATCTGTTTTTGTGGGGAAGCTCATAGAGGCTCTATTTTGAATCTCTACATCAAAGCATTTGGTTTGGAAAAGGTTCCAAGTACACTCACTTTAGCCATGCTTCTTGCTCGCCTTGCTAGCCTGTAGCCTATGGTGCTGTAATATAATATAATATAATATAATAAGACATTTTTTGCTATAGCTATCCAGACATCTATTAGGGAACCCTTTTTTTTTCAAGCGTAGAATTTTACCTACAGTATAGTGTTCAGTGGTTTGTTCCTTTAGACAAACCCTTAATGATGCTAGATAGAACCCCGCACTAGTGAGTTTACCTTTGAAAAAGGCTCTCGTTGCTTTCAGGTTGCTACTGAATCTGCAAGTCTGCAGAAGCACCAGCAGCTAATATGGATTATGCTAATATATGTAATGTGCTCATATGCATAAATTCACAATATTTATTTTTTTTTTACATAGAGTTTGAACAGCAACACTTGTGTCTTATTATACTTAAGCTTTAAACAGTTTTCTCTGGGTGTCCTGTGTGCATATTTTGATGGCCAATTCTTCAACTTTATTTTTATCCCTCCATCTTGGTTTATTTTAAGTCCATTTTAAAATGCCGCCTTACGTCTGAGGCATGTCTTTGTAAGCCATATTTTTTTAAATGGGAGAAAAGGAACGGAGAGAAAGAAAAAGCATGTTTTCTTTTTACTCTGGTTTGTTTTCCAGTCACTTTAAAATGAACTCTGGTTGCATGACTTGGCGGCCGCAGCTGGTGCGGTGAAACAGGGAGACAGCAGACGACTGCAGAGCACTAAGAAAACAAACTGGTCGCACTTCAGTCTCAGCACAGGCCCACTTTCACTGAAGTGGGGAGGAAATAATTGTCCTGTGGAGCTAATTGACAAAAATATAGAGCAAAGCGATGCAGGGTTAATCAGAACTGTAGTTTAGCCTGGTGAGTCTTATTGAGGTAATTCATATAAATGTATGAAAGCATAAGCTAACTTTTCATTTGTTGGGCATTCATGAGGAACGGAAAGCCCAATAAAAGTGAAGAGAGAGGGGAAGTTCAAGACCAAGGCTGTCACAACAAAAGCCACGTTTCTCGCTCCACTGCCCGCTGCTTATGGTGCTGTAATCTAAAGCTTCTGTGCCTACAATTGCCTCTATTGTTACGTTCTTCACCCAAAACCCACCCCTGCACGTGATCTTTAGATGAACTCATCAGCATTGTGCCCCCTCTCTTTCTATCTTTCTTTCTCATTCACTCTCTATCTTGTCTTAATTATCCTGTCCTTTCTTCTTCTTTCAAGTCTCCTGTGGTGTCCGTGGGATTTGCTCGTTTCCATCCTAATCTGCTGGTGGGTGGCACGTACTCAGGGCAAATCGTCCTCTGGGACAACCGCAGCCACAGGAGAACCCCAGTCCAGAGAACGCCACTTTCTGCAGCTGCACATACTGTAAGAACACACCTAATGTATTTAACTCACATTTTCAGACTAATATTGCTGAAATTAAGTGCTACCACACTATGAAACTTAATTCATAGGGAGGATTTTAACCTGAAATCAGATTTTTTTAGAGTCAGAGGTAGCGCCCACAGAGATGCATAGGCCCCATTGTGCTGCTGTGCCACACGCATGGCCTCCGAGTGCAATACATGCTGAAGGTTTAAACTCCTGAGTCCTCAATAATGAAAGCCTGTGTCCCAACCTCATACTCAACAAATTGTTGGTTCTCTCAAAGAGTCCATTGTGGGTTAAAAACAAAAAATAATTTGACAGCATGTGTCATGCCAAGATTAAGTAAAGTCCTAAGTGATATATATTAATATATTTCCATGTGCCTTGACCCTTCATAAGCATCCAGTGTACTGCGTGAATGTGGTGGGAACCCAGAATGCCAACAACTTGATCACGGTGTCCACAGATGGCCGGATGTGCTCCTGGAGCCTGGATATGCTCTCTCAGCCACAGGTAAGTACTGCTCTAGGGCCACTTTTTACTTCTTCCACCAACTCAAACCTCTCTGAAGCTTTTTTTTGTATCGATGAGAGCATGTGTGTGCTTTTTACAATCTTCCCTCTCAACGTGAGAACTGACTTTTAAGCTTTATCATTTGTACCAATCCAGTGCAATCTGTGCCCATATTACAGAAAAGACTTAAGCTCCGACAAAATAGATACATTTTTAACAAATTTCTTAATAGAGATGGAACCCCTTTAATTATTGGGTACTAATATCTTAATAATAATATTTTACCTGCTTATCAGGTCTCATCAGCATCTAGCAGTAAATAATTTAGCGAAAACCTTCATAAAACTGAAAGAACCTAGCTGCAATTAAAACCTGATTAAAAAAATTCACATCTTGCTTTTATCAACTTTAACACAAAAAAGGTGTGTGAAAGAGCTTCATTATTCCTTCTTAACCTCAACAAAACCGGTCATATTGGGCCAACTTACTGCTGCGTCACAACCCCCAGAGGCTGGAGATGCTGATAAGTGTTTTGACATCAAATTGCAACACGCAATCATTAATATTGTAGCTGAACACTCAATTTCTTTCTCATAATAGAATAAGAATAAAAAAAAAAATAGGTTCTTGATATTAGAAATAAACCAGCTAACAAGAATAAATTATGAAATCATGTATAAATTCTTACTTAGGAATAATTAATAACAAGAACGAAACATTAGCATCAGTATAAATAAGCAGTATTATAGTTAAAAAGATATAGTTACTTTATCATGCAGTTTACTTTCCTGAGGCTTGTTTGCCTGTTGCAGGAGAGCATGGAGCTGGTCTACAATAAGTCAAAACCAGTAGCTGTGACTGGAATGGCCTTCCCTGCTGGAGATGTCAATAACTTTGTGGTGGGCAGCGAAGAGGGGACTGTGTACACAGCTTCCAGACATGGCAGGTTAGTGAAGCAAACATACACACACATACATATACAGGGACAACTTTAGAAATTTCACGAAGAACCATTTAACCAAACCTAATATAACACAATAACATTTAGTCAGTTTACCTATTTTAAGCTTTAATATCATGAAAAGCTTGTTCATATTATATACACAGAAAATAACTTAGCTTGTGGCTTAGTGAGTTGCACATTCACCTCACACCTCCAGGGTCGGGGTTCGATTCCCGCCTCCGCCTTGTGTGTGCGGAGTTTGCATGTTCTCCCCGTGCCTCGGGGGTTTCCTCCGGGTACTCCGGTTTCCTCCCCCGGTCCAAAGACATGCATGGTAGGTTGATTGGCATCTCTGGAAAATTGTCCGTAGTGTGTGAGTGAATGAGAGTGTGTGTGTGCCCTGTGATGGGTTGGCACTCAGTCCAGGGTGTATCCTGCCTTGATGCCCGATGACGCCTGGGATAGGCACAGGCTCCCCGTGACCCGAGTTAGTTCGGATAAGCGGTAGAAAATGAGTGAGTGAGTGAGTTTATGGATAGAATGTCCTGCGTTTCATCACAGGATAGAAAAGTTTCCACTCCCATCCATGTAATTAAGTGTTTACTAATCCACATTTCAACACATTTATGTGCAAATGGCACAAATACCTGATGTGCGTAGACACTATATTGTCACATTACATAGCTCTGTACAGACTGTAATGCTGTGTGGCTTGCAGTAAAGCTGGTATCTGTGAGATGTTCGAGGGCCATCAGGGACCAGTGACTGGCATCAGCTGTCATAGTGCTGTGGGCCCAGTAGACTTCTCCCACCTCTTCGTCACCTCGTCTTTTGACTGGACTGTCAAACTCTGGAGCACGAAGGTAAGAAGAGAGCACGTGCCCTGCTTTTACACTACACTGCCAATGTATGTTGTCCTGGTTAATCATTTCTGCCCATGTCTGTTGTCATAGCTAATTTATCAAAGACATTTGTATGAAATAGTTCATGATAAGATAAGCAAATTCTGGAGCTTGGGGCTTTTTATTAGCATATATATAATTTGTATGAATCGAAAAGGACTAGATAAGATGAGGGTGAGTTTGAATCTCTGTCTGCTTTAACTGTACTCATGACAGTACATGACTGTACTCATATATTGCAGTACTATGGCTAGAAAAGATGATCTATTAAACATAAATGTAATACTTGATTATAATACTACTTCATAAATTAAGAATTTTGCATGTACATTTATAAATTTGCAAGTTGTACATTGCGATGATGTAAATTCATTTATTCACTCATTCATTCATTTTCTACCGCTTATCCAAACTACCTCGGGTCACAGGGAGCCTGTGCCTATCTCAGGCATCATTGGGCATCAAGGCAGGATACACCCTGGACAGAGTATGATGTAATTTAATGTTTATAATTGAACTTTTGTTATTAAAAAAGCAGGTTCTAAAATGTAATTGCAATTGCAGTGAAAACAATGACAAACTTTCTCTTTTCCCCTAAAATGACAACACTCCTTCAATGGAAACTACACATGCAGCATGAGTTTCCTTTTAAGGAAAAGGGGAAAGGCTCAAAAGGTTTTTTCTTGCTCAGAGTGGAGCTCATTTCTGGGCTGGAAAAATGACAAAATCCTGAAATGAAGAAAATCGTCAGATTTGATCAGAATCTCTAATCAGTGTCTAGAAGCATATATTTTAAAAAGCCTTCTATATTTTTACAGGTCTTGAAACACTGCAATATTACAACTCACCTTTTAAACAATCAAATGTACTTATTAAGATATTACACTATGTAAGAAAGGGAAAGAGAGAGGCAGTGGAAAGAGGTGGAAGATTGAGAACAGGATTCAGCTCTATGATTACATCCTGCATACTTTCTTGATGGGAAGAACACAAGAATTTTAAGAGGAAAAAAAGGAGAACAATAAGGTAGAATGTGAAGAAAAAGAGTTGGAGTGGATCATTTGGAGTGGATAACTAACAAAGAACTCATATAGAGCAGAGCTGGTACTTTCTTGTGCCGTTCAGATCCATTAATTACTTTATCATATGTTTATAATACTCTTATTATACACTTTAATTAAATTGGAACGTTGATGTCATTGCAACAAGATTTAGCCATAAAATATACTGTACGTTTGTGCTTTCTGACACGTGAAAACATTCCAGAGATGCTCAGGATGCATAGATGTTATTTTTTCAGAAT
This sequence comes from Tachysurus fulvidraco, assembly GCF_022655615.1. NCBI lineage: Eukaryota > Metazoa > Chordata > Actinopteri > Siluriformes > Bagridae > Tachysurus > Tachysurus fulvidraco. The sequence goes on along the minus strand of NC_062541.1, from coordinate 8,537,501 downwards.
CCAGGGTGGGTTTCGGGTGGAATTCCCTTCGCCTTTGAGGACAGCCACAGGAATGCTGGCCTGCCTCCCAGGCCTGTGTGCCCATGTCTTAGGCCACTTACTGTTTGTTTATCTAAGGCCACCTGAACACAGTGTATCTGTCTGCAGAGTCACATTGGAGTCATTTCCATGTTGATTTGCGACTCATTAAAAAATATATATTAAAATCATTTGGGAACCAAACTGATTGTTTGTGTTGAGGAATTGGGTCAGTTCCTGGCAGGTTCCTCCATTATTCAAGAACATTATCCACAAGTAATTGGCTTCATACCCTACTTTCCGCTGTCTGGTTGTTGAATAACCAATGGAGTTCTTTACTTTTGGCATTACTATATTTTATTAGTGCCCTCATAAAGGATAAGAGAGAAAATGAGAGCGCTTCTCACCAGCCCGCCATTCTCTGGCTGGGAAACCTTCACAGTGGCCTGATTTGAACCGATGTCCCACTGTGGCCATGGCACAGCAGCTACTAATGATTATTCTGTCTGTTGAGCATTCCTCAGCCAAAGTTTGGATGGAGACGGCAAATTTTCTTGGAGGCACGACTTTCTTGGAGTTGAGACGTGCAATATAGGTGAAGTTACATGATCAGTTAAAGGTGTAAAGAGTGTAGTTTACAGGGTTTGATTGGTCAATTTTTTTCGGGAGAGTGTGGGATTGATCACACTTTCGACAGAAGGGGTGGGATTCCAGAATTATATGTGAGATAGTGGGATTGGTCAAAAGTTATGCCTTCTACTTTTTTCTTCTGGAAGACGTGGGATTGGTTAAAATTTATATTGCAGATTGTGGAATTAGTCAAATGTTATATTGAAGAGGTGGGATTGGTCAGACCTTCTGCAGGAGTAGGCAGTATTGGTCAAAATTTCTGAGGCAGGATTGCACACACTTTATGTAAGAGAAAGTGGGACTGGTCGACCTTTCTATGGGCAGGAGCAGTTGGTTAAAATTTTAAGACCTGGAGGTGAAACTGGTCATATTTTCTGTCTACAGCAGTGGTTGGGACTGGAAGGAACTACCTCCAGGAGTGTGAGGTAGTGATAACAGTCTTGAATGTTTATGTTAAAATATTAACAACATAAACAATTGGATAAGTTCAAAGGTTTGCATCTACCTTTTTCAATGTTATATATAAATATTCAGTAATAACTTGTATCCAGTAATGCCCTTTGTCTCCTTTGTCTTTATAATGACCTCTTTTGTATTCCCAATGAGGTGTGCAAACATTTTCACTTAGCTGTGTGTATTATGTAGTTAGGAAAGCTAAAGTCTGGAGATCTGGGCAGGCGTGACTGCATCACTGCTGGCGCCTGCAGGATTTGGCTGCGGTGATGTGGATTAGATCTGGTTGAACGTTCTGGTTTGCTCATATTGCTTGTGGCATACAGCAGACGAGTGCCTTTCTAATCCGTTCTTCAGTCAATTTTATTACTATTAAAAAAATTGGTTATAGCATAAAATACAAAAAAATTTTTTTTTATAAATTTCCAAACTTATATATAAGTTTTAATCCAGTTTTAAGATATTTGTATTATACTTTTACCAACAGACATTCTTGCAAAGTTCTAACAAGTTTAGACCTCTAATTAGCAAGCCAAATGTGCCAGTGACAGGTTTTATTTGGAGGCAAAAACTCTTGGAAAGTTTCCTTGAAGACCAAGCGACTCCCTGCAGCAGTAACACTTTAGTCTGTAAACTTTATAATGATTGTGATAGCTATTGTCAAATGTCTGTCAGGAGTTTTGCATTTTCTTTGAATGTTCATGTGGATTTTATTATGTTAAAATGCCCTGGGTGTGAATGATTGCGTGAATGTGTGTACGTGTATACGTGGTGCTCTGGCATCCAATCCTTACTGTATATGTTCCTGGGATAAGTTCCAGACATGAATAAATGTATGAAAACTATCTTCACTATGCTTTTATTAGGGTTAAACACAATATGATTTGTGGGGAAATGACATTAACATATAAATGATAGTTTATCCTTGTATAGTTTTACTATCTTGCTGAAATTAGCTCACACACAGTCAAGGCAGCCATCTTGCATGTGTACATAACTAAAACTATAACACTGGCTTGTTTAAGGACTGATTTTATAGTTTTTTTGTTTGAATTAGTGATCTTGCAGACATTATGGACTACCATGTACATTTATTTAATTGGGGTAATGGTGCACCCGGAGCTTATCCCTGGAGCACTGGAGTACAAAGCGGGCACAAAAGTCTGTCGGGACCCAGAATGTCCAAAAAGAGAAAATCCTGCTTGTGATTCACTGTTATAGAGATTAGACAGAACACACTATTTCCCAGAAGTACTGAATGTAATAAACTAAAATTCTTCTTTTTTATTTATGCAATCTTTTCTTATATTTCTCCTTCCTACATGAATAATTCAGTCACTGCTGATTTTGTACTGAGTTAAGATTAATCTCTGAATATTGCATCACTTATGACAACCGTTCCTTGAACTGCTTCGTTTTGTTTTTGCACTAGTTCTGGTTTTGGTTGACTATTTCTTTGGATCTTAGCCCAACCCCAGCACTATGTGATACACTTCCCATGGTCAACCAGTCAATCTTGGCTTGATCCACAGCACCACAGGGTCTGAGATTTTGTAGGCGTCCCAGTCACGTTTTCTGCAATCTTCACTTACCCAAAAACCCCTTCTCGAGGTCTTGGTGCATGTGCATCTTTGCATTAGTATAAATATGCACTTAGATCGCCTGGATGCATTGCACCCCTCCCCTCTGTGAAGGGGTTCATTATTGTGTTGTGGTCTGGGAGCTGAGCGAGACACTGACTGCATTCCTCCTACCCAACTGTCTGCCCTGTACCTGTTCGGCATGCGATGTGGCCATCCTCAGGAATTCTCTTAACCTCTCTCACCCTCCCTCTCTCTCTCTCTCTCTCTCTCTCTCTCTCTCTCTCTCTCTCTCTCTCTCTCTCTCTCTCTCTCTCTCTCTCTCTCTCTCTCTCTCTCTCCCGCTCTCTCTTATCTTTTCTCCTGTTTTCATTCTGTTTTCTTTTTGTCTTTTCCCTAGACAGCTGTTACACTAAGGTTACAGTACACCTTTGGAGAGACTTTCATCTCATGTTTTTATGACATTGCGTGAGTGTGCAGAGGTTTTAATTAGCCCGTTCCCAGACAGCCCCAAGGCTGCAGCAGCGCCACTGAGTCTACTCTCATTTTCTTTCTGTCTCTCTCTCTCTCTTTCTCTCTCTCTCTCTCTCTCTCTCTCTCTCTCTCTCTCTCTCTCTCTCTCTCTCTCTTTTCCTCCTGAAACCTTCACATTTCTGTCTTTTTTCCCCTGTACTGCTTTTCTCTCTGTTTGTCCTTCTTTTCTGCCCTCTCTTTATTCTCTTTCTCCTCCTCCTCCTCCCAGCAAAACAAGCCGCTGTACTCCTTTGAGGACAATGCTGACTATGTGTACGATGTCATGTGGTCTCCAGTGCATCCCGCACTATTCGCTGCAGTGGATGGAATGGGCCGTCTCGATCTGTGGAACCTAAACAATGACACTGAGGTGAGGCCACACACACACACACACACACACACACACACACACACACACACACACACACACACATCCACACACACACACATCCACACACACGCAAAAACTTTTTTGCACACACACTCATTTTTGCATCAGCTTTAGGCTGTCCCTGCCCAAGCTCCAGACCACTAACACCCCCTGTATAGACAAACACACACACACACACACACACACACACACACACACACACACACACACACACACACACACACACACACACTTTATACTAGGCCAGAGACAGATCAAAACATCAACAGCCTCCTCTCTGTGTGGGTGTCTTTCAACAGGCTGCCCTTAAATCAGCCCTGTATTGGCTTATGCCAAGCGTGCACACACACACACACACACACACACACACACACACACACACACACACACACACACACACACACACACACACACACACACACTCAGTGTGTGTGGATTTCTTTCTCCCCAGTGATCCAGAGTCACTAATTTCCCATGGGCAGCGGCCCAGCTCAGTGGTTTAATCTGGTCCTCTGGGGTCACTGTGCTTTAAGACGGCCAACAACTGCACTAAACGTCTGATCCATTCAGCCACTGATCCCCATCGCTGCAGTCATATGAGACAGATTCTGCTTAGTGTTTATCCTCGTCTGCAACACGTGGTTGAGCTCATTGATACCTTGTTAATTACACAATTACTTGAGTCAGGTGTGTTGAAGCAGAACATGCTGGCCTGGGCTTGAATTTTAACACGTACACATGTGAATGTGTATGTAACACCACTTAAAGCTACATTACTGAGAAATTTAATGAACATTTTAATGAAATAACTCATCATTATTGACTTATAAACAAGTCTTTGTGTCTCTGAGCCTAATAGAATTTGTAATTGAGATTATTATTTATTTGTTCTTGTTCTCAGCAGACTAAGATATATTTATCTAAGAATTTGTGACCATTGGCAAATTGAGGTGTTGCTGTAAGAAAAAAAACGATTCTTTAAGGTAATCGTAGTAATGGCACTTTACATCACAGGCTGCATTACATCATGTAACATGTAGAACTGTTTTTCATGATGAAATACAGTTTTAACTGTATGTTAATTCGGAGATGATGTCTGATATTTCTTCTCAGACTTGACAACCTGACACACCTGTACATATGCATAGTGGGTGCAATATATATCAATTGTTATGTCGATCATAATCTCATAATTTTACAAATTCCAGTGTAGTATTTCAAACCATTTTACTGCAACAGCAGTTTTAGGTGCAGTTGACTAAATGAAGATGAGCGGATGCTGGTTAAATTTCCTTAGTTTGTAGTCTGTTTTATTTTGGTTTGTAACTAATGCTCATAGCACTGCCAAGTATTAGTGCTCACTCCAAAATTGTTAGAAAACTAGTTTTGCTTTACCTGTGAGAAGCTGTGAATAAAAGTGTCTTTCAGATATAGGCAGTCTCTGAAAATGTCTCTAGATCATGGTGTGTGCTGTGTTGTGTGTACAGGTACCCACAGCTAGCGTGACCATCGAGGGTGCTCCTGCTCTCAACCGGGTGCGTTGGGCTTCAGGAGGGAAGGAGCTGGCTGTAGGAGACTCAGAGGGTCGGCTCTGGATCTACGATGTTGGAGAGGTAGGTGGATGATGTGAATATAAGAACGGTCCAATCGGTTATTAAGGTAACCTGCAGACAGATGAGTGTAAATGCAAACTTGGGGTCTGAATCTGTCATTCTGTCAGGGAGAGATAGTGAAATTGAACCTTTTCATCCACCAGAAATTATAATGATTATATACTGTACTGAATTTGTAATATGCTAAATAAATATAGGCCGTCTTCACAGACTGCAAGTTTTTCTGCAAGAATTGTCAAATGAATAAAATCTACACTTGTGACCATGGTTTGAAGGATAAGATGACCAAATACTCCTTTGCTTTAAATTAATGTATAACGCAATCCTTTAAAAATCAGTACACAACATAAGCAATGTCTCAGACTCTGTCTCCTCTGAGGTTTTCTGTAATAAAAACAAAAAAAAATAAAAAATCATGGCCTTTAAATGATAAAACCATACATTCATTATGAATTTATTTAATTGAACTATAATTTGATCTATCAGACATCTAGAGTGAGCAACATCCATTAATCAGCGGTGGTTACACATTTATTACTTAAAAACTAATAGACAGGTTACTTAGTTTAAATACATGAGTAAACCTCAATGGCAACAATAGAAAGCAACTTGGTCTAATAAAATGAACTTGAATGGTGATCCGAATAGGTGCTTGAAATATTACTGTAATTTTATTTTATTGTGTGTCTGTTGCAGTTGATGTTTAAATGTTTAGAAGTGTAAAAGTGAAAACTCTAAACAGGCCTTATTTTTTATTTTTTTGCTTTCCACATATCAACCTAAGAAAATCATTAGTTTTCAACTGTACATCTGACGCAAAAGGGGCTAGCCATACATTAAACCATCACTGCTGGCTATTTTTTAAGGCTTTTGCATTAAAGGCCCTGCATGTTTACCAACCTCTTGCGCCGTCCGGGCTTGTTTGGGTTCTACCGCTTTTCTTTACCCACTATTTTAAACCAGCCTCCACATGACCTAACCACCACCACAGAGCAGGGAGCCGCCACGACTCCCCGTGTTTGCTGTGCTCTTTTCAGAGTCCAGGTTTTTCCTTGTGTGTGGGGTTCGACTAATTTTAGCCCTGCGTCGTGTGGTAATTGGAGAGTGTGCTGGTCGGGCGTGTGGTCTCTCAGGCTTGATGATAATGGTGGGTCATCAATAAACTGACTGAAGCTGAAGGGTTTTATGTTGCAACAGAGTGGGGGCTTATTTACCAGAAGCTTTTCATGAAGCCTGAAAAAAGTCTGCAACATGGCCTATGTTGTGAAGGAAGACAGTAGCGTGGCACTTAAGTACTTTCAGCCTACCGCTGCTGACAACTGCTGAGGCCTTTTTGTATTATGTTTATTCCTGTGCACTTTATATTTACTTTGTATCACCTTGACATGTTTAAAGTTATTCAAACATGAGAATCTAATGTACATTTTCCAGACATCTACGGTGTAGTTGTGGCATTTATTATTTGACTCTGTGGAACGGTGACACTTGAAAGCTATGCTGTTATGCAGTTTCAGATAAAAGCCACACTCGGATACATTAATAAAATTCAGATGATGGAAAAGACAGGCATTTGTTACTGCTTGAGTTTACTTTAGCTTTTCAAAATGTAGCCTGTGAATTCATGAGCATTGGTCTTATAAACCAATAGAAAACAAGCAGGTAGTACTGTGTGCTCTTTGGCTGGTACAAAAAGTACAGGAGTTGCTTATTATGACGTTTTTGGGCTTGTTTTCTTAGTAAAGCTTACCTGTCTTGTCCAT